>NW_004443939.1:17641268-17656418 GCF_000243295.1 Trichechus manatus latirostris | reverse complement strand
TGAGGCTGCTTTCTCGTACCCCATTTGCTGGTCTCCGATAGGAGTCCAAGATGGTGGATCCGTGCTGCGTTAGCTTGTAGGGGACCTCTGCATGAATCTCTCCTAGCTCTCCGTTCTCACTCCATTTGGTACTTGGCTGAGTTCTTTACCTCTTCTTTTGATGCTTTAGGGTTTCAGAATTGTTGTATTCTCTGTTCGGCTTAGTTTTTTGGACCTTTGCTGTGGATGGACGGCGTGGTGCTTCTGCCTAGAGCGCCATTTTTTCTCATTTGATTTCTTGACTGCTGCGTTGATTGTGGGTCCAATTAAAATGAAATCCTTGACAACTTTAATATTTTCTCCGTTTATCATGATGTTGCTTATTGGTCCAGTTGTGAGGATTTTTGTTTTATGTTGAGGTGTAATCCATATTGAAGGCTGTAGTCTTTGATCTTTATCAGTAAGTGCTTCAAGTTCTTTTTGCTTTCATCAAGTAAGATTGTGTCATCTGCATATCGCAGGTTGTTAATGAGTCTTCCACCAATCCTGATGCCACATTCTTCTTCATATAGCCCAGTTTCTCAGATTCTCAGCATACAGACTGAATAAATATGGTGAAAGGATACAACCCTGACGCACAACGTTCCTTACTTTAAACAATGCAGTATCCCGCAGTATCCGCTTGTTCTGTTCGATTGTCTCTTTATCTATGTACAGGTTCCTCAGGAGCACAGTTAAGTATTCTGGAATTCCCATTCCTTGCAATCTTATCCATAATTTCTTATAATACACACAGTTGAATGCCTTTGCATAGTCAATAATACACAGGTAAGCATCTTTCTGGTATTCTCTTTCAGCCAAGAGCCATCTGACATTAGCAATGATATCCCTCATTCCACGTCCTCTTCGTAACCATCACAAATAATAATTTGGATGCGCTAATTGTTACAGCTTGGTCGGTAGGAACCCCTTTAAGATGGCTCTGTTGTTTTATAAAAAAAAAATTGCCGCTGACGTTCTTGAAATTATTCTTGTTTTCTGATAATGACAGATGTTCTAGACCCATTTTAGTTTTCTTCCTGTCCTTAGAGTTAGACTCGGTCATCCTTTATTATTTTATTGTATATGATATATTGTATATATCATATATTATGTATAACACTTATAATATATTCTGAATTATTATAAAAATCTTGTATTTTTTTTCTTAAGTAGCCTTAAAGACAAAAATCTGAGCTGCTAGGGGTACACATGAATTTTGGTGATAGACAAAGGGGCTGCTGCTGCTATTACTGCTGGGCCACTTTTCGTACACAAATGAAAAAAGTTTTTTTTGCAAGGTTATGAATTCACATTGATTTTTCCAATTCAACATTTTATGGTATTGTATACTACTTTTTACATAAAGTTTTACCAACCACGAAGACATTCTACAATGCTCTAACACTCGGTAAGCCTCAGTTGCTTTAAATCCTTTATTTGTAAAATTGGTGCCTTCATAGTATCTACTTTAAAAGATTATTTGGAGAACTGAATGAGATAACACACGTAAGGTGGTGTACAAAATGTTAGGTAGGTAGCAAACATGCATCAAATATTGGCTATATCTATAGATGCACAGTCACAACTATTTCCTCTTCCCCGTAACTGCCCTTCTCCTGCTCCACAGGGTGTGCTACAAGTAGCCAGGTAAGTACAATATAGCTGCACCCCTGACTATAGTTGTTTGGTCTGGGGCTAAGTATTGTGAGATGCCCTTTATCAGATTCTTCTTTATGTCCTTAGTATTTTCTTTTCTCTTGAGAAACCAATGGTATTAGTAGATTCTGAATGTTTTCTATTTCATCAGAGTAAGTTGTTTTAAGATCTGTGTGAACCTTCTCCTAAAGAGACACATTTATCTGGTCTGGCTTTAGTGATTAGTTGACTGCTAGTCCAGTAGCTATGTCTGCAGAGATGGGGGCTGGAGTCGTGGAGAATAAAAATTGCCTTGTTTTGTGGATCAGGAATGACAGGTTAGGTTCTTGAAGAAGGGAGGAGGTCATTGTGCACCAAGCAGGCAACCCAAAAGTGTCTAATGCTAACTTGGAAAGGAAATAGATGATCTCCAAGAGGAATTGTTGAAATTCTAGAGCAGCACTCTCCAACAGAACTTTCTGTGATGATGCAAATATTCTCTATCTGTAGTGTCTAATATGGTAGCCACTAGCTACGTGTGGCTTTTGAATAATCCAAAAGTCAGTAGTGGAACTGAAGAACTGAATAAAATTAATATAATTTTATTTTAATTCATCTTTAAGTAGACACATGTGGCTAGCAGCTACCATATTGAACAGCACAATTTTAGAATTTTAGTTTAACCACAGTGAGACAGTTTATTGTACTGATTTAAAAACTTCAGAATTTGGAATTAATCCCAGATACAAATTTAGTGTTTACCATTAATTATCTGCATGACTTCAAGTAAGTTATTTTACTTACCTAAGTCTCAGTGGTTTCAAGAGTAGAATGGAAATAATAATGCCTATTTATAGGATAGTACTTCTCAAAGTGTGGTCTGTGGATCAGTGTCAGTTGGTGAACTATTTGTTACCAGTCAGAAATTAGGAGTAAATGTTTAAAACCTTTTATAGAAAATGGGCAGAGTAATTTTATATATTTTGAATCTAATAGTAAATGTAATGATGAAATAAACCCAATAATAAAATTTTGTATATTTAAAATTTTCTTTTTTGCCAATTTGTTTTTATTATATTTTACGAAAGTATTAGTCTGCAAATTTGCAGATTACAAATTTTAAAAAAAGCTCATTCTTCACTACAGGAGGTTTAAGAAGCACTGTCAGAGATTCACTGTGAAGATACAAGGGTCTGGAATGATGTCTGTTAGGTAGCAAGTAATTAATGAACAACTATTACTGTTAAGTCAGTTTTGTAGTTTCTCATTGTCTAAAGCAATAGAATCAGCTACTCCTTTGGACTGCTCAGAATACAATCTCATTGGTTGATTCTGTGAACTGGTTAATCATATCCGTGCCTGTGTCTCTGAATAGCAATGAGGGACAATGAATTAGAGTCACTATGAGTTAATGGAGCCCTGGTGGTGTAGTGGTTAAGAGCTTGGCGGCTAACCAAAAGGTCGGCAGTTCAAATCCACCAGCCACTCCTTGGAAACCCTATGGGACAGTTCTACTCCACCTTATAGGGCCACTGTGAGTCGGAGCTGACTCAACGGCATCTAACAACAACAACATGTGTTAGTTAATAGCAAGGTATTTCATTCTAATGATTGACCGCACTTCTGATTTAAGACTATGCTGTTAATAATGTATATAAGAAATAAAGTTTGTTACTCCAAATGCTTCAGGAACAATATGTACTTGAGTCAGTAAAATAGATTATTGTAATTGTATAAATGAAACATATCCCATCAAGAGGTTTTAATTATAAAACAGTCACTCAGAGAGCATATGTGCATGATAAAATGCTTGTGAAGAATCTTGGAAAATAAGATGCTGAAGTAACTTAACTTGGAGATAAAAAACATATACAGATATGCAAAACAAAACATGATGAATAGTCAAAGCATCAAAAAAACTGAAATTATGTTCAAAATTAAATAATCCTTGCACAATGAACAATAGAGTATTGAAACAAACACATAATTCTAGGACTTGTTTGAAAATTTAGAAACACATAACAATAGGAAATGCCTGCAATATGAAAGGACACAGAAAACATGATGTTTAAAAAAAAACTTAGGGAAATTAGAAACTGTTTCATCAAAAGGAAGCTTCACATATGTTGCAACATGTTTTGTTTAAGATTAATCTGGGTGATTGAGTTTTTACTCTTTTTCCTCCTCCTTCTCTCCCTCCTTTTCTCTTCCTGCCTAAGGGTATTTAAGAAATAATTAGAAAATTTTAAAGATCTAAGTATAATTATTCTAGACTGTATACCTCTGTGTGTGCGTATACACACGTACATGTGTGTACATGCAGAAGGGTGATTTATAATGTCTCATAAATATTTCAATTGGTGGATTATATGCGTAGTTATCTTAATTCCTATGTCTGAGATGAAACATTAATTTTTTTTTTGCTTTTTATTTTATAGTTTCATTATTTAGACACCACAGTGAGAGGCCTTCCCAAAACATAATAAAATAAGGGAAATAAGCAGCTATTTGAAAGTTAAAGATTAAAATCATCACACAGTAAATTGGAGTTGTTGTTAGTGCCATCAAGTCAATTTGAACTCATAGTGCCCCCCATGTGACAGAGTAGAACTGCCCCATAGCTTTCCTAGGCTATAATTTTTAGAGTAGATTGTCAGGTCTTTCTCCTGAGGAGCCTCTGGGTGGGTTCAAACTGCCAACCTTTTAGTTAGATGTGCAAAGTCACCTGAAGAGACATAATGGCTTCCTGGGTCAGACTCGGCAATAACTGTGCTGAATGTTTTAATATAGCTAAAGAAAAAAAAAGTAACAATGAGAAAGGATTTGTATGGCGGATAGGAGTGTTAACAATCCAAGAATGCACAGTAAAAGCAGTCACTGCAGTGTCTATCCAAGCACAACATGGTGGTGAGGACTGGGCTCGTGCTCCTCAGGTGTTGTTGAGTCCCCATCTGCCTCATAAGACAGAAATTTTGCTCCTGTGGAACAAGACACACCAAGCTTCCAAAACACGATGCCATTAAACATTAGAATCAAATGACTGACTCCCTTACTCTGATTCCATGCTCCCCAAGCAGCCTTCTGCTTATTTGGCTTTATTTGCAGTTTGTCTACAGGAGCTGATGATTGGTAATTCTGTCCACTCAGCCAATTACATTTTTTATTTTAGATTAATGGATTGGAATTTTGATATTTCAGTCTTTTATCCTTGCCTTATCTGAAGTGCATCCCTGGAAAATGGACCTGCTTTCAGTGTGCTGACAAAATTAGATTTCTTTACTTGTAAGACTGAGGACCAGCTCACGGACTCTGGTTAAGTGTCACCATATAAGCTTCTTCACTGTTAGTCAGTATTCTCCAAGCAATACCTCTTTGCAGTCCTTGGGACAAATGATCCTATCAGTCAAGGAAACACTTTAAGTTTAGATTTTAGCAATGGCTGGTATCAATAATTATGTGATTGACTGATTGATATTGCCTCAGCGTGACCCAGATGATACTATTTTGAAAGCAGCTAAAGTATAATGTGAGAATCAGGATCACCTAAGAGAGCTGGAGTTCGAAAGTTGGAGAAAACAGGGTGAAGTTGGAGCAAAGATGACATATTCCTGATACCTGTCTCATTTACCCTATTCTTCCCTGTGTCAACTGCTTCAGCCTCAACTCTTCCCCAGTACAGGATTCTTCTAAGGAGAATGAGGAAATGCTGAGGGGCAAAGACTTTAAAAAGCATTTTAAAATTTGAATTGAAAGAAGAGTGTTGGTAAAAATACTAATATCAAGAAAACAGATAAACAGGAGAGAAAACTTAAGGAGGCAAACACAGAGAGAGGAAATTTGTGTTATTTATTAAGGTATAAGGTACTGAGTTTTCCATATGGGGTTAGGAACTGTTAGTAAATCACAATCTTTAGTTAGCAGCACATGGACTCTAAGGGAAATGAAGGAAAAGTGCAGTCTGAGAAGAAAATATTGGAAACAATGAAATTTTTGTTAGATTCCATAAATGCAAGTGGTATCAATATATAATACTATGCAATAGAATTATATATGCTATAGTCATCAAATTTGAATTTAGGAAGTAAAAAAGCAATTTTAATAATGTTACCACATACATGTAAGAGCGGTTTGTACAAGCTGATGAACTTACTATGTGATAATCCCAGATAAATCCCCCCCATCAAAAGAGCAAGACCTAGTTTCAACACTGACATACCATGTCGAATGTAAAATTTACAATATGAATGACTGAAGAGAACTTTGTTCCATGCATGATTTCTAATCTACACACTATGGGGTGGTAAGAGTTTACAATTTCATCTAAATACTGATTATAAAACAGGGTTCACAGTGAAAATAAAAGGATAGCGTATCTCAAGAATGTTAAATTAAAAAGCTCATCATTAAATAACCAATTAATTCCTATGGCAAAAATTTATTGAGTGTCCACTAGTACCAGGCAAACAGCCAGAGATACTAGGGTAAATAAGATACAGTCTCTATACTTTTCGGGGCTTCTAGTATATTATGTATAGAAAGAGAGAGAGAGAGAAAGAGAAATCAGCAATTATAACGTCGTGCAAGTGGTAAATGATGAGAGGAGTACTGAATGTTCTAGATGTACACAGAAGTATCTACATAAGGTACCAGAGAAGTTTTGCTGAAGAAATGGACAATTAAATTGAGACTTAATAACAAAGAGAAGGGATGGAGGTGGGTGAATCCTTGTTCTAGAGAGAAGAAACAGTGTGGGCAGAGGCTTGGAGGTCTTTGGAGGAACACTGGTCAGCATGGCTTGACTGTTTCATACAAAGGGGAAGTGGAAAAATTAAAAAGATAAGCAGAGTCAGAGAAACCATGAAGGTGTTTGTAATCTTAGCTTCTTTCGGCTTTATCTAGAGGGCTATTAAAGGTTTAAAAAATATTTATTATAATAAAGCGTAGTAATATAACAAACATCCACAGGTATACCGTCAGTTTAAGAAATAAAATGGAAATATGTTTTTAAAAAAGGAAAAGAAAACCCCAAAAACAAAAATTAAAAATACATGCATAACACAAACACATATATGATTGAATTTCCCTGTATACCTCTAACTGATTACATTTTTCTCCTTCTTGCTCCATAGGAACCACTATTAGGTGTTGTTATTCCTACACATTTAGCTTTGTACTTTCAGTACATATATAACTCTAAACAACATAAATAAATGATAGAGGGATGAGTAGGGTTTTCTGATGAAATATAAGATGCCCAGTTAAATTTGAATTTTAGATAAACACCGAATACTTATTTAGTATAAGTATGTCCCAAATATTGTATGGATATTTACAATACTTGCAATATTGTCCCATGCAATATTCGGGACATACTTATACTAAAAAATTCTTTTTTGTTTTTCTAACATCCAGATTTATTTGGGTGTTCCGTAATTTTATTCAATAAATCTGGCAGCCCAAGGGTTGAGGGGATGTGGGTTCTGGGTATACATACATGAGTGGGAAATGGGAGCCAGAGAAGAACAGTTTGGAGGCAGTTTCAATAACCTAGTGAGCAGCAATAGTATGGTCAGTGGAAAATCAAGAGAAATGGTTCAATTTGAGAGCTGTATAGGAGTTAGAAAGGTTAAAATTTGGTGGCTGTTGCATGTGGGGCTAAAGGAAAGGGAAGAGTTAAGGATAATGAAGGAGTCCCTGGGTGGTGCAAAAGGTTAAGTGCCCAACTACTAGCCAAAAGGTTGTTGGTTCGTAACCACCTAGAGGCGCCTGAGAAGGCAAGCCTAGTGATCTGCTTCTGAAAGTTGACGGCCTTGAAAACCCTATGGAGCAGTTCTACTTTGCACACATGGTGCCTTATGAGTCAGAATTCAGTTGATGGCAACTAACAACAACAAGGATAATGAAAGTAAATACAGGTTTGGCGAGTGGGATTGCTGAATGGGATGATTTCATTTTGGACATACTGAGTTGGATGTTTTTGAGAAATATCTAGGATAATCGATCAGTGTGTAATTGGATGCATTCTGGGCAAGGAAGTTGTAATCTACTAGTGTCAGAGCCAGTCTACATTCAGGAGGAGGGATGAGAATCAAGATCAGCATAAAGCTGATTCCTATGAGGTGGAGTTCAGACATACCTCCACTGTCCAACTTTTTCACTATTTCTGACACCAGCTGTCCCTACCACAGCACTCTCTGCTCTGCTAGGTTCAATTAATTTGTTGCAATGGCCACAGAGAACTCACAGACTATACCTATGATTATGTGGTTTACACGGCTTTGAACCAGTTTGTTCTGGTTTGAATTCCTGCTGAGAACTTGTATTTCCAACCCAGATATACTGAATCAGAATCTACATTTTAAGAAGATCCCGAGGTTGTTCTCATGTATAATAAATTTTGAGACCCATGCTCCGTTAGTGGTTCTCAGAACTGGTCCCTAATCAGCAGCATTAGCATCACCTAGGAACTTGTTAGAAATGCAAATTCTCAGCATGAATGAACCAGTTAGAAGCCCTGGTGGTTTATTAGCGAAGTAACAGGCTACAACTGGGGATTAGGATCAATTTGGAAGTAACAGGATACAACTCAGGAGACAGGATACAGTTCTTCAATCAGGGCAGCTTACAACCAAGACAGCTCTCAGCTTCTTCCTGACTGTACCCACAGGCAGGCAGGCAGCCCTTCTTTCGGCTGTGCAAGCTGATAGGCCCCTCTCTGCTTAGCTCTACTTGGGCAAGGGTTACAGCTCTTTAACTCCACCAACAAATGCCCAGAGGCACCCCACTCCACCAGAAGGCACGCAGCTCCCTCTCCTCTTTCCCTCTCTCACTTGCTCTCTCCATGGGTTGGCAAATCCACTGCAGCCACTTTGCACTGGTCTCCTGGTTCCCACCTCTCATACCGCTGCCAATGTTTCTCTGCCACTGGGCTCTCTGCTGTGGTTGCCACCATTTCCCTCCTTCTGATGCCATCTTCAGTGTTACAGCTCTCTCTCTCCTATGTCTAGGAGGTTCTCAGTATAGGGACCCGGGGTCCAAGGACATATTTCGCTTCACGCTCTTCTTGGTGGCAGCGAGGTCCCCCTCACCCTCTGTGGGATTGGCCTTTATATTCAATTCCATGGCATAGTCCTCCCAGCCAGCCCACATACTGACCAATCCCCTCAGCAGACAACAATCAGTTAATCTGCATAGTAATCAACCAATTCCTGTGAGGTGACTTAATCCTATTGGGTGGTTTTACACACCTTATTTGCATAGTAGACTAACAATCTCTGGCAAGATTATGTCCCAGTTAATCATTATTAGGGTTAATCATACATAGGGTTTCCAGGGAGCAGCTGGTGGATTCGAACTGCCGACCTTTTGGTTAGCAGCTGAATGTTTAAACATTGTGCCACCAGGGCTCCATATGAGAAACCCATTGCACTGCAGAATTTAAAATAAAACAGAAACCATGGACACATGTACTGACACTTACCCATATAATATATATACACCATTTAACCCCTTACATACTTACCTATCGTATCTTAACCTCTTCTTTCACTGCAAACTCATTTTTATCCCTGTTCTAATTCTCGTTCCAAACCTTTGTTGGTGATCTAAAAATAATTGCATTTATAAAGATTGTACTTTATCTTTTCCTACAATCTCATATTGACCTCTCCTCTCGTTATGTTCCTGGCAACTTTTCTCCCTATTCCCTTATATCAATCTGTGTGTTTCATCTGTCTCAGAGGAATTGCTTCCTTCTGGAACTTCTGAAGCTATTGGTTCTGGTTTCCTTGGCAACCCGTTTCTCTCAATTTTTTTTTTCTTCTTTTCTGATTACTTAAGAGAAACCTTACTAAATCACCTATGAGAAATCGTGAGGGAAAGTGAAGTGCCCAGCATTGCCTCTTAGAAAGGAAGTGAGCAGATTAAGAGGGAATAGAAAATCATTAAACCTAAGCAGATGGATGTAAAATGTATGAAGAAGATATTGATTTACGTGGTTTGTTATTTTCATTTGTCAGTGGACTATTCTGAGAGTTGTCAGGCAATGTTGAAGAGGATAACCTCATCAGCCAGGCAGCTCTGTCACCTATCCAACCAAAATGCTCCTAGGCCTGACCCTCCCAATAGAGAGTGTAGGAAACATATTCTAGATTATTGTGAGAGTATGGAATACAAACCTCCAGAGAAAGAGGAAACAAGATGTAGGCTAAATTTGTATGAATGTTTACATTAGAAATACCAGTATACAATTAAGGAGAATTAAGTAAGATTAGAAACTACCAACTTTAATTGTAGGTCTGTTGATGCATTTATAAAACATAACTAGTGAGATTTTACTATTTTGTATAGTGTTGTTATACTTTATTACATACTGTGATACTATGGCTTTTATTAAATTAGGAAGCAGAAGTAGGAATTAGGTGCTTTGTCTAAGGCAAATGCAGATATATAAATTTCCTCTAAAATTCAGAAATGCTAATTCTTAGAACCAGGCTTAATCCACAAGTCAATGTTGGGTGTTAGTGAACACATAATTCAACAAAATCCTCATTAGAAATAGTTGAAAGACACCAATTTATCAGAAGGTAATTCTTTCTGCTATTAAAGCCAAATCAAACATTTGGATTATCCACATTAAAAGGGAAAGTAAGAAGTGGTAATCTGTAGGACGAGATCTAGTAAATACTGTAGTTAAGCTGTTGTGGATTAAATGCCATCTTGGCAACATTGAATAAAAAGTAAGTATGTTGTTTGTCAATAAATTATTTATCATTACATATTGATATAGTTGATAATCACTACATACTTCATTACATTTAATCCATGACACTGGTATAACAGGAAAGTTTTGTTTTTTTTTTCCCCAGGAAATACCACTTTTTAAGTCTCTGGGTACAGGATTTTTGCAGACCCTTCTTGTATGTGTCTTCCCAACATCTCTGTTAACTCACTCCTATTATGAATTAGTTTTGCAGTTTGGAGGTATTGGCCTCACCCCTGGCTCACAGATGAGTACTGTTGGGAAAAAACTGGCAGGGCAATCGCCTCCTTCACAGAGATTGCTCAGGTAACCCAGCCTGAGCCAATCAGCATTCTCCTGGGGATTGGACAAGGCCATTTTATCGACGCCAAGCTCCTGACTTCTGTGGTCACAGGGTCTCTTCAGGCCTGAAGGAGAAAGCACAGAGATGCTTATCATCGTTGGTAGTCATCTTGTGTCCTTCAGGGAAGCTGGCTTGAGGAGGACACTTCAATGGGGAAAGACACACAGAGATTCATGGAGAAACTGAAACAGAGTCTGGAAGGAGCCACTCTTGAAGTTTTATCTCTGCACCTTTCCATCATATAAGTCAATGTTTTTCTTGCTGTTGTTAGGTGCCATTAAGTCAGTTCTGACTCATATCTACCCTATATACACCAGAAAGAAACACAGCTGGGTCCTGTGCCATCCTCAAAATCGTTGCTGTGTTTAAGACCATTGTTGCAGCCACGGTGTCAATCCACCTTGTGAGGGTCTTCCTCTTTTTTGCTGACCTTCTACTTTACCAGGCATGATGTTATTCTCCAGGGACAGCTCCCTTCTGTCCAAAGTAAGCAAGACAAAGCCTCACTATCCTTGCTTTTAAGGAGCATTCTGGCTGTACTTCTTCCACGACAGATTTGTCATTCTTCTGGAGTGCACTGTATATTCAACATTCTTTGCCAACACCATAATTCAAGTGCATCAATTCTTCTTCTGTCTTCCTTATTCATTGTTCAGCTTTCGCATACATATGAGGTGACTGAAAATACCATGACTTGGGTCAGGCACAACTTAGTGCTCAAGGTGACATCTTTGCTTTTTAACATTTTAAAGAGGTCTTTTGCAGCAGATTTGCCCAGTGCAATATGTCATTTGATTTCTTGATTGCTGCTTCCATAGACGTTAACTGTGGATCCAAGTAAAATGTAATTCTTGACAACTTCAATGTTTTCTCTATTTATCATGATGTTGCTCATTGGTCCAGTTGTAAGGATTTTAGTTTTCTTTTTCTTGAGGTGCAATCCATATTGAAGGCTATAGTCTTTGATCTTCATCAGTAAGTGCTTCAAGTCCTCTTTGCTTTCAGCAAGTAAGGTTGTGACATCTGCATATTGCATGTTGTTAATGAGTCTCCCTCCTATCCTGATGCCATGTTCTTCTTTATATAGTCCAGTTTCTCTAATTATTTGCTCAGCATACAGACTGAATAAGTATGGCGAAAGATACAACCCTGACGCACACCCTTCCTTATTTTAAACCAGGCAGTATCCTCTTATTCTGTTCAAATGATTGCCTCTTGGTCTATGTACACGTTCCTCATGAGCAGAATTAAGTGTTCTAGAATTCCTGTTCTTCACAATGTTATCCATAATTTTTATGATCCACAGAGTTGAATGCCTTTGCATAGTCAAATAAAACATAGCTTTCTTGTATTCTCTGCTTTCAGCCTAGATCCACCTGACATCAGCAGTGATATCCTGGTTCCACGTCCTCTTCTGAATCTGGCTTGATTTTTTGGCAGTTCCCTGTCAATGTACTGCTGCAACCATTTTTAAATTATCTTCAGCATAATTTTACTTGCATGTGATGCTAATGATATTGTTTGATAATTTCCATATTCTGTTGGATAACCTTTCTTTGGAATGGGCACGTATATGGATCTTTTCCAGTCAGTTGGCTAGGTAGCTGTCCTCGAAATTTCTCACCATAGACAAGTGAGCACTTTCAGTATTGCATCCATTTACTGAAACATCTCAATTTGTACTCTGTCAACTCTTGGAGCCTTGATTTGGCCAATGCCTTCAGTGCAGCTCAGACGTCTTCCTTCACTATCATCAGTTCTTGATCATATGCTACCTCCTGAAATGGCTGAATGGGACCAATTCTTTTTGATACTATGACTGTGTATTTCTTCCACCTTTTTTTTTTTGTGTGTGTGTGTGTGTGATTTAGGTGAAACTTTACAGAGCAAATTAGTTTTTCATTAATTTTCTATCTTGTTTTGATGCTTCCTGCTTTGTTCAATTTTTTGTCGATAGAATTCATCAATATTGCAGCTTGAGACTTGATTTTTTTCTTCAGTTCTTTCAGCTTGAGAAATGCTAAGTGTACTCTTTTGGTTTTCTAACTCTAGGTCTTTGCACATTTCATTATAATACTTTATCTTCTCGAGGTACCCTTTGAGATCTTCTGTTCAGCTGTTTTATTTCATTATTCTTACATTTGCTTTAGCTACTCTACATTCAAGAGCAAGTTTCAGGATCTCCTCTGACATCAATTTTGGTCCTTTCTTTCTTTTCTGTCTTTTTAATGACCTTTTGCTTTCTTTCTGTATGATGCGCTTAATGTCATCCCACAACTCATCTGGTCTTCGGCCATTAGTGTTCAATGTGTCAGATTTATTCTTGACAATGGTCTCTTAGTTATCTAGTGCTGCTATAACAGAAATACCACAAGTGGATGGCTTCAACAAACAGAAGTTTATTATCTCACAGTCTAACAGGCTAGAAAGTCCAAATTTAGGGCATCAGCTCCAGGGGAAGGCTTTCTTTCTCTGTCAGCTCTGGAGGAAGGTCCTTGTCATCAATCTTCCCCTGGACTAGTAGCTTCTCAGTGCAGGAACTCTGGGTCCAAAGGATACCCTCTGCTCCCAGTGCTGCTTTCTTGGTGGTATCAGGTCCCCTGTCTCTCTGCTCACTTTCTGCTCACTTCTCTTTTATATCTCAAAACAGACTGACTAAAGACACTGCCTAATCTTGTTGATTGAGTCCTGCCTCATTAACATAACTGCCACCTATCCCACCTCATTAACATCATGGAGGTAGGATTTACAACACATAGGAAAATCACATCAGATGACAAAATGGTGGGCAATCATACAATACTGGCAATCAAGGCCTAGTCAAGTTGACAGATACTTTTTGGGGGACAAAATTCAACCTGTGACAGTCTCTAAATTCAAGTGGGATATACTTAAGGATGTACTTTTGCTCTCATGGACTTGTTTTAATTATCTTCAGCTTCAACTTGAACTTGCATACAGCAATTGATGACCTGTTCTGCCGTTGGTCCCTGGTCTTGTTCTTTCTGATGATATTGAGCTTCTTCACAGAGTCTTTCCACAGATGTAGTGGATGTGATTCCTGTGTATTCCATCTGACAGGGTCCATGTGTTTAGTTGCCATTTATGTTGTTGAACAAAGGTATTTGCAATGAATAAGTTGTTGATCTTGCAAAATTCTATCATGCGATCTCTGGCATCATTTCTATCACCAACACCATATTTCTCCAACTACTGATCCTTCTTCGTTTCCAACTTTCGCATTCCAATCACCAGTAATTATCAATGCATCATGATTGCATCTTTGATCAATTTCAGACTGCAGAAGTTTGCAAAAACTTCAATTTCTTCATTTTTAGCTTTAGTGGTTGATGCCTGTCTTAGTCATCTAGTGCTGCTATAACAGAAATACCACAAGTGGGTGACTTTAACAAAGAGAAATTTATTCTCTTACAGTCTAGGAGGCTAGAAGTCCAAATTCTGGGTGCCAGCTCTAGGGGAAGTCTTTCTCTTTCTGTTGGCTCTGGAGGAAGGTCCTTGTCTCAATCTTCCCTTGGTCTAGGAGCTTCTCCACACAGGAACCCAGGTCGAAAGGACGTGCTCTGCTCCCAGAGCTGCTTTCTTGGTGGTATCAGATCCCCTTGTCTCTTTGCTCGCTTCTCTCTTTTATATCTCAAAAGAGATTGGCTCAAGATACAGTCCAATCTTGTAGATTGATTCCTGCCTCATTAATGTAACTGCTGCTAATCCCATCTGATCTACATCATAAGATAGGATTTATAACACATAGGAAGATCACATCAGATGACAAAATGGTGGACAATCACACAATACTGGGAATCATGGCCTAGCCAAATTGATAGATATATTTTTGAAGGACACAATTCAATCCACGACAGTATGTAAAATTGAATAATAGTTGTATTAACTGGTCTCCCTTGTAGGGGTATGGATATTATCCTATCACTGACAGTGCTTTTTTTTTTTTTTTGATGATAAATGTGACATTGTTCTTCTTCAACTTGTCATTCCCAGCATAGCAAACCATATTACTATCTGATTCAAAATTGCCAAACCAGTCCATTTCAGCTCACTAATGCCTGGGATATTGATCTTCAAGTGTTTCATTTCATTTTTGACAACTTCCTGTTTTCCTTGATTTATACTTTGTATGATCCACCATTTGTGTATCAGTTTGTTTTACTATGGTGGCTTTCATGCTGCGGTGATGCTATGCAACTGATATTTCGAACACCAGCAGGGTCACCCATGGTGGACAGGTTTCAGCAGAGCTTTCATACTAAGACAGACTGGGAAGAAGGACCTGGTGATCTACTTCTGATAAAACTGACCAATGTCTTAGGCTGGGTTCTCTAGATAAGCAAAACCAGTAAAGCGTATAAATGTATAT
>NW_004443939.1:17622011-17641168 GCF_000243295.1 Trichechus manatus latirostris | reverse complement strand
ACATTTATATTAAGGAAATAGCTCACGCAATTGTAGAGGCTAAAACGTCCCAAGGCCACAGATCAGGGTAGAGGTCTCTCCCAGTTCATGCAGCTGCAGAAGCTGGTGAACCCATGGTCAGCAGGTCGGAGAGGGGCTCCCGCTCACAGGCTGTGAAGGTCAGTGAATTCCAAGATCAGCAGACAAGACCGCAAGGTTTCTCCTGATTCACATAGCTGCAGGGGCTGGCGAACCCAAGGTCGGCAGGTTGGGGAACCGGACTCTTGCTTGCAGGCTGAGAAGATCCACGAATTCTGAGATCAACAGGTAAGCTGCTAGCTCAAATCCCACGAACAGGAGGTGAAACAACAAGAGGCAGCTGCTGAGTCTGGAACAAGCCAAAAACCTTGGCAAGGTGAGCACGCAGAAGGTAACTGGCGGAAGGCAGAGAGATGAAGCTGAGAGGGCGGTGAGCTGCCACAGGCCCCACCTCCGCCAGCAGATTCCATCATGGGGGTGATCACAACATTATACAACTACTAAAACACTGAGAATAATGATCCAGCCAAGTTGACATACAATCTTAACCATCACAGCCAGTGAAAACCTTATAAATAGCAGGAGAAAATTGTCAGATACTGCTGGAAGATGAGTCCCTCAGGTCAGAAAGCACTCATATACGACTGGGGAAGAGCTGCCTCCTCAAAGCAAAGTTGACCTTAATGACGTGTATAGAATCAAGCTTTCAGGATCTTCATTTGCTGATGCGGCATGGCTCAAAGTGGGAAGGAACAGCTATAGACATCCGTTAATAATCGAAACATGGAATATACAAAGTATGTAAGTCAATAAATCCCTTTAATTTAAGCCAATTTCAGTTAAATGCACTGTTACTTACAAGTGAAAAAAAATCCTCAATAAATATCTTGTCTTGGGCCTCACGTAAGAATCCAAGAGCATATAGCATCAGTGTCGTCAGATTAGTGTTCTTAAATTCATTTAGCACCTCATCACTAAATTTAAAGTTGTCTTATTACATTCTAGATTCTTTGGGGTTTTATGTTCTAATTGATTGATTAATTCAACAACTGCTCATTATTAATATTAAGCGTTCACTATCCATAAGGCAGCGTGCTTGTTATTTGGGATATATCAGAAGCATAGTCCCAGGCCTGAGAGAGCTCAAGGTGCTAACTGAGGAGGAAGAGAAGAATATCAGGAAGATGTCCAGAAGTTATAACGGGAAATCAGAAAGAGGGTGAAGGAAGGACACCTCATTTGGCCTGGTGGCTGTTGGGTAGGAGTGGTGGGGAGGGAGGGGTAACTGTCATTAAAGACTCCTAAAAAGGGGTTTACTATTTTGTTTTTGTATGTTTGTCTGCTTTTTGGTGCCACAACTTTATTGGCAGCATGGTGAAGCCTGGGGATGCATTTCAGTACAATGTTTTTAAATGCATAAAATAAAATACTTTGTATTACAAATAAACAGTGTATTGAAATAGTTATCAGAATATTTAAAAAACAAATTTGTGATTAGTAATGTTTGTGATTCTTTATTAACACATTAAAGAACAAGATCTAGCAGTGGGCATAATTCTTAACATAATTTGAGTGTAAATAATATTTTGGGTTTTCTGTAGCAACTCTAATGTGATATGAAAATATCTGTGGTTTCTTTTGGTTGCAAAGTCACAGGTACTGCTAATACGATTGTGGTTTGTGGCCTATTTTCATAGTAGAAGGAGGTACTAAATTTTATTTAGAGGTTTAGTTAGATGAAATGTCTTGGACCTCTGAATTCTATGCGAAGTAAAAACCCTTGTGCTAAGAAGAAATACAGTTTGAACAGATCCTTGACAGACTGAAGGAGTTATCTAGGTGGATGAAATGGAAATGAGTTCTAGACATACGGAACAGTATGTGCAAAGGCATGGAGGCATGAGAGAGGATAAGCAACAGCTAACAGGTTAGACTGAAGACAGAATTTGGCAATGTGGTAGGATGTGAAGCTGGATTCTGTCTCTCCTGTATTTGAAATCTGTTGCAAACTTCCATTACTTAGCATATACAGTACAAGTTTCTTGTAGCTGCTCATTGTGATCTAGCTCCTGCCTTCCTAAGTCTCATTTGCTCCACTTTTCCTGTCAGATACTGTGCTCTGATGATTCTCAAATATCATACTATATTTATACATACCATTGTCTGTACCTTTACTTATTATCCAGATGATCCTTTATCTGTGTCTCAGTTTTCTCATTCATAAAATAGGGACAATAAATACCTCATAAAACTGTGAGGACTAAATCAAATAATTCCTGAAAAGTACTTGGAACAATGCCCAACACATGGTAAGCTACCAATAAATGACAGCTATTGTTACTGTTGTTATTATCATTATCACCTGTAATGTCTTTTGTCCAATCCGCCAACTGCTATAGGTTGTTTAAAACCCAGTGCAGATATTACCTCCTCTAGAAGGATTTCCTCATTACCTGACTTCCGTTTCTTCTGGATAGAATTAATAACTTCCTCATATATCCTATATTGGGATCTTACATCATTTCATTTCTTATATTTTTCACATTGGTATTGTAGTCATTGCAGTCTTACATTTCTATGCATCGTTCCCTATTAAACTGTATGTAAGCACTTAAAAGTAAGGGCTTACCTGTTGCCATTGAGTCTATTCTGAAGTAAGGGCTAGGTATTACTTTTTGTCCTTGGTATTTATTTATTTTGGTGAAAATATACACAGAGAAGCTTAGAGGCAGTGAGTTTATGTTAATGGTGGTGGAATATTTTGGAAAAAGATACCGAGAATGGTTGCACAACTTGAAGAATGTAATCAATTTCACTGAATTGTTCATAGAAATTGTTGAATTGGTGTATGTTTTGCTAGATATTGTTCTTTATGTCTATGGTGTTTTATTTTACTGGGGGCATATTTAGGAGTTTCTAAATTCATCCATGGGTGGTATACCCATTACCTGTTGCCGTGGAGTCGACTCCAACTCCGAGTAGAACTGCCACATAGGGCTTCCAACAAGCGCGTGGTGGATTCGAACTGCCAACCTTTTGGTTAGCAGCTGTAGCATGGGTGGTAGACACTAATAAAAAACCAAATCGGTTGCCATCAAGTTGATTCCGACTCACAGCGACCCTGTAGGACAGAGTAGAACTGCCCTATAGGGTTTCCAAGGAGCAGCTGGTGGATTCGAACTGCCAACCTTTTGGTTAGCAGCCAAGCTCTTAACCACTGCATCACCAGGGCTCTAGACACTAACAAGGTACTTTAAATTCTGAATTTCATGAGAAGGTATTTTACAAATATAATGGTAGAATATTTGGTGTAGGTTTTTTTTTAATAATAGGATGCTGGCTGGTCTTCCTATACATACTTTAAATACTGGTATTTTCAAGGTTTTGTTCTAGACTAAAACCAAAAACCAAACCTGTTGCCATCAAGTCAAGTAGAACGGCCCCATAGAGCTTCCAAGGAGAACCTGGAGGATTCAAACTGACAACCTTTTGGTTAGCAGCTATAGATAGCACTTAACCACACCACCAGGGAGGGTTTCTCAATCTACATGTTTCCTTCAGGAAAGTCAACCACTTCTGGAACATCAATTAATGTGTAATGATAACTTCTGACTCTAGCTTCAACCCAGATGTTTGTCTCCTAAGGTTCATTTCCAAATACTCAAAATGTATACTATCTAACTTCCTCTGGATGAGCAACAAGAATCTGAAACTCACGCTACCAAAATTGAACTCATTAACTCTTAAACCTTTTCCAGCCCTCCTCTTACTAATTTGGTTCATTTGCTCATTAGCTCTTACGTGAATTACTGCATATTTCTTTTAAAAATTAACCTATTTTTTTTCTGTTTAATAAAATGTAATACTTACTGTTTGTAAAAACGAATTCCAGCAAAGCAGGGAATGTGATTTAGCAATTTCATCTTCCAGAGATAACCACTGTTAACTCCACGTGATGTATATTCTACCAGACTTTTGTATGCATATATTAATACACTGATTATTTTTATTCAATTATGCAGCAGTCTCTTAGTGTAATTCCTTGTATCCTTGATACATACCCAGAGTTAGTGACTTTTCTAAAAGGCCAATCTCATCATACTATTCTTTTGCTTAAAAACCCTAGAAGGTTATCCATTTTTTACAGGATAAAGTCTAAACGTAAAATGACATATGAAGTCCTGCATGAACTGGTCCGTTCCTATCACTCTAGCCCTGGAATCAGATAGACTTGTCTTTGCCACATTCCAGCTTTGAGGCATTGGGCAAGTTTTTTTCCCTGTCAAGTGAATATAAAAATAATACCTATCGCAAGGAGGTAACAGCACACAGAAGTGCCAAGAACACTGCCTGGCTTAGTTAGAGTTAACAATGAATATTACACATTGTGGAAGAACAAAATGTTGTATACATGTGTTCAATCACTACTGCTTTCTGAGAAGGTTCATTTAAAGTGCTGATTTGGTGCTGATGGAACATGATTGGATGCCCCCTCACCCTTGCCCATCCACCCAAAAGAAAAAGATCGAGAAAGTATGAAAGGAAGAAAGACCAAAAGATTGAATAGATTGGGAAGAAGATGGGAGGTGAAAACCTGAGTGACAAGACAGGATGAAGAGAAGGCAGTTCCCACAGATTTTTTTTTTTTTTTCTTTTTGCGGAGGGAGATAAAGTTTGAAGAAAGAAGAGATTTGAGAGAAGCTATCTAGTAAATGGGCCTTAAGAATAAATGGGTGAAGATCTTTAAGACATTTTGCTAAATACTCCTCCCTCTCTCCCACAGTCCTTGCAGCTTTAATTACTTTGTCAAGCTATATGCATGTTAGATTTATGTTTCTTTATAATTTAATACTGGATTGAGGTTAGCTATTCAGTGCTCCAGTGATATTCCAGTCACACGATTATTTGCCTTCTGTGAGCGCATACTCCCCCACATCTTTAACTCTGACGTTCGTTCGAAATTGATTCATTCAGTGAGAATATTTGACTGCCCTCTTCTCCCCATGTCTGCTTAACAGCCCATCGTTTTCCAAGGTCAACCCCTTAACTCTTCTATAATGACTTTTCTGACATACCAACACTAAAATTTACCCCTTCCCCTCCTTTTTTGGTGCAACCTAGCTGCCTGCATCCACTTCATTCGTCGTGCAGTTAAATACTGTACCCAATTGTTTGACTGTCTTTTTTCCTCTACTGACTGCTTGAAATAACGGGTGGCGTTTTTATAAATCTACTAGCTCAGTGTATGGCACGAAGTAGATGCTTAGTGAATATTTATTGAATGAGTGTCCCGTGAATTTCAGTGACATCACATCCTGCATGCAGTGGCGTCATTCTGCACTGGGAGGCCCAGAGGCCAGGTTTAAATCATTGTTTATAACGTGCACCGAATATCTCCAACGCAACCTAAGCTTTCAGACCGCCTACCGGAAACGCAGGCACCGGGAGGGTTGGATCTCCGTACTTAAAACTGTCTTCTAGAATGGAGACTCCAGTTCGGGGCGGAAGCTCACAGCCTACGACGGGCCGGCAGTCAGTTGCTATCTGGGACTAGAAGGAGCGAGAGTGGGGAGCCCGGCAGCTCAGTTATCGCGGTGTTTCCGTACCACCCTCCCGCCCCCACCGACCCCGGAACTCTCGCGAGAGGAGCGAGGAGAAGATGGCCGTGGCCTGTTTTTCGGTATGAGGCAGTAGTGGTGGCGGCGGCGGCAGGGACTAGTATCCTGGTGTCGGGGGCACTTGAAGCTCTAGCTCCACCCAGCGAGCGCGCGTCCCTTCGTGCCTAGGCGAGAGCCGGCTCTTCTTCCTCTGGGAGATGCGTTTGTCCCGGGCTAGGGGACGCTCTGGGAGTTCATGCTGCGCTGGAGGCTCCTGGCCGCCGCTCTAATCGTCTTGTGCCGCCGTAGCGCCAGCTTGGTCTCCGGCGGCGAGCCTCCCGGATACTCCCCCGGCCCCTGGCGGAGGCGATGACCGGGGAGAAAATCCGCTCATTGCGGAGGGACCACAAGCCCAGCAAAGAAGAGGAGGGGGACCTACTTGAGGCCGGGGATGAGGAAGCGGCGGCTGCCCTCGGCGGCACCTTTACGGGAGGCAGGATTGGCACAGGCGGCAGCGGCAAGGGCGGTAAAGCCTGTCATAAGATCTTCAGTAACCATCACCACCGGCTACAGTTGAAGGCCGTTCCGGCCTCTTCCAATCCCCCCGGCGCCCCGGCTTTGCCGCTGCACAATTCCTCCTTGACTACCACCTCCCAGTCTCCGGCTGCTCTAACGGGCACCAATTCCATTGCTGTCGTCGCAGATGGAGGTGGTTGTCCCGCACACTACCCAGTGCACGAGTGCGTCTTCAAGGGGGATGTGAGGAGGTTGTCCTCTCTCATTCGGACTCACAATATCGGGCAGAAAGATAATCACGGTGAGGAGCTCGCCCCTCTCCACTTCTCCTTCCTCCAGCCTAGTGTGTGCTCACCCAGGCCTCTGGTATCCTAGGTTCCCCTCCAACAGACCCTTCTTTCCTTCACTTTGTCCGTGATCCGGGCCAAATGCCGGATCTTGACCGATACAATAATAGCATGGTAGTGGTTGGGGGGGTTGATTGCTGTGGGTGCAAAGAAATGTTTTTCTTCTTGTCCACTTGAAAGTTTCCTGTGAGCAGCTGTTTTGTTTATATCTTTGAGACAGGCCTTCAATGTGCTAATTCTCTACTGTAGGAAATTTTAGTTTACCTCTTATCCAACCATGGAAACCCTGGTGGCATAGGGATTAAGAGCTATGGCTGCGGTCAGCGGTTCGAATCAACCAGGCGCTCCTTGGAAACCCTACGAGGCAGTTCTACTCTGTCCTCTTGGGTCGCTATAGTCGGAGTCGACTTGAGGGCAGTGGGTTTGGGTTTTTTTTTTTTTTTTTTTTGGTTTTCTTATCCAACTTAGCTTTCTTCCTTTGTCTATTGAACTGTTTATCTTCATGTCCCTCCTCCCACCCAGGGATCTTTAATTTTGAGTGCATACATTGCCCTCTTTCCTTCATTGCTCAGGCTCAGATCCCAACATGACTGCAACTGGTTGTGAATTCTACCTGCCATCAGGTTGTCTGTTTCTTTGCTTGCAGGAAACTTAGGTTGATACAAAGTGCCTACAATTTTCATTTAAGGTGAATTATAGGATGCTTCGATTTCTGAAAGACGCACAGTAGAAGTTTGTTGGCGTTTGATATCTAGGACAACTAAAGTGATTTCTGAGTAGCTAAATTTTTGTTGAAGTAGAGTTTTGAGTTTTTGCTGGTTTTGGGTAGTTAATTGCTAGTAGTAATGTCTTGATGACTATGACTATAGATAGTAACTTCATAATCTGTATGATAAAGTATAGTATCATTTGCTATTGAAGGACTATGTTTCTACTTTTTGCTTTTTTGCGTTATCTTATCAGCTGATTTTTTTCTCTGATTCTAATAACCTGATCAGGTTGGCTTTTAAGAAACAGTAAACTGATTAATTAATGAAAATTAATTTGAATATACAACTTATTTTCAATATTTAATAGGCCATGTTAAACTGAGTAGTTGACAGATATTGTTGATAGCTGTGCTTTCTAACATAATTATTGTATACATTCATTTAAAACTCTGTGTTCAAAATGATGTAAAAACATTGATTGAAATACTTGCCTGTGGAATAAGCTCCCTTAATTCCCTTGGATTCTAGGTTCTTCATATACAAAATTAGGACGGAAATTGAAATTTATAAATTGAGTAAGGTTCTTATCGGTTATATAATTATTTAACAACTACTCCTGTTTTCTGAATTTACAATATTGTAATAATTGTAATACCTGCCATTTATTGTTATTCCCTCCAAAGTTCCTCAAAGCTCCACACAATTTTTCATCTACTTTTAATTTGTTTCAGCATCTACTTTTGTCATAATAAGAATAACATTTATTGATGGTAATTATATTCTAACCTTTGAGAAGCAGTCGTCAATGGGACGTGTGTTGTAGCCTCCAGTTATTAGTCAGTTATTAGGAAGTTTTTCCATTTTGTCTGCATAGTAGCTATATATTTTATTTTATGGCCATTGCTTTTAAAATGTAGAGTTATATTACCTTGAAATATCCCTGAAAACAGTCAGAATGCTCCTTTTGAGAGTAACTCCCTTTAAAAGATGAGATGAGTGAATATGACTGACAAAGTACTAATGGGAAAGTAGGTTAGAACTGATTTTCTTGGCTGATTGCAGAGGGTGCTGAATTGCAGGATTAAAGGGCTTTCCATGTTTGTTAATCCATGGAATACATGTGTTAAAGAAGAATTTCTGTTCAATGTAATTAGAATCTTAAATGTTTTCAGTTCTCTGAAATTCACTTGTTTAAATGACTTTGATGTACCAAATGTATACGTTGTCTTTAGCTGCCCTTATATTGCTGATATTTCTCATGAATGTAGCCAGTGGTTCACATACATGTGGAAAGTGTAATTGGGTTTTCCCCCTCAGTATATATTCTCCTCTCCTACAGCGAAGTCTCCTGTGAAGAATAGTTTCCATTGCATGTGCTGCTTCTTTAGTCTCCTCTTTTCTCCTATAGGAGCCCTGGTGGCGCAGTGGTTAAGAGCTTGGTTGCTAACCAAAAAGGTCAGCATTTCCAATTCATCAGCCAGCTCCTTGGAAACCCTATGGGGCAGTTCTCCTCTGTCCTGTAGAATTGCTGTGAGTCGGAATCGACTGGATTGGATGGCAATGGGTTTGGTTTTTTTGGTTTTTCCCCCTATAGGTGCCCTGGTGGCGCAGTGGTTAAACCAGTCGACTGTTAACCAAAAGGTCAGTGGTTCGAACATACCAGCTGCTTGTGGGAGAAAGATGTGGCAGTCTGCTTCCATAAAGATTTACATCCTTGGAAACCCTGTGGGGCAGTTCTACTCTGTACTGTAGGGTCTCTATGAGACTCAACTCGACAGCAGTGGGTTTGGTTTGTTTTTTTCCCCCATAGCTTCATATTTTCCCCATAACATTACTTTTACTCCTGATATTTTACTAACTTGGATGCGTTATTTAGATTTTTTAGGATATTTTTCCTTTCAAATTACAAAAGACACACGTTTTTAAATCACCCAAACGAAAGCAGGTTACATATTATATTTGGATTGTTGTAACTTGCTAGGTTCATAGCAGAATCATACACTCATACAGGTACATAACAGCCATGTAATCATACCACATCATATCACATAGTTTTATATTCACTGTAGAAATTCTTTCTATAGCATGATGATGTGTCATTATACCTAAACAAAAAAAACAAAACAAAACTCATTGCCCTCAAGTCAATTCTGACTCATAGTGACTCTAAAGGACAGACTAGAACTGCCCCATAGGGTTTCCAACGCTGTGATCTTTACAGAAGCAGACTGCTACCTCCTTCTCCCGTGAGGTATCATTATAGATATAATTTATTGAATGTGTTGCATTATGCTAAGTGTTTATATACATTATCCCATTTAATGCTTGCAACAGCCCTGCAAAGCAGGTGGTTTTTAGTCATCTTCATTAAAGACAAAGAAAGTAAACCCCAGAGACAAGTAAACTTTGCTAAAGTTGTATATTTAGTATAAGTGGCCAAACTAGGACTTGAATAATGGCTAGGACTCCAAAGCCCATGATCAGCCTCTTCGTGAATATTTCTACTGATGAGGAACTACTTTATTGCGAGGAGGTCAATTCTAATGTTGTATATATGATGATTTACAGAAAACAAGGTTCTTTTATATGTATTTTCTTATTAGTCCTTACATTAGCCTTGTAGAGAGATTCTGTCATTGAACAGCTATCCATTTTCTGTAGACCCTGAATCTCACACTCTTTTTTGTTCTATTTCTGTTTTATGTAATGGCATGAATAAGTGGGCTACCTAGTCCACATAATAGTCCCTTAGATATTTTACAACAGCTAGCATGTTCTGCTTATCTCCAAATTAAACATTTCTAACTTCCGTATCCATTCTTCATATGACATGGTTTATAAAGGGCTTAGAATGTTTTGGAGAGCGTAGTAAGTACTATATAGTGTGTTAAATAAATAGTATGAAAATCTTAATCTCCTTTCAGTAAAATTCTTAGTTTGTCAATTCTTTGCTTTGTTGGATGTGTCCAGAACTAACCTTAGGGCTCAAGCTGTACAGTAGCTTCATAAGCAAAGACAACAAGGACACTATATTCATTTATGTAAAGTAGCACATGTTTAGTAAAACAGTACAAGAGAATGCTAATGTTTTCATATTTTTTTTTCAAATGATAGATTGTCTTTCCATTCTATCCCTTTTTGCATTTATTTTTTAACCTATTGTAAACTATTTTTCAAAATAGGACTTTACATTTAGTAAATTTTATCTTGTTGAATTTTAATCTTTCGTTTCACCTACCTTGAGAGTTTATTGAATCCTAATCTGGCTACTATTAAATTCACTGTTCACTAGCTCTTTCAGTTTTCAGTGATCTGTGACTTGAAAAATCTGTGTATGTGTTTGCAAATTACTGATTTCAGTTGAATAGGAGCAAGGATAGGGCTTTTTCTTTCATGAGTAGGAATTTCTTTTTTTCAGTCATCAGTTATTTTGAGAAGTGTTGTATCCTGGGTGCAAACACACCTCCCGAAATGTAATTTAAATACGTTAACAGCCTGCTATAACATGGATTTACTATGTTCACGTATACCAAATGATTGTGATTCATTGTTTATTTAATAACCAATTCTCTTCAAAGATGGTGAAAAGGGAATATTACATAAAATGCACACAGGTTTATTAAGCTTTGTATCTTTAATACATCTTTAGTTATGTACCTTTTTTTCCCCTGTAGTTTAGTAATTGAAGTTTGAGTATAAACCTTTTTTTCATATTCATAATATAAAAGTTTTTTTATGAATCAGTTTGCTGTTGGTGGTTAGGCATCATGATGACATGCCATTTTTTAATAATTGGTACTAATTATTTTTACTTTAGGATTGAGTATGGTTATGAAGCATATAAAACACACTGTTGGTTTTTACTGCACTTTCTATTTTTTAGTCTTGTAATTTGTTTTTTTCCTTAATTGAGTTAAATATCCTTAGAGGTTAAGTAGCATCTTTTGGACATTAGTTAGAAGCTTTTAGGTGCTGGAGTGATGATACTCCTTCTTGATGTATGAATTGCTCAAACCAGTCTTTCTTAGATGTGAAAAATTTCTGATCTATTCTGAAAGATTTGGCAGTTTCTGCTGCCTTTGATTACATTGCCTGGCATGTAACAAGCCATCTTCTGCATATGTAGTTACTTTTTCATTTTTACTGAAACTTCTTGAAGCTATTTCTTAAAATGATTAGAGATTTCAAATTTAAGTTAAATTCAATGGAGAGTATTCCTGCCAATGCAGATGACTCAATGAAGTGACATGAAATGGTTAATATTTGTAACATCTGTGCCTGGTGGCTGGCAGATTTCTTCAGATAGAGATTTTAAGATGTCTTAATTTCAAACAGATTGAAAATATACATCTAATAATTGAGGAAATAGATTAATCTGTTTGGCGACCATATGGTATATTTATTTTGACTTATTCAGTATACATCTTTTAACTTTTGATATTATTTTCTCTACTTACTGTTTTGTCACTAAAATCTTCATGATAATTGTTACAAGGAATAGATAATACATAATTGTTACATAATAGTTCTGTTTGAGAAGAGACAGATATAAAGCTAAACTCTGCATAGGAAAAACAATTTTTAATTAAGCTTCCACTGAAGAGTTTTAGCCAGGAGAGAGTTAAAATGATGGTTAAACTTTGGAAGAGCATTAGTAGTTTTATATTTGTTTTCTTCATATTTTGTCATCTTTCAGAACTTTGTTTTTGAAAGGCTGACTTCAGTTTTCCTTGGGAAATAAGTGGTATCTAGAGGACCAAGATAATCCATTAACATGTATTATGCACCTTTACGAGGTGATCTGGCGATAGAAGGTATCTCACTCCATTGGTCTACCAGGGTTGATTCAGTTGATCTTCATGACTATGTGAATGTGATCTTCCTTCTTTCTCTTCTTTTTTCCTCCATGTGTATCTCCAACAGAGTAGGACTGTCCTTCAGTTAAGTGGCTGTGTAGTCGTTAGCACTATAGAACTTGACCTGCTATTACAATATTGAAATGTAAACACATTTGCAGAACTGCCTCATAAGAAGAGGGGTTCCTCTTCTCCCCTTTCCTGCAGTGAGCTAAAATTGGAGTAGAAATTCTGACCTTCCCACTTTGGCAGGAAGACAGCAGAAAAGGGTTGTTACTGATGATGGTAGGTCCTGGGCATCCTCAGGCAATATAATTCTGAAGGACTCACTTGAGAATTGAGTTCTAGGCAATATGGCCTGCCCCAAGTTAATATCATTATGAAGTCACAGGCACTCCACATTAATACAAAGTACAATGTGGTTGTCAAGATGCTTTGGGTCATAGAAAATAAGCGCAGTTGAAAACTGGGGTGGGAGCTGGCCAGACAAACGTTCCTATTCATAAGACGAACAGATAGGGGAGAGATGGAAGATCAGTTTTTGTTTTTGGTGGGAGATCAGTTTTAAAGCAAGACTAAAGTATGTAAAATGGTGGTAGGAAAATAGAAAAAGGTCATTTTTCTAACTCTTTGAGGATTATGACTGGTTTTATTTATCAGGATATGTGAAGTTTAACTGTTGATTTTCATCTGTTGAGCCTGTTATTCTTGTTGCAATCCCAAAGGTCATCTGCAAAACTAAAATGCCATTTCTGTATTTGTAATGAGATCTGAATTTGACACCATGCTTCTCTACAAATGGATTTATTATGATATTATAGTATTTACTTGTGAA
Source organism: Trichechus manatus latirostris (assembly GCF_000243295.1). Classification (NCBI taxonomy): domain Eukaryota; kingdom Metazoa; phylum Chordata; class Mammalia; order Sirenia; family Trichechidae; genus Trichechus; species Trichechus manatus. The sequence continues at coordinate 17,628,289 of NW_004443939.1, read as the reverse complement.
ATGAGTGTTGTTGTTCTTAGGTGCCGTTGAGTAGGTTCTGTCTCATAGCGACCTTGTGTACAACAGAACGATTTACTGCATGGTCCAGCCTCATCCTCACAGTTGTTGCTATGTTTGATCCCATTGTTGCAGCACTGTGTCAGTCTATCCTCTTGAAGGTCTTTCTCTTTCTCCCTGACCCTCTACTTTACCAAGCATGAGGTCCTTGTTCAGGTACTACTCCCTCCTGATGACATGTCCAAAGTATGTGAGACAAAGTCTCGCTATCCTCACTTCTAAGGAGCATTCTGACTGTACTTCTTCCAAGACAGATTTGTTAGTTCTGCTAGTCCATGGTATGTTTGATATTCTTCGCCAACACCGTAATTCAAAGGCATCAGTTCTTCTTAGGTTTTCCTTATTCACTGTCCAACTTTTGTGTGCATACGAGGCAATTGAAAACATCATAGCTTGGGTCAGGCACACCATAGTCCTCGAAGTGACAACTTTATTTTTAACACTTTAGAGAGGTCTTTTGCAGCAAGTTTGCGCAATGCAATGTGTCATTTGATTTCTTGACTGCTACTTCTGTGGGCGTTGATTTTGGATCCAAGTAAAATGAAATCCTTGACAACTTTAATATTTTTTCCGTTTATCATGCTATTGCTTATTGGTCCAGTTGTGAGGATTTTTGTTTTCTGTATGTTCAGGTGTGACCCATACTGAAGGCTGTAGTCTTTGATCTTCATCAGTAAGTGCTTCAAGTCCTTTCTGCTTTCAGCAAGCAAGGTTGTGTCATCTGCATATTGCAGGTTGTTAATGAGTCTCCCTCCAATCCTGATGCCACATTCTTCTTCACATAGTTCAGCTTCTTGGATTGTTTGCTTAGCATACGGATTGAATAAGTATGGTGAGAGGATACAACCCTGACTTTAAACCACACAGTATCCCCTTGTTCTGTTCGAACAACTCCCTCTTGATCTATGCGCAGGTTCCTCATGAGCACAATTAAGTGTTCAGAAATTCTGATTCTTCGCAGTGTTACCCATAATTTGTTATGTTCTACACAGTCAAATGCCTTTGCATAATCAATAAGACACAGGTAAATATCTTCCTGGTATTCTCTGCTTTCAGGTAAGAGCCATCTGACATCAGCAATGATAGCCCTTGTTCCGTGTCCTCTTCTGAATCCAGCTTGAGTTTCTGGCAGTTCCCTGTTGATGTACTGCTCTAACTGTTTTTGAATTATCTTCAGCAACGTTTTATTTGTGTGTTATATTAAGGGTATTGTTCGATAGTTTCTGCATTCTGTTGGATCATCTTTCTTTGGAATGGATACACACATGAATCTCTTCCAGTTGGTTAGCCAGGTAGATGTCTTCCAAATTTCTTTACATAGATGAATGAGCGCTTCCAGCGTTGTATCTGTTTATTGAAACATCTTTATTGGTATTTAGTTGTAGCCTTGTTTTTGGCCAGTGTCTTCAGTGCAGCTTGGACTTCTTCCTTCAGTACCACTGGTTCTTGATCATATGCTACCTCCTGAAATGGTTGAATGTTGACCAATTCTTTTTTGTACTGTGACTCTGCATTCCTTTCATCTTCTTTTGATATTTCCTGCATCATTCATTATTTTGCCCGTAGAGTCCTCCAGTATTGCAACTGGAGGCTTGAATTTTTTCTTCAGTTCTTTCAGCTTGAGACATGCTAAGCGTGTTCTTCCCTTTTGGTTTTCTAACTTCAGGTCTTTGCACATTTAATTATAATACTTTACGTTGTCTACTCAATGCAGCCTTTGAAATCTTCTATTCAGCTCTTTTACTTCATCATTTCTTCCATTCACTTTAGCTACTCTGCATTCAAGAGCAAGTTTCAGAGTCTCTTCTGACATCCATTTTGGCCTTTTCTTTCCTTCCTGTCTTTTTTTTTTTTTTTTTTAAAATTGTACTTCAGGTGAAGGCTTACAGAACAAACAGTTTCTCATGAAACAGTAGTACACATGTTGTTTTATGACATTGGTTAACAACCCCACAACATATCAACCCTTTAACTTCTCAAAACCTTTTTTTTTTTGGTGAAAATACACATAGCCAAAGATACACCATTTCAAAAATTTCTACATGCACCGTTCAGTGACATTGACTACGTTCTTCCAGTTGTGCTGTTATTCTCACTTAAGATGAAGGCTTACAGAATAAAATAGTTTCTCATTTAACAGTTCCTACACATGTTGCCCTATGACAATGGTTAACAATCTCACAACACTTCAACAAAATCCTTACTCAACCTTGGGTTCCCTATCACCAGCTTCCTTGTCCCCTTCTGCTTTCTGGCCCTTGTCACTGGACTCCTGTACCTCATTAGTCTCATTTGGTTTTACGGGGCTATCCACTCCCAGGCTGAACAGTGAACCTCGGAGTTATCCTTCCTGTCTTTTTAAGAACCTTTTACTTTCTTCATGTATGATGTCCTTCATGTCATCCCACAACGCTTTGATCATTAGTGTTCAGTGCATCGAGGCTGCCTTGAGATGGTCTCTAAATTCAGCAAGGATATACTCAGGTCATATTTTGGCTCTTGTGGACTTGTTTTAAGTTTGTTTTGCTTCAGTTGAACTTGCATATGAGCAATTAGAGGTCTGTTCTGCAGTTGGCCCCTGGCCTTGTTCTGAATGATGATATTGAGCTTCACGTCGTCTCTTTCCGCAGAAGTAGTCGATTTGATTCCTGTGTATTCCATCCGGTGAGGTCCACGTGTATAGTCCCCATTTACATTGTTGAAAAAGGGTATTTGCAGTGAATAAGTCGTTGGTCTTCCGAAATTCTGTCACGTGATCTCCAGCATCATTTCTATCACCAGGGCCATATTTTCCAACTACTGATCCTTCTTCTTTGTTTCCAACTTTTGCATTCAGTCACCAGTAATTATCAGTGCATCTTGATTGCATGTTTGATCAATGTCAGACTGCAGAAGTTGGTAAAAATCTTCAATTTCTTCATTTTTCACATTAGCAGTTGGTGCATAAATTTGAATAATAGTTGCATTAATTGGTCATCCTTGTAGGTGTATGGATATTATCCTATCATTGACGTCACTGTACTTCAGGATAGATCTTGAAATGTTCTTTTTTTGGTGTTGAATGTGATGCCATAACTCTTAGATTTGTCATTCCCAGCATAATAGACCACATGATTGTCTGATTCAGAATGGCCAATACCAGTCCATTTCAGCTCACTAATGCCTAGGATCTCGATCTTTATTCATTCCATTTCATTTTCGATGACTTCCAATTTTCCTGGATTCATACTTCGTACATTCCACGTTCTGATTATTAATGGATGTTTGTAGCTGTTTCTTCTCATTTTGAGTTGTGCCACATCAGCAAATGAAGGTCCTGAAAACTGGACTCCATCCATGTCATTAAGGTCAACTCTACTCCGAAGGGGCAGCTCTTCCCTAGTTGTATTTTGAGTGCCTTCCAACCTGAAGGGCTCGTTTTCTGGTACTGTATCAGGTAGTGTTCTACTGCTGTTCATAAGGTTTTCACTGTCCAGTTTTTTCAGAAGTAGATTGCCATGTCCTTCTTCCTAGTCTTAGTCTGGCAGCTCCACTGAAACCCGTCCACCATGGGTGACCCTGCTGGTATTTGAAATACTGGTGGCATAGCTTCCAGCATCACAGCAACATGCAAGACCACCACAGTACGACAAACTGACAGATGAGTCTGAAATAAGTAGATTATACTAATATCTACCTCTTGGGACCTTATGGTCTCTCAAATGGTAAAATGAACTTGAAAATATTTTATTAAACACGAAGGATGATACAATAATAATAACAATATCAGTATTTTGCTCTCACCTTTCATATTAAGTATGTTCTAACAGAAGCCTTGCTTGTTTTTGAGGTTTAGATAGGATTTCTATTAAGGTTTTATCTGATGCTTGAGTTCATACTATCTCTGTCTACTAAAGGGTTAGGTTTAGCTGACTTTCCTATGAGTCACTTTTAGTCTGCTAGTGATATTGCTCAGTTCAATGCGTTTGGATTCTTGGCTGTAGATATATTTCAGACTTGTTAATAGCCTGTTCTCTCTTATTCAGCAGGGCACTGAATACTGTAAAACCATCCATGAAGTGGTGCATATCCTCTTATATGTCTTTTGGCTGGCTCTCATAGGGTATCATGTGGAAACCTGCATTGTCCTTGGGTGAAATGCTTTCTTGGGAGTAAAAACAAATTTTGACGCCGTTCTCCAGGTACTATACAGTTTTGTTTTGTTTTGTTCATTCATTCATTTGTTTAATAGATATTTACTAAGCTCCTAATATGTGATAGACACTGTTTTAGGTGTTGAGTTATAGCAGTGAACAAAATGGACCAAGTCCCTGCTCTCATGGAGCTTATATTCTAATGGCAAGGAGACATAGTAAACAAACAAATATACGATATGACTGCCTGAAAGGTTCGTGGTTTGAATTCACTCAGTGACACTTCGGAAGAAAGGCCTGACAGTCTACTTCCATAAGATTTGAGGCATTGAAAACACTGGAATACAGTTCTACTCAAACACATGGAATTGCCATGAGTCAGAATCAACTTGATGACAACTTTTTTTTTTTCTAAATAGACTTAAATAATGCAGGATAAGGATCCCTGGTTGCACAATGGTTAAGCACTCAGCTGTGAACTGAAAGGTCGACAGTTCAAACCCACAAGCTGCTATTTATCAAACCCATGTTTATCAATTAAAGTAAAAAATAAAATATACTTTTGATTCTTCTTTTGCAAAAGGAAGTCAGTGCTTTCATTTCTTTTGTATACCCACATTTCTGTTTAACCAATTTAATCAGTGGTTAAAAGTCTTCACCTCTTTCTAAGAAATTTCTTTATATAATAAATGCCTTTCAAAAGTTGAGGCAAAAAAATGTTTTTTTTTGAAAATTTGCTCTAAAGATTATAACCATATTTGTTATGATTATTGGATTTATTTCTGACATATTTAACTAGTTTCCATGTTCACTGTCAGCCCTTTTGTATCACAACTTCTCCTTTCCTGAGTTAAATTCATCTCTTACGATATGGGGGATACTTTGAATAATATTTTTCAGGAAGGCTACCATGTGGTGAGGAGTCCTGGTGGTCCAGCATTTGTCTGCTAACCAATAGGTTGGTGGTTTGAACCCACCAGCGGCTCCACGGGGGAACGATGTGGCAGTCTGCTTCTGTAAGGATTACAGCCTTGGAAACCCTGTAGGGAAGTTCTGCTGTGTCCTATAGGTTGCTGTGGGTTGGAACTGACTCGATGGCAATGGGTTTTGGTTTAGTGCTATGCCTAGCATAATATCTGTGAATGAAAATAAATGAATGAATGGATTTTATTTTGGGGTAAGATGGAAGAGAAATAACAGAATCTACAAGCTCTTTTTCTAACTTTATGTTGAAATACTATAATGACTCTAGAATTAAGTAAACTAGATTATGAACATTTTTAATAATAGTAATACAATGTAATTATATATAGGAACTTTATTGATGACTGACAGGTTCTTCCTTCAAGACAAGATAATATGACATGAAACCCATACTCCTTAGAGCGTGGGTCTGCAACGTTTAATTAAAGGGCATGATAGTAAATATTTTTAGGTTTGCAGGCGATACCATCTGTTGCGTATAAGCAGGTGTAAACAATATATGAATGAATGAGAGTGGCCATTCTAACAAAACTTTATATTGTATGTAGATCCCTGAATTAGAGAATGAGAAACAATGGCATGAGCAAGTTTGTGTCCTACAGCAAGTTTACCCTTTCCTTTTGCCTTATTTATTGGTATCATTAGAACTTTGGTAACTGGTAAAAAAAAAAAAGAAAGCTATTTCTAGTACCCTATTTGAAATAGAAAAATCCACACCAACCAAAGAAGCAAGTGGGCAGGAAAGCTTATTTGACTCCAGAGCCGAACTCACCTGGGAGGTTGATTGTTAGGGCATAAAGAGGACTAGCAAAAAGGCCTTTTGTAAGGAGCACTTTTGCTTTTAAAATCATCAAGAGCATGAATAAATTTTTACTTCAGTTTCAACAACCTTACCTACCCGCTCATCCCTCATATCTTTTACTTACTTATTTTTTAGCAACTTTATTGAGATACAATTCATATATCATACAGTTCACACATTTAAAGTGTACAATTTGGTGGGTTTTAGTATATTCACAGAATTGTGCAACTAACATCACCATCAGTTTTAGAATATTTTCATCACCCTAAAAAGAAACCACTTGCCTCCAACCCCTTCACCCC
>NW_004443939.1:17617495-17621911 GCF_000243295.1 Trichechus manatus latirostris | reverse complement strand
CCCCAGGCAACTACTAATCTACTTTCTGTACTTATTCTGGACATTTCATATAAATGGAATCATAGAAAATGTGATCCTTTGTGTCTGGCTTCTTTCACTTAGTGTAACGTTTTCAAGGTTTATCCATGTGGCAGCATATATCAGTACTTCATTCTTTTTTATTGCCACATAATACTCCATTACATGGATGTACCACATTTTATCCTTGCATCAGTTGATGGACATTTGAGTTGTTTCCACATTTTGGCTCTTATGAATAATGCCGCTATGAACAGTCATGTACAAGTTTTTGTGTGAACGTATGTTTTCATTTCTCTTGGATATATACTTAGGAATGGAATTGCTGGGTCATATGGTAACTCTGTGTTTAACCCAAGGAACTGCTAAACCATTTTTGGACTCTCAGTTCAGTTGATCTATATGTCTGGCCTTATGCCGGTACACACTGTCTTGGTTACTGTAGCTTTCTGGTAAGTTTTGAAATTGGGAAGTGTGACTCCTCCAACTTTGTTCTTTTTAAAGATTGTTGTGGATATTCTAGATCTTTGAATTTTCAAAATGAATTTTAAGATCAACTTGTTAGTTTCTGCAAAAAAGCCAGCTGGGATTTTGATAGAGATTGTATTGAATTTGTAGATCAATTTAGGGAGTATTGTCATCTTAACAAGGTCCCTGCATGGCACAAACAGTTTGCACTCAACTACTAATGTAAAAGTTGGCAGTTTGAATACACTCAGCGGTGCCACGGAAGAAAGGCCTGGTGATCTGCTTCCATAAAGATCACAGCCAAGAAAACCCTGTGGGACAGTTTTATTCTGTAACACATGGGATCTTCATGAATTGGAATCAACTCAATGGCAACAGATTTTGGTTGTCTTAATATTATTTAATTTTCTGATCCATGAACTTTGGGATATCTTTATTTAAGCATTATTTAATTCATTTCAGCAAGGTTTTGTAGTTTTTAGAATATAAGTTTTGCAGTTTCACTCCCCTTAGCTTTGATTTCCATGCAGCAACTTCCCCCTCCTCCAGCTGCTTGATCATCTTTATTTTGTCTGTAGTATTAGAATAGAGTCTCACAGGAAAGTGCTGTAAGTATCAGCTTGTTCCTTTAACTCAGAGTTTAGAGGAGGCTTCTACTAGGACTTGAATGAGTTAAGAAGAAACAGGGCAATCTTCCTGTCTTGGTTATTTTTCCATACTTAAACTCATACCAAACTTGTTGCCACTGAGTTGATTTCGACTCATAATGACCCTATAGGACAGAGTAGAACTGCCTCATAGGGTTTTCAAGGCCGTAAATCTTTGCAGGAGCAGACTACCATGTATTTCTCTGATGAAGTGGCTGCTGGGTTCGAACTACTGACCTTTCAGTTAGCAACCGAGTGTTTAACCGCTGCACCACCAGCACTCTTGTATTTTTCCATACTAAGCCTGGATACATCTTCATTCCAGGATGAATAAGCAGGAAAAAAAAGTACATTTGTATATCTGAAAGATAATTCATTGTAAGAGAAGGGACATGGTATTCTAAAGATACTCTGAAGAATACTGCAGGAAATTGAAGAAAAGTTTAGAAAGTAATTGCCTTTTTCTTTAATCGGTGATATACAAAAGCAATTTGCATCTCTAGAACTGTTACTGGATGCTGTGAAAAAAAAGAGGCCAAAATCAGAAAAGCCTATCGGAAAAAAAAATGTAGTCACTTCATTAAAAAATTAAAATTAAATGGAGTAAGTAAAGTCTTGGCAGTGTAGAAAATTGAATGAATTATGTAGGAAACATTTGAAAACAATGTAGAGGAAAAGGAGAAACATGAAAAGGATGAAAGACAAAATATAAATCCGTACTACTGTATTTTTATGCAAATAATGTGCACCTTCTGCATTTGTTTACCGGCCGTTCCCTCCCCCCATGAGGCACCCTCACAAGCACTGCCATGCCAATCCCCTTCCACATTTTGCTTTAAAAATGTTTTTAGCATAGCACACTTATGAAGATACTTCGTGGGGGGAGAGCACGGCCGGCAAACAAACGCGGAAGGCATGCATAAAATATATGGTATTTCTAGAGATTTCAATTTATGAATATTATTTCCAGAGAATAAAACATAACAAATGGATTAGAGGCAATACTCAAAGCTATAAAAGAACAATACATACTTGATCTAAAATTAGATCTGATTCCAGAAGTCTGAAGAGCTCATATGTGTTCCAAAGAAAATTAAAGAAAACAGATCCTGTGTATCATGGTGATATTTTAAACTTTAATGAGGAATCGTATGCATATACAAGTAAAAAACTTAGGTTGTTATTAAACAAATCAATATCAGCTTAGTCTCATACCTCGCCGATATTAGAATACAGGTTACTGCTACATCTACAAACTCTAGGGGAGAGAAGATGTGGAAAGAATCAAGAATTCTTTCTAAACATTTAGAAAAGGATTGACACCAATACTATTTAAACTCTTTCAAAAGATAGAGAAGGAAGGAACACTCCCTAATTCATTCTGTGAGGCAAACATAACCGTGGTACCAAAATCAGACAAAGACAACACAAGAAAAGAAAACTACAGACCAATATCTTATGGTATAGGTACAAAAATCCTCAACAAAATACTAGTGAACAGAGTCCAACAGCATATTAAAATAGTCATACACTGTGACCAAGTGGGATTTATTCCAGGAATGCAGGGATGGTTCAACAGTAGAAAAGCAAACAATATAATATACCACATCAGTAGAACAAAGGTAGACACGTGGTCATCTCTGTGGATGCATAAAAAGCATTTGATAAAATCCAACACCGTTTCTTGATGAAAAGTCTAAGGAAGATTGGAATAGAAGGGAAATTCTTCAGTATGATCCAGAGCATATATAAAAAGCCAACATTATACTTAATGAAGTAAGACCGAGAGCTTTCCCCTTGCAGTTGAGAGTAAGACAAGGGTGCCCAGTCTTACCACTTCTATTCAGTATTGTATTAGAAATCCTAGTGAGAGCAATAAGACAGGAAAAAGAAATAAAAGGTGTCCAGATTGCAAAAGAAGTAAAATTATATCTGTTCACAGATGATATGATCCTATATATAGAAAACCCCTAAGAGTCTACAGGAAAAGTTTTAGAGCTAATAGAGGAATTTAGCAAAGTTGGAGGGTACAAGGTCAACAAAGAAAAATAAGTTGGGTTTCTATACACAAGCAATGAGAAATCTGAAAGGAAAATTAGGGAAGCAATTCCATTTACAGTAACACCTAAGAGAATAAAATACCTAGGATTAAACCTAAAGAGGGACGTAAAGAACTTATATAATGAAAATTATAAACTACTGAAAGAGATTAAAGAAGACTTAAATAAGTGGAAAGATGTTCCATGTTCATGGATTGGAAGACTTAATATTGTTAATATGTCAGTATTACCCAAAGTGATCTACAGATTCAACACCATCCTGATCAAAATTCCAATAGCCTTCTTTACAGAAATGGAAAAACCAGTCCTCAGCTTTATATGGAATGGAAAGAGGCTTCAAATAGCTATAGCAATGTTGAAAAACAACAAACTAGGAGGACTGATACTTCCTGATTTTTTTTGTTCATTTTATTTTTTTATTGTACTTTAGGTGAAGGTTTACAGAACAAATAGTTTCTCATTAAACAGTCAGTACCCATATTGTTTTATGACATTGGTTAACAAACCCCATGACATGTCAACCCTCTCCCTTCTTGGGCTTTTTTTTTTTTGGTGAAAATATACCTAGCCAAAGATACACCATTTCAAACATTTGTACATGCACAATTCAGTGACATCGATTACGTTCTTCCAGTTGTGCTGCTGTTCTCACTTTAGATGAAGGTTTACAGAACAAAATAGTTACTCGTTAAACAGTTAGTACACATGTCCTGTGACACTGGTTAACCCTACTACATGTCAACACTGTCCTTACTCAAGCTTGAGCTCCCTATCACCAGCTTTCCTTTCACCTTCTGCCTTCTAGTCTTTGTCCCTGGACTGCTGTGCCTCATTAGTCCTGTTTTGTTTACTGTCCAACCCCGGCTGAACGGTGAACCTTGGAAGTGACTTCACCACTGAACTAAAAGGGTGTCTGGGGGCCATACTCTTGGGGTTTCTCCAGTCTCTTTCAGGCCAGTAAATCAGGTCTTTTTTTTGTGTGTTAGAGTTTTGTTCTACATCCTACTCCAGCTCTGTTCAGAACCCTCTGTTGTGATCCCGGTCAGAGCAGTCAGTGGTGGTAGCCAGGCACCATCTAGCTGTCCTGGACTCAGTCTGGTAAAGGCCGTGGTAGCTGTGCTCAGTTAGTCCTTTGGACTGATCTTTTCCTTGTATCCTGTTCTCTTCATTCTCCCTTGCTCCCGAAGGGGTGAGACCAGTGGAGTATCTTAGATGGCTGCTCA
>NW_004443939.1:17390486-17615119 GCF_000243295.1 Trichechus manatus latirostris | reverse complement strand
GCTGTTCTCTTTCTATTTGTTTGAGTTCTGTAGTTAATGTTTTGATTTTGTCCCTTTCTTTTTTTTGATGTGTGCATCTATTGCTATAAATCATCCTCTGTGGACTGCCTTTGCTGTGTCGCAGAGGTTTTGGTATGATGTGTTTTCATTCTCATTTGATTCTAGGAATTGTTTGAGTCCATCTCTGATTTCTTCTATTACCCAGTGGTTTGTAAGCAGGGTGTTATTCAGTTTTCATGTAATTGATTTTTTTCCCTTGCTCTTTCTGTTATTAATTTCTACCTTGATGCCATTGTGATCAGAGAAGATACTTTGTATTATCTCAATGTTTTGGATCTTGTTGAGGATTGCTCTGTGGCTTAAGATGTGGTCTATTCTGGAGAACATTCCATGTGCATTGGAAAAGAATGTGTACTTTGCAGCTGTTGGATGGAGTGTTCTGTACATGTCTATGAAGTCAAGTTGGCTGATTGCGCCCTTTAGTTCTTCTGTATCTTTGCCGAGTTTCTTTTTAGATGTTCTGTTCTTTACTGAGAGTGGTGTGTTGAAGTCTGCTGCTATCTTTGTGGAACTGTCAATTTCTCTTTTTAGTACTGTTAGAGTTTTTTGTATTTTGGAGCCCTGTCATTGGGTGCGTAGATGTTTATTATGGTTATGTCTTCATGATGGATCGTCCCCTTAATCATTATATAGTAACGTTTTTTGTATTTTGGAGCCCTGTCATTGGGTGCGTAGATGTTTATTATGGTTATGTCTTCATGATGGATCGTCCCCTTAATCATTATATAGTGACTTCTTTGTCTTTTATGGTGGATTTTGTTTTAAAGTCTATTTTATCTGATATTAGTATTGCCACTCCTGCTTTTTTTTGGTAGTTGTTAGCTTGATATGTTTTTTTCCAACCTTTGATTTTGAATAAATTCACGTCTTTGTTTCTCAGGTATGTCTCTTGTAGACAGCATATTGATGGATCCTGTTTTTTTATCCGTTCTGTCACTCTCCATCTCTTTATGGGTGCATTGAGGCTATTTGCATTCAGTGTAATTATTGATAGATGTGAGTTTATTGCTGTCATTTTGTAGTGCTTTTTTTCATGGTGCTGACATTTTCTTTGTTCCTTTTACTCTCCTGTGCTGAATTCCTTTTGTTTGTGGATTGGATTTTTTTTTTTTCAGCTTTTTTTTTTTTTGGTAGGTTTTGGTTTTACTGAGACTTTATGTTTTTCCTCTTTATTTTTATGAGTATGTCTGTTAACTTTCTTTGTGGTTACTGTGTAATTTATTCTTATCTTTCTAAGTTTGAAGCAGTGTATTATTTGTTGGTATTGCTTTGCCTTCCTCTCCACTAGAAGGTTTTATACCTACAGTATTTATTCCCTCTTTTATTGTTCTGATGTTGTTGTCATTTACAGATTAACTGTTCTGATTCCATGCTGTATTTCTTTCGGTTTTGGACAGTCCTTCAGAGTTCTTTTCCCAATTTGGTATCTGGCTGGTACGAGCCTGCGTCCTAGATTCAGCCTGTGAGCTGAAGTTGTTTGTTTTCAGATCGAAGGACTCCCTTTAATAATTCTTGTAAGTTTGGTTTTTACATAGTCCCTTAATTTCTGTTTATCTGTAAATGTCCTAATTTCACCATCATATTTGAACGAGAGTTTTGCAGGATATGTTATTCTTGGATGGCAATTTTTTTTCTTTCAAGGTTTTATATATGTCATCCAGTTGCCTTCTTGCCTGCATGGTTTCTGCCGAATAATCTGAGCTTAGTCTTATTGTTTCTCCTCTGTATGTGACTTTTTGTTTTTCATGAGCTGCTCTCAGGATTCTTTGTTTGTTTTTGGTTTTGGCGAATGTGATTATGATATGCCTTGGTGATTTTCTTTTGGAGTCTATCCTATATGGGGTTTTATTGAGCTTCTTGGATGGCCAGCTTTTCATCTTTCATGATATTGGGGAAGTTTTCTGTCAGCAGTTCTTCAGTGATCCTCTCTGTGTTTTCTGTTTTCTCCCCCTGTTCTGGAACACTGATCACTCGAAAATTTTTCCTTTTGATTGTATTGCACGTAATTCTCGGGGTCTCTTCATTTTTCTTTGTTCTTTTTTCTGATTTTTCCGCAAACAGAGTTGTATCCAAGTGTTTGTCTTCAATTCCGCTGATCTTGTCTTCCGCTGTTTCAGATCTGCTCCTCAACCCTTCTATGATATTGTCCATTTCTGAAATCTTGTTGTTTTTCTTTTGGATTTCTAATTGTTGTTTTTGTATAACTAGTTGTGGATTTATTTTGGTATTTTGCTCTTGCATTATTTTCTTGAATTCTTCCATTTTTTTGTCCGTATTGAATGAATTTGTCTGCCGGTTCCATAATTAGTCATTTTTTTCCCCTCATTTTTGTCTGCTTTTTGCTTCAACTCTTCGATAATTCTGAGTATTAGAGATTTGAATCCCGTATCATGTAGTTGTAGTGTCTTTTTTTCTACTGGAAAGTCATCTGGTGTTTTATTTTGGATGCCTACTGGAGCCATCCTGTCCTTCTTTTGTAAATGTTTTGATATTGTCTGCTGTCTTCAGGGCATTCAGTAGTTATTTTTCTTGTTTATGATTATAGATTTGTTTGTTTCATCCTTTTTTTTTTTTCAAATTCAGCTTTGAGCAGGTGGGCTGTGTGTTCTTCGTTGTTTGCTCGTCTGTGGGCATGATACTTTTCGCCGCCTCCAATTGGCAGGATAAGTTGCTCAGATATGGTACAGCAGGGCTGGTCTAGCTGAAGAGGAGTTGCTGGGATGGGTTGTTTGTGGCAGTTACTACAGCCACCAGGGCGGGTCGGTAATCAGTTCAGGGCATGTTCAGGTAGGCCGTGCCTGTTCTGCTTGGTGGTGTGATGTTAAGCACATGGTGCCGGTAGGCAGGATGTGGCGGGAGATTGTGATGTGTGGAGCTAAGATGGGTATGGGAGAGAAGAGAGAGGAACAGGAGCCAGAAACGTACAAACAAAAATAGAGTGCTAGGAGAGCTTGCTTTTGGAGTGGAGAGATGAGAGACTATGAAATGGAGAAAAATATAAGTGGAAGAAAAAACAAAGAAACTTAAAGAAGGTAATGAATAAATAAACGTTAGAAAGAAAAAAGAACAGCAAAGCTCCCAGTGATCCCACTGGTGCAGCTACGAGGTGTGGGGAAGTTGTTCGTAGGTGTTGAAGTACAGCCTCACTAGAAGACATGGAGGTGTCACTCAGCGTCCGGTATTCAGGGGACAGGAGGAGCAGGAAGGTACAGAGAGATGAGAAACTGAGTAACGAAGAAAGAGAAAAAAGTAAAAAGAGGGAAACGAAAACAAAACAAATTAAAAAAGAAGAACAAGAAATACCCCCAAAAAAACAAACAAAAAAAGCACACAAAAAGAAATGCGCTCTAGGGATCTCTCTGCGCATATGCACAAGCTCAGGTGGTAGGTCCCAAGCCGCGCAGCACTGCCCCGCCGGAACTGGCTCCCAACTCGGGTAAAGAAAAAGAAACCAAGCAAACAATTCAAAACAAACAAACAAAAACCCCGGGATCCCACCAGCATGGCAGCACGGACTGGGAGGCAGTTCCACACTCGAGCGGAGCTTCACAGTCCCTCAGGAAGAAGCAAAGATGGCACACGGAGCCAGATATTTGAGAGAAAGGAGTTGGTGGTGGTGAGGAAGAAATGAAAGGAAGAGGAAAAAATCAACACCAGCAGCCAACAAATGGCACTCAGGGAGTCGGCCAGTGCGGGCGGGTAGAATCCAAGCATCTGGTGCTTCCCGGCCAAGAGACTGTGACCAGGGAAAGCAGAGGAGGCCGAGCGGCGGGGTGAAGAAGCGTGGGGAAAGCATATATCGTTGGTTACCGGTTGTTCTCTCTCCTACTGGAAGCTCTGTGAAGCTGCTTTCTCGTACCCCTGTTCGCTGGTCTCCGATTGGAGTCCAAGATCGCAGATCTGTGGTGCATTAGCTGATAGTTGATCTCTTCACGTATGTCTCTTCACTCTCTGTTTTCTGTCAGTTTCTCACTCCATTTGGTGCTTGGCTGAGTTCTTTATCTCTTCATTTGATGCTGATGGTTTGCTGTTTTCTCTTTTTGGCTTAGTTTTTTGGATCTTTGCTGTGGAGGGATGGCGTGGTACTTCTAACGAGAGTGCCATATTGCTGGAAGTCCACACTTCCTGAGTTTAAAACCTACAATTGCTGTAATCAAAACAGCCTGGTAGTGGTATAATGGAAGCCACATAGAACAATGAAATAGAATTGAGATTCCAGAAATAAATCCACACATCCAGGGTCAGCTGATTTTTGACAAGGATGCTAAGTCCATTCATTGGGGGAAAGAAGAATCTCTTCAATAAATGGTGTTGGGAAAATTGGATTTCCACATGCAGAAGAATGAAATAGGACCCAGGCCTCACACCATACACAAAAACAAATTCAAAATGGATTAAAACCTAAATGTACGAAGTTAAACCATAAATTCTGAGAAGAAAATGTAGGGGCAATGCTGTCAGGCCTAGCTTTTCACAATGGTTTATCTAATATAGTAACAAAAGCACAAACAACAAAAGACAAATACTTGGGAACTCATAAAAATTAAAAACTTATGTTCATCGAAAGACTTTACCAAAGAAGTGAAAAGATAAGATACCAACTGGGAGAATATTTTCGGAAACCATGTATCTGATAAGAATCTAATAACCAAAATATTATATAAAACTTGGACAACAACAAAAGGACAACCCAATCATAAAATGTGCAAAGGACTTGAACAGATGTTTCACCAAAGAGATTCAGATGGCCACCAAACACATGAAAAGATGCTCATTGTCATTAGCTATCAGAGAGTTGCAAATCAAAACCACAATGAGATAATTTCACATGCACTTGGAGTGGTTAAGTGCTATGGCTGCCAACCAAATGGTCAGCAGTTCAAATCCACCAGCAGCTGCTTGGAAACCCTATAGAGCAGTTCTCTTCCGTCCTATAGGGTCACTATGGATTGGAATTGACTCAACAGCGATGAGTTCGGGTTTTTTTTTTTTGGTTTAGGATGGCTAAGATTAAAGAAAATAAAAATGTTGGCGAGGATGTGAGGAAATTGGAACTCTTATCCGTTGGTCGTGGTAATGCAGAATGGTACAGCTGTTGTGAAAAACAGTGCAGCGGTTTCTCAAAAAATCTAAAACTAGAACTACCATATGACCCAACAATTCCAGTCGTAGGTATATACCCAAAGATCTTGAAAGCAGATACTGAAAAAGAGATTTGTGTAGCATTGTTCATTGTAGCACTATTCACAATAGCCAAAAGGTGGAAATAACCTAAATGCTCATCAACAGATGCATGGATAATCAAAAGGTGGTACATGCATACAATGGAATACTACTCAGCCAATAAGAGAAATGAATCCTTGAGACATCCTACAGCATGGATGGTGCTCAAAGACATTATGCTGAGTGAAATAAGCCAGTCACAAAAGGACAAGTATTGAATGACCTCATTTATATAGAAAGACAAAAAAAGACAAATGTATAGAGACCAAAGTTTACTAGTGGTTACCAGGGGTGGGAGGGAGTGGGAAAAGGGGAATTAACGTAATAGAGAAATTGTATTAAGCATAGGATTGTACAGCCGATTATTGTAATTGCTGTCAATAAGTTGAACACCTGTAAAAAGTTGATTGGCAAAAGTTGTGTGATAGATATATTTATGACAAAGACCAAAAAAAAAAAAAAAAATACCTGCTGAGGCTGCTTATGTGCATCCAAATGCTTTATGGGATTTGGTTCCTTGGTTTGGAGGTTTAGGGTTATGGTTTCATGGGACATCCCAGTTAGTTGGCCTAATAACCTGTTTAGTGCTTCTGTTCTACCTCCTGGTTCATTGTGTAGTGCCTGGAGTCTTAAAAGCAAGGCACAGCAATTGGTCTCTATTCACCTGGAGCAATAGAGAAATAATGAGAAGCAGGAATAAGAGGAGGATATGGAATGTGTGGCTAATTGCCTCCATGAACAGCTGCTCCTTTTGCCATGAGACCAGAGGAAGTAGATGGTGCCTGGCTATCATTACTGAATATTTTGATAAAAGATTACATAGAAGAATCCCCATCAAAAGAGGGAAAATGCACAACAGAATTACAAATTCTCATGGACTCCACACGTTTTGGAGCCATGGAGGGTGGATGAACCCCTCAAACTCTTGCCCTGAGATTTTCTTTAAACTTTACACCAAAAATATCCCCTAAAGTCTTCTTTAAACCAAATGATAGTTTAGTTTAACTTGTAAAAAATGTCTGCGTGGAGCTTTATGCCCTTTAAGAGCTATGTATATAGGATCAAATTGAAGACAGCAACTCGATAGATTAGATAGGAACTTTAGGAGTTGGTGAGGTTATGTTAATGGGGGAAGAACATCTCAGAAAAGGAGAGTGAGAATGTTTGCACAACTTGAAGAATGTAATCAGTAACACTGAATTGTACATGTAGAAACTGTTGAATTGATAAATGTTTTGCTATGTATATTCTCAACAACCGTAAGAAAATAAATATGGAAAAAAAAAAGAAAATTCTTCCTAGCCCAGTGTTCATATGTGAAAGCAACAGTGATGTTCTGGAAAATGCAATCTCAGAAAATACACAAACAACGTGGTTGCCAGTTGCCCTGGAGTCGATTCTGACTTACGATGACCCCGTGTGTGAGAGTAAACTGTGCTTAATAAGGTTTTCAGTGCCTGGTTTTTCAGAAGTAGATTGCTAGGCTTTCTTCTGAGACACTTCTGGATTGACTCTAACCTCCATCCTTTTGGTTAGCAGCCGAGCATGTTAACCTTTTGCACCACCTAGAGAATCCTACCACAGGTTGTCATTGTTGTGTGCCTTTGCTTTGATTCTGAGTCATAATGACCCTATAGGACAGAGTAGAACTGCCCCATAGAGTTTCCGAGGCTGTAATCTTTACAGAGGGAACCCTGGTGGTGTAGTGGTTAAGAGCTACATCTGCTAACCAAAAGGTTGGCAGTTCGAATCCACCAGGTGCTCCTTGGAAACTCTGATATGTGTGGTAGAGAATATAGAGAATTTACAGCACCATGCTCAAAACTTGAGAGTACTGTGATTCCAGTGGCAAGAGGGCAGTGGTCCTCACCAGCTTAACCAACAAAAACAAACAAACAAACAAACAAACAAAAAAAACCCAAACCCTATGGCATCGCGGCGATTCTGACTCATAGCGACCCCATAGGACAGAGTAGAACTGCCCCATGGGGTTTCCGACTAGTGGCTATTGGATTCCTATTGCCAACCTTTTGATTAGCAGTCATAGCTCTTAACCACTGTGCCACCAGGGTTCCCACCTTAAGAACCCCCTCCTCCCCTAAAAAAAATGCAAAGAAGGTCCTTTGTCAGAGGAAGGGAATTGTGCACTTACCTGAAATGATCTCATGGTCAGGTATCAATTTGGATTTGAGTCATGTGCCCTCTTTTGTTTGTGTGCTTGAGGTATGGGTTTCGTTACTAAGAGAAAGTAGTAGGGAAAAAAATGCACGTGGCCAAAAATAGTAACTATGACATGTATTAAAAGAAGGGAAAGGACTTTCATAGATGTACCTGAAGCAGAATGGTAAAAAGTAAAATGAAAATTTCGTTCCTGAGTCAGTGATCAAGAAAAGGAAAGCAGGAATGGCAGGACTAATGACTGATAAAATTGAATTTAGGGCAAAAATGATTTAAATGTGCTAAGAATAATTTTATTTTGGTAATAGATATGATTATTAGTACACATAAAATTATCACATTTTCATGCACAGAATAACAGAATCAAGAAATAGACAGCAAAATACTACAAATATGGAAAAAGGTTAACAAAATTGAAATAGGATTTCTTCCTTCAGTAATTGTGGACTCTAGATCATTAGAATCAGTCTTGTTTAGAAAATAAAAATACGGTTTTTTTATTTAAGGCATTGGAGAGCTGACAAGGTAGGAAGGAATTACTGGGCCAAGATCTGGCAAAAGATGATACTCCAAGATGTGAACCTAGCATTTTGGGTTATTTTTGTTCTAGTTGCTTTTGCCAACCCAGAAGTGGCTGAGAAGCAGTACTTTTGATAGCCTTTACAGAGCTAAGACGATAAAAGATGGAGATCAGGGTCTCCTAGGTGTGGGAAATCTGGTAAACACATTGCTCTTTGGGATGGGACCTTGAAGGGCCAAATCTTAGGAATAGGAGTGAACTGAAAGTAAATCAATTCTGGTACATACAGCAGCATAGCTTTGAGTCATTTGTGAGGTCGAAAAAAAATATAAATCCCTGGATTAGATGATTCTGGAGTCTAGTACCCCAGGTGCATGGCAGAAGAAAATGGAAAATTCTGGGGGATTTGTTTCTTAGACATCAAAAATTTTTTTTCTTTATTGTGCTTTAAGTGAAAGTTTACCGTTCAAGTTAGTTTTCTCATACAAAAATTTATACACGTTGTTATGTGACCCTAGTAGCTCTCCCTATACTGTGACAGCACACTCCTCCTTTCTACGTCGTATTTCCCGTGTCCGTTCAGCTACCTCCTGTCCCTTTCTGCCTTCTCATCTTGCCTCTGGACAGAAGCTGCCCATTTAATCTCATGAAATCTACTTGAGCTAAGAAGCATACTCTTCATGAATATTGTTTTATGTCATATATTCCAGTCTAATCTTTGAAGAGGTGGCTTTGGGAATGGTTTTAGTTTTGGGCTAACAGTCTGGGGGCCATGTCTTCTGGGGTCCCTGCAGTCTCAATCAGACCATTAAGTCTGGTCTTTTTACTAGAATTTGAGTTCTGTACCCCACTTTTCTCCTGCCCCGTCAGGGACTCTCCATTGTGTTCCCTGTCAGGGCAGTCATTGGTGGTAGCCGGGCACCATCTAGTTCTTCTTGTCTCAGGCTGATGAAGTCTCTGGTTTATGTGGCCCTTTCTGTCTCTTGAGCTACTATTTTCCTTGTCTCTTGGGCTATTATTTTCCTTGTGTCTTTGGTGTTCTTCATTCCTCTTTCTTCCAGGTGGGTTGGGACCAATTGATGCATCTTAGATGTCCGCTTGCTACGTTTTAAGATCCCAGACACCACTCACCAAAATGAGATGCAGAACATTTTCTTAATAAATTTTGTTATGCCAGTTGACCTAGATGTCCCCTGACACCATGGTCCCCAGACCCCCAACCCTGCTACTCTGTCCCTTGAAGTGTTTGGTTGTGTTCAGGAAACTTCTTAGCTTTTGGTTTAGTCCAGTTGTGCTGACTTCCTCTGTAGTGTGTGTTGTCCTTCCCTTCTTCTAAGATAATTCTTTTCTACTATCTAGTTAGTGAATACCCCTCTCCTCCTCCCCACCTTCATAACCATAAAAGAATTTTTTTTGAGTTCTTATAATAGTGGTCTTATACAGTATTTGTCCTTTTGCGACTAATTTCACTCAGCATAATGCCTTCCAGATTGATCTGTTATGAGATGTTTCGCAGATTCATTGTTGTTCTTTATCGTTGCGTAGTATTCCATTGTGTGAATATGCTATAGTTTGTTTATCCGTTTGTCCACTGATCGGCATGTAGGTTGTTTCCATCTTTTTGCTATTGTGAACAGTTCTGCAGTGAACATGGGTACGCATATATCTATTCGTGTGACGGCTCTTATTTCTTTAGGATATATTCCAAGGAGTGGGATTGTTGGATCGTATGGTGCTTCTATTCCTAGGTTTTTAAGGAAGTGCCAAATTGATTTCCAAAGTGGTTGTACCATTTTACATTCCAACCAGCAGTATGTAAGTGTTCCAGTCTCTGCACAACCTCTCCAAAATTTATTGTTTTGTGTTTTTTGGATTAATGCTAGCCTTGTTGGGGTGAGATGGTATCTCATGGTAGTTTTGATTTGCACTTCTCTAATGGGTAATGATCATGAGCATTTCCTCATGTAAGTTGTAGCTGCCTGAATGTCTTCTTTGGTGAAGTGCCTATCTATACGTTTGCCCATTTTTTAATTGGGTTATTTGTCTTTTTGGTGTTGAGGTTTTGCAGTATCTTGTAGGTTTTAAAGGTTAGATTTTGATCGGATTCGTCATAGCCAAAATTTTTTTCCCAGTCTGTAGACTGTCTTTTTACTCTTTTGGTGAAGTCTTTTGATGAGCATAAGTGTTTGATTTTTAGGACCTCCCAGTTATCTAGTTTCTTTTCTGGTGTTTGTGCATTGTTAGTAACGTTTTGTATTCTGTTTATGACATGTATTAGGGCTCCTGGTGTTGTCTCTATATTTTTTTCCATGATCTTTATTGTTTTAGATTTTACATTTAGGTCTTTGGTCCATTTTGAATTAGTTTTTGTGCGTGGTTTGAGGTATGGGTCTTGTTTCATTTTTTTTGCAGGTGGATATCCAGTTATGCCAGCACCATTTGTTGAAGAGACTGTCTTTTACCCAATTAACGGACTTAGGACCTTTGTCAAATATCAGCTACTCAAAGGTGGATGAATTTATATCTGGATTCTCAATTCTGTTCTGTTGGTCTTTGTATCTGTTGTTGTACCAGTACGAGGCTGTTTTGACTACTGTGGTGGTATAATAGGTTCTAAAACCAGGTAGTGTGAGGCCTCCCACTTGTTCCTCTTCTTCAGTAATGCTTTACTTATCCGGAGTCTCTTCCCTTTCCATATAAAGTTGGTGATTTGTTTCTCCATCTCCTTAAAAAAATGCTGTTGGAATTGGGATCAGGATCACATTGTATCTGTAGATTGCTTTGGATAGAACTGGCATTTTCACAATGTTGAATCTTCCAATCCATGAGTAAGTATGTTTTTCCACTTACACAGGTCTCTTGGTTTCTTGCAGTAGTGTCTTGTAGTTTTCATTGTATAGATCTTTTACGTCCCTGGTTAGATTTATTCCTAAGTATTTTATTTTCTTGGGGGCTATTGTAAATGGTATTGATTTGGTGATTTCCTCGAGGTTCTCTTTGTTGGTGTAAAGGAATCCAACTGATTTTTGTATGTTTATCTTATATCCTGATGCTTTGCTGAAATTTTCTGTTAGTTCCAGTATTTTCTTGTGGATTCTTTGGAGTTTTCTATGTATAAGATCATATCATCTGCAAACAGAGGTACTTGGACTTCTTCCTTACCAATTTGGATGCCCTTTATTTGTTTTTCTAGCCTAATCGCTCTGGCTAGGACCTCCAGCACAGTGTTGAATAAGAGTGGTGATAAAGGGCATCCTTGTCTGGTATCCGTTCTCAAGGGGAATGGTTTAGGGCTCTCTCCTTTTAGGATGATGTTGGCTGTTGGCTTTGTAGAAATGTCCTTAATTATACTGAGGAATTTCCCTTCTATTCCTATTTTGCTGAGAGTTTTTATCATGAATGGGTGTTGGACTTCGTCAAATGCCTTTTGTGCATCAATCGATAAGATCATGTGGTTCTTGTTTTTTTTTGTTTTATTTATGTGATGGATTCCATTGATTGTTTTTCTAATGTTGAACTATCCCTGCATACCTGGTATAAATCCCACTTGATCATGGTGAATTATTTTTTTGATATGTTGCTGAATTCTATTGGCTAGAATTTTGCTGAGTATTTTTGTGTCTGTGTTCATGAGGGATATTGGTCTGTAATTTTCTTTTTTTGTGGTGTCTTTATGTGGTTTTGGTAACAAGGTTATGCTGGCTTCACAGAATGAGTTTGGGAGTAGTCAATTCTTTTCTGTGCTCTGAGGTACCTTTAGTAGTAGTAGTGTTAACTCTTTTCTGAAAGTTTGTTAGAATTCTCCAGTGAAACCGTTAGGGCCAGGGCTTTTTTCTTTGGTTGGGATTGTTTTAGTGACCTTTGGAATCTCTTCTTTTGTTACAGGTTTATTTAGTTGTTCTACCTCTGTTTGTATTAGTTTAGGTCGGTAGTGAGTTTCTAGAGATTTGTCCCTTTCCTCTAGGTTTTCAAATTTGTTAGAGTACAGTTTTTCATAGTATTCTGTTATGATTCTTTTAGTTTCAGTTGGGTATGTTGTGATATTGCTCATTTCATTTCTTATGTGGGTTATTTGCTTCCTGTCCTGTTTTCTTTTGTCAGTTTGGCCAGTGGTTTATCAATTTTGTAAGTCTTTTCAAAGAACCTGTTTTTGGTCTTGTTAACTTTTGCAATTTTTTTTCTGTTCTCTATTTCATTTAATTCTGCTGTAATTCTTATTATTTCTTTTCTTCTGGCACCCAAGGGCTTCTTTTGCTGCTGTCTTTCTTCTTATTTCAGTTGTAGGTTAATGTTTTGATTTTGGCCTTTTCTTCTTTTTGGATTTGTGTATTTATTGCTATAAACTGACCTCTGAGCACTGCTTTTGCTGTATCGTAAAGGTTCTGGTAGGATGTGTTTTCATTCTCCTTTGGTTCTGTGAATTTCTTTATTCCATCCTTAATCTCTTCTTTAACCCAGTAGTTTTTGAGCAAGGTATTGTTCAGTTTCCATGTGTTTGATTTTTTTTCCTTGCTTTTTCTGTTGTTGATTTCTACTTTTATGGCTTTATGGTCAGAAAAGATGCTTTGTAATATTTTGATGCTTTGGATTCTGTTAAGGCTTGCTTTATGGCCTAATACGTGGCCTATTCTGGAGAATGTTCCATGTGCGTTGGAAAAGAAAGTATACTTGTCTGCTGTTGGGTGGAGTGTTCAGCACATGTCTATGAGATCAAGTTGGTTGATTGTGGCATTTAGATCTTCCTTGTCTTTATTGAGCTTCTCTCTGGATGTTCTGTCCTTCACCAAAAGTGGTGTGTTGAAGTCTCTTACTACTGTTGTGGAGCTATCTGTCTCTTTTCAGTGCTGTTATTGTTTGTTTCATGTATTTTGGATCTCTGTCGTTGGGTGGGTAAAGATTTATTATAGTTATGTTCTCCTGGCGTATTGACTCTTTAATCATTATATAGTGTTTTTTGTTATTCTTTTTGGTGGGTTTTACTTTAAACTATGTTTCATCAGAGATTAATATTCCCATTCCTGCTCTTTTTTGATTGTTGTTTGCTTGATATTTTTATTTCTGTTCTCTGAGTTTTAGTTTGTGTCTTTCAGTTTAAGATGTGTCTCTTGTAGGCAACATGTAGACCAATTGTGTTTTTTTATCCATTCTGCCACTCTCTGTCTCTTTGTTGGTGTATTTAGTCCATTTACATTCAGTGTAATTATTGATATGTATGAGTTTATTGCTGTCATTTTGATGTCTTTTTTTGTGTGTTGACAGTTTCTTTGTTCCTCTTAATTTTCTGTGCTGAGTCGTTTTTCTTTATGTATTTTCATCTGTTTTTCATTGTTGTTGATTTTGTATTTGCTGAGTCTTTATGTTTTTCTTGTTTTTTATTTTGATATGTAGGATTCTTAGTTTCCTTTGTGGTTACCTTAATATTTATCTCTATTTCTCTAAGTTTAAACCAGTCTTTTATTTCTTTATATTGCTTTGTCTTTCTCTCCATATGAAAGATCTATGACTACAATTTTTTGTCCCTGTTTTTTGTTTAAATGTTGTCACCTTTTACATATTGACTTCTCTGTTTCCTTATTTTTTTACCTTTGATTTATTTTTGTGACTTTCCTATCTGCGTTGATGTCTGGTTGCTCTGTCCCATGTTCTA
The DNA here is from genome assembly GCF_000243295.1 of Trichechus manatus latirostris. Taxonomy (NCBI): domain Eukaryota; kingdom Metazoa; phylum Chordata; class Mammalia; order Sirenia; family Trichechidae; genus Trichechus; species Trichechus manatus. Next base: position 17,601,491 of record NW_004443939.1, on the reverse strand, counting down.
GTCTTGGGTTGTTATCTGATGTTATTGATTTTCTAACCAGAGGACTCCCTTCAGTGTTTCTTGTAATTTTGGTTTGGTTTTTGCAAATTCCCTAAACTTCTGTTTTTGTGGAAATGCCCTAATTTCACCGTCATATCTGAGAGACAGTTTTGCTGGATATATAATTCTTGGCTGGCGGTTGTTTTCCTTCAAGGCTTTATAGATGTCATCCTGTTGCCTTCTTGCCTGCGTGGTTTTTGCTGAGTAGTCCAAGCTTATTCTTATTGACTGTCTTTTGTAGATGACTTCTCGTTTATCCCTAGCCGCTCTTAAAGTTCTTTATCTTTGGTTTTGGCAAGTTTGATTATAATATGTCTTGGTGACTTTCTTTTGGGAGCTACCTTGTGTGGGGTTTGATGAGTATCTTGGATAGATATCTTCTCATCTCTCATGATATCAGGGAAGTTTTCTGCCAAAAAATCTTCAATAATTCTCTTTGTATTTTGTGTCATACTCCCCGTTCTGGTACTCTGGTCACCTGTAGGTCATTCGTCTTGGTAGAGTCCCACATAATTCTTAGGGTTTCTTCATTTTTTTAAATCCTTTTATCTGAATTTTCCTTAAATAAGTTAGGGTCAAGTGCTTTATCTTCAGTCTCACTAAGTGTGACTTCATTGCCTCAGTTCTGCTCCTATGACTTTCTGTTGAGTTGTCTAATTCTGAAATTTTATTGTTAATCTTCTGAATTTCTGTTTTCTGTCTCTCTGTGGATTCTTGCAGCCTGTTAAATTTGTTATTATGCTCTTCTATAATCTTCCTAGGTTCCTCTATTGGTTTGTTTGTGTGTTCATTGGCTTTTTATGTTTTACATGATTTTCTTCCTGATCTTTTGAAGAGTTCTGTATATTAATCTTTCGTATTGTACCTCCAGTAATTTGAAGAAGTTCTCTTCCTCCGGAAGATTTCTTGATTGTTTGTTTCGGGAGCTTGCAGAAGTCATCATGGTCTGTCTCTTTGTGTGATTAGATATTGACTGTTGTCTCCAAGCCATCAATAAGTTATTATATTTATTTATTTTGTTTGCTTACTGTGTCCTTGTTTCTTGTTTTGCTTTGTTTTGATATGCCCAAATTGGCTGCTCTTGTGAGCTAGTTTGGTTATTGGCACCTTTGAAGCTCTAACGTCCTGTCACCAGGTGGTTAGATCTGTTACTAGGTTTGTGAGCCCAGGAGTCTGTTTACTTTTCTTGTGTGGATTCAGCTCAGATGTCCAGGTAGTCGATCACCAAGTGTGGTGGTACAGGCTGTCACTTACAGTCCTAGACGAGCAGGGATGACTGGAGTAGGCACAGGTATCTGACTGTAGTAGGGGGTCGTGCCCTGAGCAAGACGGGGTTGATGCCTGCCTGTGATTGTCTGGGAGGAAAGTGTGTCCTTGTTCCCTGGGGTGCATAGATTGGTGGGTTTTGCTGCCGAACTATGAGCACTCAGTGCTGTTGGCTGTTAGGACTGGGAGGCACCACTTATTTTGGACCCCTGTTACAGGATGCTAGATGATGTGGGTGAAGCCGCCAGTCCTCAGGCCCCTGATGTGGGTAGGTGAGGAGCCTGCTTAATGGGCTGAGCGGTGTCAAATGTCATGAACCTGCAACTCCACCCTATAGCTGATACAGTTGAAGTTAGGCTTCAGGTATGTACCCTATCGTATTGTGCTAATGAGGGTCTACACTGTTGAAATGGGCCTACACAGGTCTGTGCAGGGGTGAAATGCATTCATAGTCTGTGGACCCCTTTTGCCTGTGCCTGGGCAAAGGAGCTGTGCCTTCCCTAAATTCCTAGTTTAAGGGAGCTGGCAGGTTATTTTTTTTCTGTTTGTTAATTTGTTCCCTCTCCAAGGCTGGGAGAATGGCTCAGGGTGTGTGACGGGTCCTACTTCGGCCCAGGAGAATCGGCAATTGCTGAAGCTGTCCAGGACTCAGTGCAGAGTGGGGAGGGGGCAGGTAAATGGGAGAGAGGTTTTTCCCAAAAGGGATATTTTTTGAGCCGTGCGGTAGATGAGATGCATGTACTTATCTTTTGCCAATTGAGTGCCGTTTTTCACTGATTGTGGAGGCTTGAGTAGACTCTGCTGCTTGGTCTCTCCCAGTGTGGAAAACACATCCCGGTCACCACTGCTTGCCTCATTGTGCATGCCAGCCGATCCAGTCTCCAGGGTGCCGGTTCCCACCAGGTCAGGTCTGGTAACTCCTTGCAGCTTCTGAACTGTCTCTCCCTCCCCCTGCTGCTCAATCCAATTCCTCAACTTTGCCTCTGATTCCTCAACTTTGCTCGTATATTAACATGTATAATTGATTCACTTTTTTTCTAGTGTTTGTTGTAAGAGGGGCCACAGGAAGCGTCTGACTGCTCCGCTATCTTGGCCTTGCCTCCCAACAAGTTCCAGCATCAAAATTTTCATATAAAGAGTTTATTAAATACTATGTCCAGCACATAATTAAAGATGGACAGCCTCATGAGGAAACTCAGCAACATGAATGAGAGTCTTTGGAGAAACAAGAGAAACAGGCCCACTGACAGTCCATTTATTATACTTATTAGACACAGTCTTAAATATCCATGTATACTGTGATTTTGGGGGATAAAAGACAAAATTGAATATTGTAGCAGAAAACTGAAAACTAAAAAGTTGAAATTGCAGATTTGAGACACAACTAAATAGAAATTCTCAAATGGAAAAATAACTACATACAGTAAGTAAGTAAATGGGCTTCGCAGTTTAGTCCCTACAGATGACAGAATTTACGATCTAGGAGACAGGTCAGAAGAAAATAGGTATAATGAAAGTAACAGAAAGGAGTTAAAGCAAGCAAGCAAAAAAAAGATAAAAAAGGAGAGAGGATAAGAGAAGTTCTACATTAATTAAACCCCAAGAGAGAGAAAATGAGGCTAAAGCAGTATTTGAAGAGACAATTGTCAAGAATTTCCCAAAATTGTTGAAAGACACTAATTCAGAGATTCAAGAAGCCCAACCCAAGCAGAATTTTAAAAAGAAATCCACACTGGAGTGAACCGGCTGAAAATTAAAGTTAAAAAGAAAATCTAAAAAGCAGCCAGAAACAGAAGTCACATTACTTTCAAAGAGAGCAAGATAGAACTAGAGCTGACTTCTCAACAGAAACAAAGGAAACCATAGACCATCTAGAGGGCTCAAGAAAATAGCAGCCAACCAACAATTATATATCCAGTGCAAATATCCTTTGAGATTCAAGTTGAAATAGACACAAACAGAAAATTGAGAAAATTCATTGCTTAACAGAGTTGCACTAAAAGAAATGTTAAATAATGTGCCTCAGGCAGAAGGAAAATTAATGTGAAGGTTAGAGATGTAGGAGGGCGGTGGAGAGCATCAAAAATAGTAAGTAAACCTAAATGAATATTGATTCTGTAAGGCAAAAATAAAAGCTTATGGGACAAGATAACAATATCATGTAAGCCTGGATAGAGGGAATGAATTTAGTGTTCGAAGGTACTGCATTACTCTGGAAGGAGGGGTAAAGTTCCAGTTAACATTAAACTTTAATAAATCAAGGATATGTGCTGTAAACTCTAGAATAGCTCTGTATAAAAGAAATATGATGCAAGCCACATACGTAATTGTAAATTTTCTAGTAACTACAAACAAAAGTAAAAAGAAATAGGTGAAATTGATTTTAATAATATATTTCATTTAACCCACCATATCAAAACACCATTTCAACATGTAATCAATATAAAACATTATTAATGGGATATTTTACATTGTTTATTTTCATACTAAGCTCTCAAAATCCCACTTACAGCACATCTCAGTTTGGACTAGCCACATTTCATATACTCACTAATGACATGTAGCTACCATATTAAACAGTGCAACTCTTGGGTAACCACCAAAAGAATGTGTATCTTCCAGCTAACAGATGAAAAAACAAATGGAATAGTAAAAATAATCCAGAAGAAAGCAAGAAAGATGAGAAAAAGAGATGTAAGACAGGAAAATTATAAAACAATAAAGCAGGACGGTAGGCGTAAACCCCAGTTTATTGTTGAGTATATTAAATGGAACTGGAATAAATGTGGAGCCCTGGTGGCATAGTGATTAGGAGCTCAGATGCTAATCAAAAGGTCAGCAGTTCAAATCCACCAGCTGCTCGTTGGAAACCCTATGTGGGCAGGTCTGCTCTGTCTATCCAGTCGTAGTGAGTCAGAATCGACATGATGGCAGTGAGTTGTTTTTTTTGGGGGGGAAATGAATGCTCCAGTTAAAAGACAAATATTGTTATACTGTATGAAGAAACATCCAACTACATGCAGTTAGAGACACATCTAAAACAATACAGAAAAGTTGAAAGCTGTCGTGGTTGTTAGGTGCCATTGAGTTGATTCTGACTCATATTGACCCTGTATACAACAGAATGAAACACCGTCCAGTCCTATGCCATCCTCACAATTGTTGCTATGTTTGAGCCCATTGTTGCAGCCTCTGTGTCAATGTCAGTCTGTCCCCTTGAGGGTCTTCCTCTTTTCCCTGACCCTCTACCTTACCAAGCATGATGTCCTTCTCCAGGGACTGGTCCCTCCTGATAACATGCCCAAAGTAAGTAAGACAGAGTCTGACTATCCTCACTTTTAAGGAGCATTCTGGCTGTACATCTTCCAATACAGATTTGTTCATTCTTCTGGAAGTCCATGGTATATTTGTTATTCTTCACCAGCACCATAATTCAAATGCATCACTTTTTCTTTGGTCTTCCTTATTCATTGTCCATCTTTTGCATGCATATGAGGCAGTTGCAAATACCATAACAATTCAGGCACACCTTAGTCCTCAAGGTGACATCTTTGCTTTTTAACACTTTAAAGAGGTCTTTTGCAGCAGATTTGTCCAATGCAATACATCCTTTGATTTCTTTTTAATTTTATTGTGCTTTAGATGAAAGTTGAAGTCCTGGTGGCGACGCGATTAAGAGCTCAGCTGCTAACCAAAACGTCAGCAGTTCAAATCCCCCAGCAGCTCCTTGGAAACCCTATGGGGGCAGTTCTACTCTGTCCTATAGGGTCACTATGAGTCAGAATTGACTTGATGGCAATGAGTTTGGTTTGGTTTTGGTTTAGGTAAAAGTTTACAGTGTAAATTAGTTTCTCAGTCAAAAATTTATACACAAATTATTTTATGACATTGGTTACAATCTCTGCAATGTGTCAGCACTCTCCCTCTTTTCCTTTCCACCCTGGGTTCCCTGTGTCCATTCATCCAGTTTACCTGTTTTTCCTGCTTCTCATGTTTGCTTTTGGGCAGGTGTTGCGCATTTGGTCTTGTATACTTGATTGAACTAAGAAGCATGTTCCTCACATATGTTATTGTTTGTTTTATAGGTCTGTCTAATCTTTGGCTGGAAAGTAGACTTCAGGAGTGCCTTCAGTTATGAGTTAGCAGGGTGTCTGGGGACCAAGTCTTCGGAGTTCTTCCAGTCTCTTTCAGACCAGTAAGTCTGGTCTGTTTTTGTGAATTTGAATTTTGTTCTACGTTTTTCTCCCACTCTCTCTAGGATCCTCTATTGTAATCCCTGTCAGAGTAGTTGGTGGTGGTAGCTGGGCACCAGCTAGTTCTTCTGGGCTCAGGCTGACGGAGGCTGTGGTTCATGTGGTCTATTAGTCCATATGTGTGTGTGTGTGTGTGTGTGCGTGTGTGTGTGTATAAATATATATATATATAGATATTTATTTCAGGGAAATGGCTCACGCAGTTGCGGATGCTGGCAAGTCTCTAATCCGTGGGTCACGTGTCAGGCTGGAGGCTTCTCCTGACTTGTAGTTGCAGGTGCTGATGAACCCAAAATCGGCAGGTCATACAGCAGGCTGCTGGCTCACTGGGTTGTGGGACCTGGCAAATCCCAAAATCTGCAGGTCAGACTCATCCCAAGAGCTGGAGGTCAGAGGATGATGAGTTGGATGCAGGATCCAGAGAGGGCGACCTTTGCTAGAACATCTATGTATACTTGATGCAGGCTGCCCCCCACCCCCCTAGTGAAGCTCCCCCTTAAAGTGATTGGCTGCTTACATCAGATCACAAAATGGAAGATGATTACATAGTATGTGCCAAACCACTGAGAATCATGGCCTAGTCAAGTTGGCACATAACCTTAACCATCACAGGGCACGAATATGAATCTCTTCTAGTCGGTTGGCCAGGTAGCTGTCTTCCAAAATACTTGGCATAGACGAGTGAGTGCTTCCAGCATTGCATCCATTTTGTTGAAACATTTCAATTGATATTCCATCAATTCCTGGAGCCTTGTTTTTCGCCAGTGCCTTTAGTGCAGCTTGGACTTCTTCCGTCAGTACCATTGGTTCTTGATAATATGCTACCTCCTGAAATGGTTGCACGTTGACCAGTTCTTTTTGATACAGTGACTTTGTGTATTCCTTCGATCTTCTTTTGATGCTTCCTGCATCATTCAGTTTTTTTACTCGTAGAATCCTTCAGTATCACAATTTTAGCCTTGAATTTTTTTTTCAGTTCTTTCAGCTTGAGAAATGCTGAACGTGTTCTTCCCTTTTGGTTTTCTAACTCCAGGTCTTCGCACATATCATTATAATACTTTGTTATCTTGAAACACTCTTTGAAATCTTCTGTTCAACTCTTTTACTTTATTGTTTCTTCCTTTTGCTTTAGCTGCTCTATGTTTAAGAGCAAGTTTCAGAGTCTCTTCTTATATCCATTTTGGTCCTTTCTTTCTTTCCTGTTTTTTTAATGACCTTTTGCTTTCTTCTTGTATGATTTCCTTGATGTCATGCCACAAACTTTCTTGGTCTTTGGTCATTAGTGTTTAGTGCATTAAATCTGTTCTTGAGATGGTCTCTAAATTCAGGTGATACTCAAGGTTGTGCTTTGGCACTTGTGGACTTGTTTTAATTTTATTTAGCTTCAGCTTGAACTTGAATATGAGCAGGTGATGGTCTGTTTTGCAGTTGGCCCCTGGCCCTGTTCTGACCAATGATATTGAACTTCTTTGTCATCTCTTTCCACAAATGTAGTCGATTTGATCCCTGTGTATTCCATCTGGCAAGGTCCATGTGTATGGTTGCTGTTTCTGTTGTTGAAAAGTGGTATTTGCAATGAATAATTGTTCGTCTTGCAAAATTCTATCATGCGATCTCCAGCTTCGTTTCTATCACCAAGGCCATATTTTTTAACTACCGATCCTTCTTTGTTTTCAACTTTTGCATTCTAATCACTAGTAATCATCAATTCATCTTGATTGCATGTTTGATCAATTTCAGACTGCAGAAGTTGGTAAAAGTCTTCAATGTCTTCATCTTTGGCATTAGTGGTTGGTGCGTGAATTTGAATAATAGTTGTATTAACTGATCTTCTTTGTAGGCATATGAACATTATCCTATCACTGACAGTTTTGACTTCAGGATAGATCTTGAAATGTTCTTTTTGACGATGAATGCAATGTTATTCTTCAGTTTGTCATTCCTGCCATAGTAGTCCATATTATTGTCCAATTCAGAATGACCAATACCAGTCCGTTTCAGCTCACTGTTGCCTACAATTCCATTTCATTTTTGATGAGTTCCCATTTTCTTTGATTCATACTTCGTACATTGCATGTTCTGATAACTAATGGATGTTTGCAGCTGTTCTTATGTTGTGCCACATAAGGAAATGAAGGGCCTGAAAGCTTCACTCTGTCCATGCCCATTACTTTAAGTTGAAAGTAATGGGATTGAAAATGTACACCATTAAAATACAAATCTACAAAAAGATGGTATAGCTTTATTAATATCATAAGTTTTAAAGCAGAAAACATCTAAGATGAAGTGGAATTCCTCAAAATGAAAATAGTTCAGTTTACCAAGAAAATATAAAAATTCTAAATTTGTACCTAATAACATAACCTGAAAATATCTCCAGCAAAAATTGCTAAAATTACAAGATGATATACTTGTTGCCATCTTGTCCATTCCGACTCATAGCGACCCCGTAGGACAGAGTAGAACTGCCCCATGGAATTTTCAAGGCTATAATCCTTTCAGAAGCCGCCTGCCATATCTTTCTCCTGCAGAGTGGCTGGTAGATTCAAATCCCCAACCTTCTGGTTAGCAGCCGAGTGCTTAACCAGTGCGCCAACAGGGCTACTCAAGAATATGTTGAAATCCACAATTACAGTGGGAGATTTTATCTTTCCTCTCTCTGTAACAAAATAAGCCAACAACAAAAATAATCAGTAAGGATACAAGAGATATGACTAACACAATTAACAAACTTAACCTGTTAAATTTATGTGGAACACTGCACTCGACAACTGCAGGATACATCTTCTTTTCAAGCATATACAAAGCATTTACAAAAATTGTCCAGACTTGACTATAAAGCAAATCTCAGTGTGTTTCAGAAGACTGAAATCATATTGAGTCTCTCCTCTGATCACAGTGCAGTTAAACTAGAAATTACTAATAAAATGATAAATGTAAGGAAAAAGGATAAAGAAATCAGTCATCTAAAAATCTATTTCAAAAAGTTAGAAAAACAACTTAATTTGCTTGATTTACCCAAGCTGACTAGAGTAGCTATCCATCAGAATCAACTCGACAGCAACAGGTTTGGTTAGGGTTTTTTTTGTTTTTACTTTATTTTACTCAAAAGTAGAAGGAAGGATATAATAAAAGAGCAGAAATTACTGAATTGTGAAACAAACATAGAGAGCAATAAAGCCAAAACTTTGTTCTTTGAAAAGACCAGTAAACCTCTTACTGATCAAGAGAAAAAGAGAAAAGACACAAATAACCAGTCAGGAATGACAAATGGGATATTAGTACAAATGCTAATGCTATTAATGAATTGTAAAAGGGTATTGTGAATAAAATGTATGCAAAAAGTTTGAAATTTTAGATGAAATAGAATCTCAGAAAAATATAATTTGTCAAAATGAACACAGAGGAATTAGAAAATATAAGTACTCTTATAATTATTAAAGACAGTGAATACATAATAAAAAATTCTCTCAGGCCTAGATGGTTTTACTAGTGTGTTCTTATAAACATTATGGAAAAATAACATGAAAACCATTCCACTTACGTGACCTAACTTGTGAAGCAATTAAGTTTGCAACTTTTGCCTAAGAGAATTCCTGTTGCATTTTAATTAGCAGGTTTTTGTAATTATTGTTCAGACTGATTAATATAATGAATCTTAAAATAAGAATTTTTTTCTCACTTCTTCATTCGTAAATGCTTATTGACTGTCTTTTGACAGATGCTGTATGTAAAGCATTTGGTATACATACATGAACAAAACATGTATCTTGTCATCCTGAGTTTAACTTTAATGAAGGAGACAGATGTTTATGCATGAAATTACAGCTACAGTTTAGTATGAAAATTGTCACAATAAATAGGTAGAGGACTTTGGGAACAAAGAATGGGGCATCTGATTGCCCTAGGACAGGCCAAGGAAGACTTCACAGAGGAGGTGATGTTTGATTTGAGCCCTGAAAGGTAAGTATTGATAATACCAAGCAGATGGTGATGAAACATTTAGGTAAGGTTAACAGTATGTGTAAAAGCATGAGAACGTGACTTATTGGGGAATTTATTTTTTGGAGTTCAATGTAAGAGCCCTGGTGGCTCAGTGGTTAAGAGCTTAGCTGCTAACCAAAAGGTTGGAAGTTTGAATCACCAGCTGCTTCTTGGAAACCCTATGGTGCAGTTCTACTCTGTCCTATCAGGTTGCTATGAGTCAGAATTGATTCTACGGGAACAGGTTATAAGAGATAGGAAAAGGCAGGAAATAAGAAAGGAAAGGAAGGTAAGGACTCATCATCAATAACTTTTTATACCATATTGAAGAAAAAATATTTTTATCTTTAAAGCTATGGAGAGTTTCTAATCTTTTAAGAAGTGTAGCATGGTTAAGTTTTGTTGTAAAATGATTATTCCAGTAGCTGTAGATAGGAGATTGAAATGGGGCATGACCGGAGGCAGGGAGACCATTAGAAGGATGTTCACGATAGATACAAAGGTTAAGAGATGATGGGAGCTTCAACTAGAACAGAGGCAATGGAAATTAAGAATGACAGCCCAAAGTAAAGGCACTGACTGGTTTCTGACACTAATTTTCAACAAGTTTACTTTCTATGACTACTTTTTGATCTTGGTAAATTGTAATGGGAGATGCTGTCATAGAAGGTGAATCCAAACTTACCTAAAAGTTATGAAGTTTAGTTCAATGTTTTGAACAGGGAGAAGAGAACTTTATTCTAGACCAGTTCAAATTGGGTATTGAGATATGAAAAGGCCCTTCACCAAAGAAGATATTCAGGCAGCTAACAGACACATGAAATGCTCACGATCATTAGCCATTAGAGAAATGCAGATCAAAACTACAAATTGGGTGTTGATACTTATTCATGTTTTTATGTGTGTGTTTTTTTTTAACTTTAATATTATGGTGAAGGCTTTGAAGACGCTGAGCAGTTTATTAAGCTGACCCACAGATGGTTCCTAATATGATGTTCCTAATATTTCTAGTATGATTGTGGGTCAGTAAATTCTTAACTCATTCTTCAAAGTTTAAAGTTCATCTTGAGCACTTTCGTTTAATGTTTGAACTGAGCATAATATTGGTCAATAGCAGAAAAATTGTGTCTTATTAAGAGTTCTTTATGCAGAAAATTCAGTTGAAAGCCACTAACCTTACAGGGTTTTTTTTTTTTTGCTTGTTTTTTGAAAAAGGGAATAGCTGACATAGAGGTCCCCCCCACCGCCCCAAGGGTTTTTCTTTAGTTTCTTTGTGAGATAGGTGTATAATTTCAGCATGGGACAAGGAAATCAGTTTTACTAACTTTGTATATGAAAATATCTGCAGTGAAAAATACTTTGCTTCATTGCATAGTCTATATTAAACTATCTACAATGCTTTTCTAAAACCAAAATACTTTTTAAGTTTGCTTTGTCATTTTTATACTTATCCATGTAAATTTTATTAAGATCATGGCATAGAATTTTGAAGAGATAGCTAGCTCACTAAAGGTTCTGAAATTTTGGGAGGACTGAAGATTGTCTTTTTAGAAAATATCTTGTACCAATAACTTGACAACTATTGAGGCTTGCTTCTGAAATATTGTGGGCAAAACTTGTTTTCTACCAGGTAGATGGGGAAGAACCATTTAGATATGGTTTTTTAAAGTATGATTATCAACAATCTGTATTATAGTGGTTTTCATATTTCAACTGGAAGAATTCTGAAGTCTGAAAACTGTGGATATGTGTATATATCCCAAGATCTTAGATTTGGGAGTTATCATTTGTCAAGTCATTAATGGAAATGTCTACTTAAAAATTCTGAATTCTATTTCTGAAAAACAATGTGAGATTATATCCCCAGATCTGTCTTGCTTTTTTGTTCCTAATAGTTAAATCCAAAATACTTTCTGTAACCTAGTTTTTATTTTTATTTTTTGGTAAAATTATTTATGGAGGGATTTTAAATTTAGTCCATTCATTTGTCTTGTAAATTTTGCTCAGAATAGTATTTTACTAGCTTTGCCAACAATCCCCATTCCATTTTGCATTTATCGAGCAAAGTGTGTGTGTGTGTGTGTGTGTGTGTGTGTGTGTGTGTGTGTGTGTGTGTCTTAATCAGCTTGACAGGTTTGTCAAGTTACGAGATTTGAATAGACGAAATACAGGTTTCTTAGAAAATGTAATCAGGTCTTAATTGTAGCCTGCTTATGATCTTTGGATAAGTGTTTGGATTATTTTATTAGCTAGGAATGTTGATGTGGTGACTTACTAAAATTACTAACCTGAAAATTAGTGTATATATAGCTTGCATTTTTTCAGTATTTTCTATTTTCAAATATTTTTATAAGTTTGTTTTCTTTTATAATTTAAAGGCTTCTAGGCTGTAAGTGTGGCTTGAGGTATCCTTGTGAAATGATATTAGTCATTCTATAATATCTACTATAGGATATAGTCCCAACTCCATAGCATAGCCTACAAGTCTTGTTTAATTTCTTTTGCCTATCTCTCCAATTTCATTATTATTCTTCTACAAGCTCTTTACCCCCACTAATCATAACATTTTTTAAAAAAAGACTTTATATTTTAGAGAAGTTTTAGGTTTGCCAGAAAGCACGGAGTCTCCATACACTCTTCTCCCTCCACATCATTTCTCCTATTAACATCTTGTATTCTTGTGGTACGTTTGTTGCAATTGATGAACCAGTATTGATACTGTTATTAACTGAAGTCCATAGTTTACATTAGCGTTCACGTTTTTGTTGTATGTTCTATGGATTTTGACAAATGCTTACATTAGAGTTTACTTTTCGTGTTGTAAGTTCTTTTAGTTTTGACAAATGCTTAATGAAAAATTTCTTTTTTTGTGTGGAGGAGGGGAGGCTTCCCAAATATAATAGTCTTACATTTGAATGTGATTTTGGAATTGTGGTCCTACCACCACCCCACCTCACCCACCCCAACCTTCACGTTCAGAATGCAAATTAGCTTTGCTTTGCTCACTTACAAATTCTTAACTGGTTTTTAGGACTCATTTCAGTGTCGTCCATCCTTCAACGTTTAACTCTGTCTGCTCAGGCAAAATTAGGAGCCCTATGCTGTATGCACCACTATACTATACCACTTTCTGTTCTAACAAGTGATAGTTACTACTTTATTTCCATGTCAGTCTCTAACAGAAGGCTTTTGAACAACTTCAGGGCTGGGATTGAGTTTCATTGATTTCTACCTTCTAGGCTTAATCCATAGTAGCTATTTAAATGGTTTGTTGAATCAAACAATTTATAGTAGAGAAATTAGCAACAAAAAGAATCTGTGAAATCTATTTGGAAAAGAAATCCCCAAAGCAAAAAGTACCCTTTTTTGGTGGTGGGAGGTGGGGGAGGAATGGGATACGTTGTGGTTGGAAACCATGGCATCCTCTAATTTACAATTTGCCATGTAAGCAGTACATTTTGCAGTCATGTAAATTTTACTTAAAATCTGCCAGTGAAATTTCTGAAGGCGTTAAAACCACTTTAAAAATTTTTTCTTATACATACTAATTTAATTAATTATTTTTTAAATTTTAGGAAACACTCCTTTACATCTTGCTGTGATGTTAGGAAATAAAGGTTAGTAAATATTTTCTTATTTATGTTTAATCTCATGTATAGTAAATTTAAAAATTTTAAGATGAATTTTGTATTTTGAGTCTTTTTAGATTAGCCTGGTTATTTTATTTGCTTATTGAGCTTAGAATTCAGTATATTAACAATAACGTATTTTCTCATTTTTGATCACACTTTTTTTCAGGGTCAGAGGAAATTCAGTACTAGCTTTCATGTCTGCTAAAGCTATGCTTTTTCCTTATTTGGTTATTTTTATCTAGCTAGAAAGTATTTATAATTTCAAGGGACTCTTCCGTAAGGATTATTAATTATTATTATATTTGTAAATACAGGTAGTCCCCGACTTTCGACATATTCGAGTTATGATGAACCACATTTACGACTGTCCTTTTTTTTATGATTTGTGTATTTTTTAATGTATGTATGTATTAAAATATATAAGTTTATATGTAATGTTTCCAACCCTCAAAGACAAACATCGGATTTATAAAGATACTGATAATAAAAAGCAACGATAATGAAAACTAAAAAAAAAAAAGAGGTACCATATTTTTGGGCACAGTTGGCAAACAAACGTAGAAGGTGCACGTTATTTGTGTTAAAACACGGTACTTGACCTACATCAGAACAGATTTATGACAGAGTTACCAGAATGGAACCCTGTTGTTAAGTCAGGGTCTATCTGTATTGGAACAGTTTTATAAGATTCTTTAATATGGAATAATTTGTATACCTAAACTCATAAGCCTAGCCTTTTTTATGGTATATAATTGTAAAAATTTAATACTTTTTTATGCTTAATTAAAAAAGAAAAGCAACTCATAGGTAAGTGAAATACAAGATCTACTTTTTAAGTTATTCCTAGATGCAATAAAGTCTCAGTTATCCGGATGCCCAGTTATTTTGGAAAGTGAGGATTCTAGACAGCTGATTAGTAACCTTTTGAGTGCTAGATTTTTTTAAGAAACATATATGCCTACATTTTTAAACAGGCTAGTGAATTTATGTTAACATTTTTCTTTCTTATGATCTAGAAGTATCATCATAAACATCTCGTTATATGCTGTAATGTAGCTGTATAAACATCTGATCTGAATGTATAGTAATCCCAGGGGTGCCACTAGAACTTGCTTAGTTGAAAAAAAGCTCTGCTAGTTTGGGTTTTCAGTTCATATGGTTAAGTGAAACATATAATCTACAAAATAATATAATTTCAATTGCAATTCTATATGGTTAATTTGGTGACTCAAATCTTTATTTATCTTCAGTGTTCTAATTATGCTATTTTTTTCTCCTTTCAAGGAACAGACTCAGTCAAGTAACTTCTCAGTAAAGAGAGTCTTTAAGAGCTTACATATTATAGAAACTCAGGAAATGAGTATTAGCCAGTCTCAGAAAGGGCAGGAACCCAACAATTTGGGGGATCAGCCATTCTTCTCTCCTCTCTCTCTCTCTCAGTGTGTCTACTGTTTTTTACATATCTGTAATATTTTTGCCTTTCTAGACTGACTTTCTCTCTTTACTGAAATTGAACATGACCCAAAATAACATGGCAAGCTCATGAATTTTATGATCTTGGCATAGGCATTCACTTCTGTGAAATTAGCTTTGGCTAGGGTGGCTTGGATGGGGAGTTGGGTGTAGGAGAAGGAATCAGGAATACGGAGAAAGTGTAGCAGAAATATGTTCAGTTTAGCAGAAATATGGGCCAGGCAAGCTATGATAACCATCTCTAATACGGCTACCTTGGGGGCACAACTACAATATCATTATCATGCCTAAGAAAATAAATAATAATGTTATAATAGCGTCTGATATCCAGTCCATATTTAAATTTTTCCAGTTGTTTCCAAAATGTCTTTTATAGGTATTTTATATTGAATCAAGATTCAGTCAAGGTTCATTACATTTGGTTATGTGTCTTTATTTTAATCTAGAATAGTTTGCCTACTTATTTTTTCCTTTGTGACTTTTTGAAGAGTCTTGGCCACTTAACTTGTAGAATGTTCCCCATCCTGGATTTGTTTATTTTCTCATGATGTTTTCTTTAACTTGTTCCTTATTCTCTGTCCTTTCTGAACGTTGAAAATTATCTACAGAGGCTTAATTAGACTTAGGTTAAACATTTCTAGAAGGAATATTTTATAGGTGATGTTATGAACCTTATATTGCATCACTTTAGGAAACATATAATTCCAGTCTGTCCTACTATTACTGATGCTAAGTTTGATCACTTATTTAAGGTAATGATCTCCAGATATCTCTACTGTAAAGGAACATTGTTTTTTCTTTGCAGTTATTAAATAATCTTGGGGTGACACTTTGGTACCATGTAAATATCCTATTTCCCAGCAAATAGTCTTGTACCTGATGATTTTGACATTTATTGAGGACCTTTGCCTAAATCTGTTATTACATTGAGTGTTGTAATATGCTCTGATATTATTCCTTCTACATTTGTTGGCTGGTATTCTTTTATAAATTAGAACTCACATCCCCCCCTTCCTTCAAACTTTTGATGTCATTATGAGCTTATTGATTATTTTTTGTTCAGTGTGTTATGGCTAGTTAGTCATTATTCTTTTTGATGCTCAATTTCCCAGTTTTGGCCAGTGGCTGACCATGCAAGCTTGTTCCTCTGTGCTTTTCATATGACTCTAATCTTAAAAAATGACTGCATATTACTCCGGTGATGTAGATGCATCATAGTCTCTCATTCCCCCATGATCAACATTCACTTTGTTTCTAGTATTTTTGCTACTATAAACAACATTACAATAAACATCTTTGTACTTCTGTTCTTATTTACTACTAGCAGACTTTCTTAAACATCTTTGTGAAATTTCTGTTTATTTTACTTTAATAAAGATTCCTGCTAGTGTAGATATTCCTTCTTTCACTAGGAATAGTGACACTAGTGACTAGGAATATTACACTGTCCTAGCACCCTTATTTCTTTCAGAGAACTTATCATGATGTGAATTTCTCTTTTTTATTAGTTTACTTATTGTCTTCCAACATAGGATGTAAGCTCTATGATACTCGTTGCTCTTGAGTTGATTCTGATTCATAGCAACCCCGTGTGTTACAGAGTAGAACTGTTCTATAGGGTTTTCTTGACTGTAATCTTTATGGAAGCAAATCTCCAGGCCTTTCTTTTCTGGTACTGCTGGGTGGGTTTGAACCGACAACCTTCTGATTAATAGTTGAGCAAAAGCTCTTCATGCCTGTCAGGGACCCTTAAGCTCTGTGATAGCAACACCTTATCTTTCTTGTACACAGCTTATATCCAGCATCTGGCACTTAGACGTGGTACATAATAAATAGGCACTTGGTGCGTATTTGCTGAATGATTAACTGCATGAATGAATGGATTACTATCTTACTTAAAATTTCTATGAGCCTCAGTCTCAGTTTAAAATTTTTTTTTCTGTTAATACACTTTTTATTTGTAATTTTTTTTTAAAGTTTCCTCAGCCTATAGAAAGGACTATATACCTTAGATTTATTTTGATTACTTGAAGACTGTCCACATTTGTCCTTGTAATATAAACAGATTCTTGCCCCTTTTCTGGTATTTCTTTGAATTAAAAAAAAAATTAAATTTGAAAAATAATGGTTTATAGAAACAACATTACTGATCATATTTTTTTTTGGAAAACACATTTTTAAATGTCTGTATGATACTGAGCCTTTCCATTTGACATTATAGAAATACAAATGCTCTTTCAGATCTTATTAGATAGTAGGTATTTTGATGTAAATTACTCTTGAGGTTACTGGGTTTTCTTTTAGAATATGGAAACATTCTCAAAATACTCTTTGGAATAATTACTAGGGAAAAATATTTTCTTTGAAGACAGATCCAATTTATTTTTAGGTAGCAGAATGGATACTTACTGAATCTGGGGATCTGAAATAACCTGGCTTAGATACATAGGAATTTTAAAAGTTAAATTTAATTCTATAATTAGTATACTGTCTTATAGATCTGTTTATATTTGTTTGGTTTCTTGACTTTTTACATGATTTTTGTATTTAGAGATTCTAAAATTTGAATGATGTTTGATATTATTACCACTTTCTGTTACAGAATGTGCCCATTTACTTTTGGCTCATAATGCTCCAGTAAAAGTGAAAAATGCTCAGGGATGGAGTCCTCTGGCGGAAGCCATCAGCTATGGAGATAGACAAATGAGTAAGCATTATAAAGTACTGTTGTTAATATATATTCTAAAAATAGGAAGTGATGTGCTTGAAATATTTTTAATTTGGTATTATAACTTTCCGTACTATGAAACTTTGAGGTTATTCATAAACATATGTTAATTATTCCTGACTTAGGAACTTGAACATTGGGTAGTACACAAAAAGAATTTCGGAAGCAAGTTTAAAAGTATGTTGTTTATTATTTTTTCTCTTTTCAAAGCATCTGCCCTACTAATATTCTTAGTTTTTTTAAATTCATCTAGAATAAAGTTGATAACTGACTCATTTCTGGCAACTGCTTCATTATTTGGAACAGAGAATAATTGCAGTGTATTATAACAAATAGCTGTTTAATTGCTGGCTATAGATTTTACTGGACATGAGGAGGAAATCTGTCTCTTTTCAGTCTTTAAATGAGTATTTCCAAAAAACGCCATGTACTTCTTCACAGTATACAGCATGTTCAGTTACTTGACTCTCCTTTCCCGTAATTGTTTTTCAATTTCACGTACAGGTCTTATTTTTGTCAAGCACATCTCAATAGTTGAAAAAGTTATTAAAAAACTTATATCTGGATCTGAATGTTATATTATTATCTTCCTGGTATTATTATTTTACCTTTTTAAAGTTTGAGGCTAAAAATGATCAATTAAATCTAGACTTGTAGAAGGAACAATAAAAAATCTTGACAGTTTTATTAAAGAAATGTGTGGCATGGAACATTCCCTTAATGTTACAGGGATCTGTCTTATTATTTTGATGCTAAGCTTTGAGTTATTCCGGGATGTTTCTTATGTTTTAGTTTTATGTGTAATACACAAATTATGTTTTTGTGGATTTTCTTAACATGTTTGATAACAATGGTGAAGTTAAATTTAATATTAAATACTAAGATTTAACATGAGATAAAATTTTGATTTTTTGAACAATTATCTGAGTGTATATGTATTTTGTTATTCATTGACAGGGAGGTGGGTGGAGAGGAAATCAGACGGACTCCTGGGTTTCTGACCCACAGTGAGACTTTTGTGACTTTCAAGGATTCTTTTATTTCCTGAGTGTTTACTGAGCCCTTAATACAAGGCATCTGTGTATAGTAAGGAGTGGAGAATAAAGACACAGTCTCTGTGCTTTAGGAATTCATAATCTTTTGGGAAGGCCAAGGAGCACTTTTCGTGGAAAATCGGTTACAGGATATTTAGCAATACATTTTAATGTAAAAGAGTGAAGTCCCTAGTAGTTGAGATCTGATCTTTAAAGTGCCTTTCCTGTATTGAGTGATATCTTAGAAAAGTATCCCATTATCAATTATATATCCATAATTATTTAGTGCTTATGTTTTCATTACTTCCCAGCACATGAAACAAAACTGTTTAACCATTAATTTAAAAGATAATTCAGCAACACTTCCCATACATATTTAGAAATGTTAACGTAAATGTATTTATGATGTGTTAAACATATGTCTATACTTTGAAATTATATTAAATGACTATGATTTAAGTTTTTGATTCTTTAGCTTATGTTACATTAAGATTTTCTGGACGTAGAAAATTACAAAAATTGGAAACTCAGACATAATCTAATATTGTAAATTATTAATGAAAACTTTGTGTCCTGTTTGTCTTTCTTTTGACAATTTCATTAGTGTTCTTATGCTATAGAACAGTGAGATAATACTAAACTACTCGTCAGACACTATTTAGAATTACTTCACTTTAAAATTAATAAAATTTCAAGATTATGTTGCTTTTCTGCCGTACAGTGGTTACCTGGTGGAGAGTGATCAGCTCAGACAAGTATCAGGGAGAGATATGGATATAACTAAAAAGCCTTTCCCCAACCTGTTCCTCACCAGTGTTTCCCAGTTTTCCTCTGATCTACACAGCTTTTTTTTTTTTAATCTACACTGGGACCTAGCTGTATTTTGTTCCTCAGGAGTTGCTCATAGTTTGTACAGATCTATGTTATGGTAGTTTTGGGAATTTTATCAGCCTCTGTCTTATCTTTTTTGCATATCAAAGGTTGGTTATGAAGGAAAGAGACAGCAGTCCATGTTGGTTTACAGTCTCATCAAGAACTGGCAGTCGCCTTCATTTGGGTTTCGGCTTTGTATCTTTCTGGGTGAAGCCTTTCCTCAACCCATGGAGTAGATTAGTTTTCCCTGGTCATAAATTTTCGAAGTGGTCTACTCTTTTCCTTTGCAGTACTCAGCATACTTAAAATTAATTGTTCAATATCTGTTCCCTATTCTGTATCCTGATATTAAAAGCTTTGTGAGAACCGGAGTCATGTGTATGTTGTAATATTTGCCCCTTTATCCCTGGCTCCCAGAACAGTGCTGACACAATATTATTTGGTCAGCACATAAATGAAGAAATGAATAAAAAATGGAAAGAAAATTTGAGACTGCTTATTAAGAATCAATTTTTTCTCAAAAGTATTATATTAGGATGTCTGTTTACCACAATTCTCCTGAGTTGTTCAAAACTTTTTTGGCTTTCACAGGCAAGAAAAAAGTTTTATTTGAGGATTGACTTAAGGTGTTCAGTTTCTTATTTTAGAATGTAAGAATTTAGAGATAACTGTTTTGTCCTGCAGTTATCATTTCATTTTAAAAAAGATATTTTGAAACCAAAAATAGTAAGAATAGTCTTTAAATTTAAAATTCAGTAGTCCTTAAATTGAAAGAAAAAATCCACTAGTTCCTAATTTTGCTCATTTTCCTTCATATCAGGGGAACTTGAAAAATTGGGCACTGAAGTGTAGACTGGTATTTGGGAACTGGAGCCCTGGTGGTGTGCAGGGGTTAAGAGCTTGGCTGCTGACTAAAAGGTCAGCAGTTTGAATCAATCAGCCAGTCGCTGGAAACCCTATGGGGCAGTTCTCTTCTGTCCTGTAAGGTCGCTATGAGTCGAAATAGTCTTGATGGCATTAGGTTTGGTTTTTTAATTTTATTTGGGAACTACTGATCTAGGTCATGGAAACCTTGGTGGCAAAGTGGATGAGAGCTACAGCTGCTAACCAAAAGGTCAGCAGTTTGAATCCACCAGGCTCTCCTTGGAAACTCTATGGGGTGGTTCTGCTCTGTCCTACAGGGTTGCTATGAGTCAGAATCAACTAAATGGCAACAGGTTTGGTTTTGGTTTGATCTAGCTTACAAAGCCAGTTAATAGTATAACTGAGACTAAGTCCCAAGTTTCGTGACTTTTAGGTCTCAGCTTCTTCTACTATTATAAAATATCTTTAGTAATTTAAACATTGCTGTTTGATTTTTGGCTAATATTAAAAAATATTAGAGTAATAGCGACACCTATGGTTTAAGATTGGAATAGATCCTACCATTTTTCATGTTCTTCTTTGGGCCTATGTATACAAAACAATCTAGTCCAAACTTTAACTACAGTCTTCATTCCTTTTTTTTTTTTTTTTTGGTCCACCTTCCACTTTTGTATTCCACATGGGGCTTGAGGTGGTTTATAAGAATGCTAATGTAAAATAGTAAATATGATAATAAAAAGAAGTTTAAGTAGGTATGTATATGTATGTATATGAAAAATATGTCAGGACCAGGAGAAGGTTAGAATATATGAATGTACACCTTTCTTTTCCTTCAGCAAACATTTTTGCATTCTCCATCTCTTGTTAGGCTTATTTTCATTCAAGTCTAATATTTTTCCCTATTTTAATTAACGTTAAGGATTGATTTCTGACAACCAATTTTAGACCTTCACTCTAACAGATAAAAGTTATATTTACTTAATTGCTGGCATAGTTATAAGCACTTTATATTCAGTCTTTACAAAACTCCTGTGTAGTAGATTTTACATTATTATTACTTGACAAATGAAAAAAGAAACCCAAGTTTAGGGAAGTTAAGTAACTTGTCCAAGCTTACACACAGCTAATAAGTAGCAAAGCTGGAGTCAAAACTCAGGTGCTGTGCCTAAAGCTCAAGCTCTTAACTACTGAGAAAGTACTATGGAAGGCTTCAGGTTTTCTTAGGTTTTAGAAGTTCTTTCAGTCTATACAAATAAGATTCATTTTGTATTTTTTATACTGTGTTGTGGTTTGTGAGGGTACAACCTGTAGTGTAAAAAGAACAGGTATGCCTGATAACAGTTGCAAGGTAATTACAAGTTTTTAGAAAAGTGATACCCAGTGAGATTTTTGAGATTATTGTCTGTGAAACCCTGGGGGCGTAGTGGTTAAGAGCTATGGCTGCTAACCAAAAGGTCAGCAGTTCTAATCCACCAGGCACGCCTTTGAAATTCCATGAGGCAGTTCTACTTTGTTCTGTAGGGTTGCTATGAGTTGGAATCGACTCGATGGCAACAGGTTTTTTTTTGGTCTCATACTCTTCTTTGAAATTTAATGTTACATCATTGGACTGAGATTAGTAGATCGTGGCACAATTAGGTAAATTAAAAACTAGGAAAACAGGTGTGAAAATGTTACAAGTTGATATATCTTTTCTTAATAGTCCTTGGGGATCATATCAGTTTTACTAAACAACTATAACTTACTCACCATATTGCTTTATATATATCTGACAAGCCTATGGTGTTTTTTAGCATGGTAAAAATTACTTTAAATTATTATTATTTTTCCATCGAAACTTTAGTTACGGCACTTTTAAGGAAGCTTAAGCAGCAGTCCAGAGAAAGTGTTGAAGAAAAACGACCTCGATTATTAAAAGCCCTGAAAGAGGTAGGCTATAGTTCTTTGCTGATTTTGTATCTAAAGTATAAGTTTAAGCATTTTTTTATATAGTCTAAATTCTCACTGTGTACTATTGTAATGTTTTAGGTAATAACCATATTATTGTTCTTTTCTTTCTAAAACTCCAAACATTGAGATTAGTTTTTTAGTATTTTCTACCCTGTCTGTAGACCTTTGATGATAACATTTTTTAAAAGAAAAATATTAAGCAGATATAAGAACTGTTAACTAAAGTGTATGTAGTAATTATTCATATTTCATTTCTCAGCTAGGTGACTTTTATCTAGAACTTCACTGGGATTTTCAAAGCTGGGGTAAGTGTATATTATATTTTATTATAAAATATGTATTCATGCCAAGATGCAAGTGCATAAAAACTATTATGAAGAAATATTAGCATTACAAATTTGACACTTGGCCTAAGGAAAATTAAATATTTTTAATAATGTTGAATGTAGTAGTTATAAAACCCTATACTAATACTTAATTATCCCAACTTGATTAGTAACTTTCAAAGTTTTTATTTTTAAGATTGGAAACAGCTTTTTTTTTTTTTCAACAAAAAGCAGTTTTAAAAATTATAATAATTTAATATTAGGCAGTTTTAGAAGCAAGAATAATTTTGGGATTATCAAATTACTGAATTTAAAGGATTTTAAAATATAGTGTTTAGATAACTAAATGTGAAAATTAATACCATTTGTTTATACTTATTTTATAATCTTTCAATTATTTTTGCCATTTTTTGGGCATACTTTACAGCCACTGTCTTAACATACTATTTGGTTGCAAATTGTTTCAACTATTTATAAAAGCTCTTAATTCTAGATTTTTACAGTCATTTATTAATTTACTTTGGCAAAATAAATTTCTCTCCTCCCCATTGTAAACATAAGATCACTTACGGCAAAAACCTTCATGTCCAAATAGCAAGTTTGATCCTAGTGACCTTTCTTTAGTAACCTGTGTACTTTTCCATAGTTTATAGTTTAACCGTCTCTCTTATCTCGTAACATATTAGCCTCTGTTGTACTTCACATACTTCCAGTGAGAATGTAAGGGGAAGAGTATATAATAACTGTTATTATATTTTTGGTATATGATTTAATCATTATATATATTCCTAAATAACTTATGATAAAAAATTCAGTTATAATTGGAACTTATTACCAACAGAAAAGAACTAGTTTTCGTTGCAAAATATATATATCTGACCACATTTTGTTTTTAAAGTTTTTTTTTTAATGTAATCCATAAAGGTTTGGATATAATGAGTTTACATGTGTTTTTAAAAGCATCTGAATTAATTTTTATGATATAAAAGTGTTTGAATGCTCAGTGATATTTATCCCCAAAATAATCATAAAAACAAATCAAGTTTTGACAACCATAGGAAGTATATTCCATTTTATGTAATTTTGTAAGTTTTATGATGTGTGTGTGTACATGTTTGGGTGTTCATAGTTATATATTGTATATATTGGACTATTGCAATTAGGCAGTTCTAGTTCTTACCACTTAAATAAAAATATTAAGTACTATTAGACAGTCAATAGAAATTTCTCAGTTTTTGGCCCATTGTAGATTAATAAACGCACCTTAATGTGAAACAGATTACATCCTGACATACATTGACCTCTGTAATGAAGTTATGATAATCTCAGGTTGTTTTTATATGCTCTTGGGTTTGCATATTCAGCTTCAAAATAGAAAATAGAAGTTATATATTATATAGTTTTATACTGTACAATCTGGCAGTCAATTGCCTGCCAAATTACCAGATTTAAACTTTAATTATCTGGTCATACTTGTCCTTTCTTCTCATTCTTCCTTTATGTCCTCTGATTTCTTCTTCTGAAAAAGTAAATGTAACCATCAGTCTGAAGTCCACTAACATGTGTTTCTCTTTACCATGTCGAAAGTCAGTAATTTTCTGCTGTCTTCAGAAGAAAGTTTCTGTCCTTTTCTCAAATAGTAATATCTAATTTTTCTACAAATAATATTTTTGCAACTGCCTTTTTTATTTGGAGTTTTTAAAAACAAATCAGACTTCTTGCCAAACTAAATTAGAAAGTTAATGTTTTTAAACACCAGCAGATTTTATAAAGTATGTATATACTTCTAAAGAATTTAGTACCTTTTTTAGTTATCTTTGACTAGTGCAATTCATAAGTTTTACTACTAATGTTAGTCTCAGATTTCAAGATGTTTATTTTTTATAGAAATACTGACTGTAAGAGTTCTTGAACATTGTAGGAAATTATCAAGTATTTTTAAGTTTCCTCATTACTACTTTCCAGAGGCAACCACTGATTAAACATTTCATGTGAGTACTTTCAAACCCTTTTCAGGGTTTACAAACGTGTGTGTGTACCTCAGCTTTAGTTTTTTAATTTTATTTTACAGAATCAACTATTGTGTCATTATGCAATTTTTCATTTTTACTTAATATATTGTGGGCATCCTACCGTATTAGTCCATTATTATCTCAGTAATTTTAACCGTTCATCATAATATTTTGTGGTATGGATATTTAAGGTTTCCTGCTGTGTTTAATCCCTCTGTTCTTCCCAGTTGCAGTCAAGTCGATTCTGACTCATGGCAACCCCATGTGTTTCAGAGTAGAACTGTGCTCCATAGGGTTTTCAGTGGCTGATTTTTTGGAAGTAGAACTCCAGGCCTTTCTTCTGAGGTGCCTCTGGGTAAACTTGAACCTTCAACCTTTTGGTTAGCAGTTAAGCATGTTAACCATTTGCACTACCCAGGGACTCCATGTGATTTTTAAATGTAGTGTTTCAATTCCTAAGTGTACATAATTCTTTTATATTTTGTTAAAACTCTAGCTCATTAAGTTAATTTTGGCTCTGTCAAAATCTTCATGGCCTCATTACTCTGATAGTCCTACCTTGCCTTATAGATTATTTGGAATACCTGATGTCCTAGAACCTGGAGAGAAAAAGAGGTATCTAGTAGCTTTGTATAATCGAAGTGCTCTAAGTCACATTGGTCTAAAGCTGAAGGCTATTTTTCCCGTTTTTTTTTCCCTGTCTGAGACCCACTCCTTCTTTGATTTTGTCCCTTGAATGTATTTCCTCTTTAACTGATTCTCTTAGTATTTGTTATTAATTTGAATTAAAAAATAGTCCATTTTTCTTGCTGAACAAAATTTTTTAAAGTGGCATTTCAGGTACATGAAGAGATAGAAATAGACATAATCACTCTTGAAATTATGTACTTATCTACAGTTATAAATAATACATTATAAACATCACATAATGAAATTCAGGAAGCAACCACTGAGGTACTTGTTAAAAGTATTCTGCTTTAACAAACTTGACTTTGATGCAAAAAAAAAAAAGAAAATTCAGCACATCTGTTTCATTGCTGATAAAGGATTTTACTGATTTAAAGCCAAAACTATCTGCATCTCTTGGTGCGATGTCATATGTAAGTCTAAAAATTAAAACTCATCAATTTCTATTTATCCTGGACACTTGGATTAAAAAAAAAAAGCAGCAAATAATGTCTATTATTAGATTTTATCATCAAGCTTTTTCCCCTAATGTTTAGACATATCTCTTACTTTTGTCAAGATCCCTAATATTAAAAAAAAGTAAACCAGAAATAAGGGGAGGAGCTAAGAATATTGAGATCCAGGGTAATTTTATAGGTAGTACTCTTCTTTCTCATGTTCGTATAGTCTGTCTTTGGCTGAAAATAGCTTCAGACTTAGAATTTGAAGGTAACTAAACTTTTACATCCTGGTTTTTAAGCTATAGAAAAGCTTTGAATTGGAATCAGAGTACTGGTTTTTAACTCTTTGGTGAGACAAATCATCTCTCTTTCCTGAGCTTCAGTTTTTTTTCTTTTAATTTTTAAAGTGGAGGTAATAATGACTGCTCCATTTATTACAGAATTTTGTTTAATGAGATCATGTTTTTGAAGGAAGCTGTTTGTAAACTGTAAAGTGTTAAATAATTTATAACATTTCAATCACTACCTCAATTTAGCATTGTGCACATAGCACATTCCAACTGTAAAACCAGTAGTTTTTATATCTTTTTATGTTGTTTTCCACAGAATCTGTCCTGTATTTGGGACTGTTATTTGCATATTATAGATAGAAAACAATAGGCTCAGAAATTCTTCTTAAGATCAGAAAGTAAGTGGTAGCAAAATCAAAATTAAGATGTAGGTGATTCTCTTTTCATTGCTCAGTTCAGTGAATTATGCTACCACTGGAGTAGTGTCTTAAATTCTCAGATTATGCTGAGATAATCTAATATACAGAGAGCATAACTGATCAGTTGACATGAATGAGGAAATAGTCATTACAGAACTGGAAAAATGTGAATTGATATATTTTTGGAATGCATTAAAGTCTAGCAGAAATCACTTTTTGCTCAGTGAAGGTTTTTCTTTTTTCCTTTTTTTTTCATAGCTTTTGCTTCTCACTCCCAATTTCTTATCTTCTTTCTGCATTTCCCTCTTCCTCCTTCTCTGATTTTTTTACTAAGTATTGATATATGATTCTAAATTGTAGTTTTGTAGGTTATTATAACCACTTCAAAAGATCTAATAAATTATGGTACTATTTGCTTTGAATCATTTTTGGTTCATGCTACACCAAATGCTTAACTACGGGAAAACTTGATATCAAGTAATGAGCATGGAGGGAGGTCTTTGATCATTTACACAGATTTACCCTATTCTTGCTCATGCCAACTTCTGTGGTTTCTTATAAGGAGAAATTTAAAAAGTAAATGATTTCTTATGTTTTTTTAACTAGGGCAGCTCTTAATTGATATTCTCTCCATGCAATTTCTTTATTTTTTATTTTTATACAATAAAATGTAGTTCTAGAAAACTGTTTTCAAGGGTGGAAATTATTTTGGATTAAATGACCTCTGGAGCCCTGGTGATGCGATGGTTAAGAGTTCGGCTGCTAACCAAAAGGTTGGGAGTTTGAATCCACCAGCTACTCCTTGGAAACCTTGTGGGACAGTTCTACTCTGTCTTATAGGGTCACTATGAGTTGAAATCGACTGTGAATCCTCTATGAGTTAGAATCGACTTGATGGCAACGGGTTTGGTTTTTGTTTTTTTTAAGGATCTAATCTAAAGGTTGGAGGTTAGAACCCACCTAGTGGAGCTGCAAGAGAAAAGGCTGGCAATCGCTTCTGTGAGGATTACAGCCAAGAAGACCCTATGGAGCAGTTCTGTTCTGTAACATTTGGGGTCACCATGAGTCAGAATTGACTCGACAGCAATGGATTTGGGTTGTTTTGAAGAATTTGAAATAGGCATTGATGATTTGGTGTACCTTTAGTGTTAATTAGAAAATAGCGATGCTTTGAAAATGTTAACTCAAAAATTAGCCTTTAATTTTCTCTAAAGTTTTTGTTTCTTTCTCAGGTTAATTTT
The DNA here is from genome assembly GCF_000243295.1 of Trichechus manatus latirostris. Lineage (NCBI taxonomy): Eukaryota > Metazoa > Chordata > Mammalia > Sirenia > Trichechidae > Trichechus > Trichechus manatus. The sequence continues at coordinate 17,573,980 of NW_004443939.1, read as the reverse complement.
TTACTACCTATTTTTGAAACAGAGTTTTGTAAGATATATATTTTAGACATACCCACAGACATGTGCACATACATTCATACATACACTCATACAAGTGACATGATCTTAAATTTCAAGAATTCTGAGCTTTACTTTTTTTTTTTTTGGTAGATGGTAGTTTACTGTAACCTGTTATACAGATTTATTCATCCGTAGAATAACTCATATTCTCCAAAACACAACAGATAATAAATAATAAAAAACTATTAGAATACAAGGTCATGATATGAATCTGAGTTATAGCAAATGACACTGGAATGTAGAAATCTATAAGTAAATAATATAATTAACACTTCACAGATTTTGAAACTTGAAGTACAGAAAGCTTAAGTAACTAAAGTCACTTATTTGGGATTCAAACTTGAATATCACTACCTAGTTTCAAAAATTGTGCCCTTTCTATTTCATACATTTCTTTCCTGCAGTTTTATTAACTTACATTTAAAGGATCAGATAGGACGCGGGTCCAACTGGTTAACCATTCAGGAGAGTTTTGTTACCAGAGGGCATTGTTCTCTCATCTGTAATAATATCCCGCAATATGTACCCAGGAGTGGCGTTGTATTGACTTTGCTACATTGTATGTGACGAGGGTGGGGGTGAGGGAGATATAGTTTACTATACAGCAGTTACAATTATTTTAAGTTGATCAGAATTGCTTTATATATTATTTTTTATTTGGAAAATACTATTTTACAGGAAAGTATTACAATTCTGGTAAATTAGTGAAATGCTTACATTATTTTTCTTACAATTTATAAGTTTGTAATGTCTCAGAACTTTTAAGTAGTTATTTTTTTGCATTTTCTTTTTAAAAATACAGTGCCTTTACTTTCCCGAATTCTGCCTTCTGATGCGTGTAAAATATACAAACAAGGTATCAATATCAGGTAAGATGATTTGATTCTTTTCTGAGTAACAAATTGAGATTTAGAGGAAGCTGCTTTCTATAATAATAGCTTATGCTTGGATGAAGTGTTTTATAATTTTAAAATGCTGTAATATATTCACAATGTATTATCTCATTGGAGACATACTACAGATAAGGAAACAAAGGCATAAAATTTTGACTGAAGCAAAGATCTTATTCAACTACAGACTGTCTAGAAGGCAAACGGTGAAAATCATGGTATAATACTAGGAAGAGTTAAGATGGTCACATCCCTGATCCTGGATTTATTAAGGAGTGAGAGACTCATAGGGAAGACCCAACTCTTGTCCCTTTTTTCCTCCTCCTCCTATACTCTTCCCTCCCGTATTCATCTATCTATGCATCCCACCATTCATTTATTCAGTTTTCTGTCCGTTCTGGTGAGCAGTTTTAATTTTTTTCCATTCCCTTTTTATAACTAAGATTGATGTTTGGATCTGATGGGAAATTAATCTATTTATTTTACTCATTTTGGAATTTTATTTTTTATTCTTTATATCTTTAGCTTTATATTAGTACATATTAGTATATATTAGTACAATTATATAAAATATATATGTGAGTGACTATGCCAATAATACATTTATATTAGTATTTTTATAAATTATATATATATGTATATTTATATATAGCTCCAGAATTTTACTTTGGATATGTAAGGCTCTAGAACTAGAACTAACTTGAAAGATTATCTCATATAAACTCTTCATTTTATAGATGAGAAAGTTCAGAGAGGTGAAGTGAGTTTTTACAAGAGCATACTGCAGATCAGTAGCTGAGCCAGGACTTCTGACTTCCAGTCTTTTTTCCACCATGTTACAAAGCAGAAATTTTTAAAAAATTAACTATGTACGAGAAGATTTATTATACAGTATGTTGAATTACAGTGAAGAGGTAACTTTTAGTTGGAAGCAAGTTCTAGGATAATTATCCTCATGCAATAAAACTTGATTAAGGTAGAAGTTTCTGAGTTTTTTGTTTTTAAAAATAACCTCTTCGAGTGTTTCTCATTATGAAAGTGCCTGTGGACATATAATGCATGTTTATTATCGAAAACTTGGAAAATGAAGAAAAATAAAGAAGAAAATTAAGTAGGAAAGGATTTGATAAGGATGTAAACTTAATTCAGCAGCCTATTTTTAGGGGTATATTATACTTTCATCATTAAAACCGTTAGTATGGATGTTTGCCAAAGATAATAGACAGTTTTGAAGAATGAAAAAATAGTACTACCTTCTATGTGTTATTTTAGTTCTTTTTGATTCTTACATTTAGATTTTACTTAACCTAAATTTCTTTCTTGTAAAAAATGGATTCACATTTATACATAGCTTTTAAAATTAAATGATCTGATCACATTACATAAAAATCATAGATAATAAAACCCCATAATGGTTAAAACAGGGACACAAGAATAAGAACCTAGGGGAGAATAAGTGTATAAGGGAATGTAGATTAAAGAGAAGCTGCTGGGCCTCTTGTCAGCTGAGGATGAAGACGGCAAATCATTAAGGTTTACTTTTATCTCATGTCAGCCATGTGATCATTTAGTATATCATCTCTGGTGTCAAGGAAAAAGTAATATTTCAGTAGAAATAGGAAAGTGAGCGGCATTATGTCGAGAGTACTAGCATGAGCATTTTCATTATTAATATTAATAATTATGAAGTAATCTACAGCCACTGATTGAAATATTCATTGCGAACTTTGCCTCATTTCAGGCTTTTCCTGTCTCAAAAGAGAAAACAAAAAACCCATTGCTGTCGAGTCGATTCTGACTCATCGCGATCCTATAGGACAGAGTAGAACTACCTCATGGGGTTTCCAAGGAGCAGCTGGTGGATTCGAACTGCTGACCTTTTGGTTAGCAGCCGAGCTCTTAACCACTGTGCCACCAGGGCTTCTTCCTGTCTCAAGGGAAGGCTATACTTCCTTTTTTCAGTGTTACTTAGCATTTTTCAAGCTTCTAAAAGGAGTATTTTCTATTAAAATCTTTCCATTTGTATAAAGAACTTTTTGTTCGTCATGGCTCATTGCATAATAAAAATTAGAAATATTTTGGCTCATAGGCTCAGAGCCAAGGACTAATTATAATTAGTACAGTAACATACCATCATGATAAATTACATCATTTATAAGGCATGTATGATATAGCTTACTAGGCCATTTAATGTCTGGGACATTGCAGAAGCTGTATTAGATAGTCTTTCAGTTGCAAATTATGGAAACTCAGGTGAAATAAAATTGACTATAATAATTCATATTAACTGGGAAGTTTCTGTGACTGATTTTAGGTTTGGCTAGGTCTAGGAACTCAAATGTCATCATGTCAGCCTGTCTTTATCTTTCTTTGTCTCTGTCTCTCTGTGTATCTCCTTCCTCACTATTCCCAACCCCTACCCCTGTCAACTCACCACTACTTTCACCTAGGATGGGCAAGAAGGGAGTGGAGGCAGAAGACTGCTATGGCCTATTTCCTCTTTTATGTGGAGCATAGAGTTCCTTAGTAGCTGAAGCTTGGAGCCCAAATAGGCCACTTACTATATAAAATAATCTGTTCTTTTTGATAATATCAGGAGACCACATCTTATAGAGATAGGGAATGAGGCCCCCTCCCCTTAATGGCATTGTTTTCTCTTAGACCACAGGCACAATCCATAGGCCACACGCATCAGCCATAGGCATCACACCACTGGGAGTGCACCAGGAGATAGCAGCGGGCAGGGTCCACACATACAGGAATCCATGAGCTGCTTTTCATTCTGAAGAGATGTATATATTTTATATGGCTTAGAAAAGAGTGCCTTAAACATAGGGTAAAAGTTAGCAGTTGTGGTGATAAATTATATGTAACCCTAGCATGTTAGATATGTTCCATTTCTCATCTTTTCCTGTTTAGAGAAACCAAGAATGCCCTTGTCCATGATGAGAACTGAAAAACCTGTAAAGTAATGAGTTAGCTGCATTAGAAACTCTTAAGTAGCCAGGGTGGATCCCTCACAAAGTCTTAAAGGAACTTTCTGGGGCATGATCAGTATCTGACTGCTGGGCCAACCAGTTTCTTGGATTAAGAACTATGTGTTTTGAGCAGCAGTCAGTTAAGGTGATCCTGATCTGGTTATCTACAAAGCCATGTGTAAGACTGAAGCACTTCAGGGACTTGTGAATTTTTTCATTCCTGTATTTTCCCAAATTACAGCAAGTAATAATTTATGGAATGTTATTTGAGATCAGTTCATTGGGCTAGATCATGTCAGGTGTATGTTACCAGAGAGCACAGTAAACACACAAGCATGTGAATCCATGAGTATTTGGCACAGAAATGATCCATAACATTTTCAGACTGTGGAGATGTTGGCTGGAAAGAGAATGCTAGTCTGAATCTGGGAAGTCAAGTGGTTTGTCAGGTTGAAGGATGATACAAGGTTTGGTACCGAATAGTTAGGCCTAAGGCATGGATCAAAAGGGCAGTTCTAAATCCAAGAGTGTGGTCCATCCATTGCAGTACCCCTCTTATCCTTTGCTGAGCTATCAGCATGTCTTAAAGGGATCAAAGACTGTTAAATAGATCTGCTTTCCTTCTGAGGTAACTTTTATTGAGTAGCTATAGTAAAGAAAATGGCATACTTCAGTAATGGGGAAACTTTTTTTTCTTGCTGTTATAATGAAGTATATGTTCAGAAAAGTGAAATATTGGTAAAAATGGAAGAATATATTTAAATATTATTTTGGTATTTTTTAATAAACTATTTTAAGTCTAGCTTTTATCTATAAATTTGACTTTGACATAGTATTAGCATCTTGGTTTGAGTTTAGAAGGAAGAAAGCTTTTTAAATTATTAATGGAGTTTTATCCAAATTTTGTCAGTTTCTCATCTACGATTTTTCACAGGCTTGACACAACTCTCATAGACTTTACTGACATGAAGTGCCAACGAGGGGATTTAAGCTTCATTTTCAATGGGGATGCGGCACCCTCTGAATCTTTTGTAGTATTAGACAATGAACAAAAAGTTTATCAGCGAATACACCATGAGGTGAGCACGTGTCTTATCAATATTCCTCTGAATGGTTAAAAGAATGACTATGTATGAAGCCAAGCCTCAGTGTACAGGTTTCCCTGCTATCCGAAAGTTGATCGTTCCTCTGAAACTTTTAATGAGCCGAAGTAGCATAATGTGAAGTAATTATCATTAATTTATAAGGAAAAAAAGTTTGAGCGTTCCCAGACCCAAAAAATAACCCACTAGTTATACCAAATAACACATAAAACCCAGGTGGCAGCTACAGAGGATGGTCCCTGTGGGGCTGTGGCCAGGGAACTTGTAGAATGCACCCAGGGGCTGCGCAGCAAGAGGGAGGCAACCACCGCCGCCTCCTCACTCCGTGGGAGGATGAGGAGCTGGAATAGGAGGAGGAGGAGGGGGCGGCAGCCAAGGAAGGCGAGAAGGAGATGGTGGCTTTGCGAGAGGAGCTGCTGGACTTTCTGACCAGGCTGCCCCTTGGCCCCGCCGGCCTTGGCTGCAGCGCCGTGGACCACGATTTGGATCTGCTGCCCACTTCGGGCACTTTGCGCTTGGAGTTCCCGGACTACTGCACCTACGAGGTTACCGAGATGATTGAGGGGGACTGGCACCCAGCTAGTATCACTGACCTGGTTTTCACCTACTAAGTCCATCATCAGTGGGGGCGTACAGGCCCCCAAACCAGCTGTTTACATACAGGAACGCTATTTTCCGCTTTTCGTCTTTTTTTGTAAGGAGATCTGTCTGACTGGAGTGAAGATTACTCTTATTGAGCAATGGGGAAGTAGTTTATGGAAGGCCTTAAAAGCCAGGTAAGATAACTTAGGATTCTTTGCAGTTGGCAACAGAGAATCATAGATTCTTAAACAAGGTATTGGTTTGATCCAAAAGTAATTTAGGGGAACTGTTCTTACGTATTTATTTCACTTTCCTTCCCTTCCTCCCTTCCTTTCTCAAACGTTTATTGAGGAAGCTTCTAAAAGCTAGACACTGCTAGGTGCTATAAGTGGTGTTATTGTAATAATTGTTGTTGTTGTTAGATGTCATGGCGCCATCCTCACAGTAGTTGCTGTGTTTGAGCCCATTGTTGCAGCCGCTGTGTCAGCCCATCTCATTGAGGGTCTTCCTCTTTTTCACTGACCCTCTACTTTACCAAGAATGATGTCCTTCTCCACGTACTGGTCTCTCCCGATAACATGTCCAAAGTACTTAAGGGGAAGTCTTGCCATTCTTGCTTCTAAGGAGTATTCTGGCTGTACTTCTAAGACAGATTTGTTTGTTCTTCTGGCAATCCATGGTATATTCAATATTCTTCACCAACACATAATTCATATGAATCAGTTCTTCTTCGGTCTTGCTTATTCATTGTCCAGCTTTCACATGCATATGTGGTGATTGAAAATACCATGGCTCGGATCAGGCATACCTTAGTCCTCAAAGTGACATCTTTGCTTGTTAACACTTTAAAGAGGTCTTCTGCAGCAGATTTGCCCAATGTAATACGTCATTTGATTTCTTGACTGCTGCTTCCATGGGCGTTGATTGTAGTTATAAAAAACCAAAAAGCAAACCTGTTGCTGTCGAGTCGATTCCGACTCATAGCAACCTATAGGACAGAGTAGAACTGCCCCACAGGGTTTCCAGGGAGCAGCTGGTGGATTCAAACTGCCGATCTTTTGGTTGTGGCAAAGTGGTTAAGAGTGCGGGCTGCCAACCAGATGGTCAACAGTTTGAATCTACCAGCCGCTTCTTGGAAACCCTGTGGGACAGTTCTACTCTGCCCTGTAGGGTTGCAGTGAGTCGGAATCGACTCGACAGCAACAGGATTGTAGTAATAGCATGTATTAATTATTATCATATATTAAGCATTAATTGCCAGCATATTGGGACTGTGTTTTACAGCTCTTCTCATAAGTCATTAAATATTTAAAATAATCTGTCAAAACTAGGTAGTAGTATTATCTTCATTTTACACATAGGAAAGTTGAGGTTTATAGATGTTAAGTAACATCTCCAAGATCTCACAGCTGGTATACAAGATGAATTGGAAAAGAAAGAAATTAGGAGTAGGAAATTATTTGAGAAGTTTTTAGAGTTACCCAATTGAAAGGTAATGATGATCTTGACTAGGATGGTATAAGTGAATCAAGAAGAAAGGAAAATTATGACATACTTCTCTAAGAATGAAATAATAGGATTTGCTGATAGTTTGGACATAATGAACTAAGAATAAAGATTTAAGGGTGAGTTTAGTGATTCTGTCTTGAAGAGTGGGATAATAGTGGTATCACCAATAGAACTGGGACATTTGGAAAAGGAAACAGGCTTCAGATTTTAGATGATGTTCATTTTGGGTCCATTGCTAAAATCATTGTATGTGTTTCAGCCTTGTCTTTGTAAGACTTCCCTGTAGTTATTTGCTATTATTGTAACTCAGTTTTAGAAACTTTTAATTTGAAATTGACCAATTGTTGTTTTCTTACATTTTTCTTTCTTACTCTACTTTGCTTTATTTTTTTTTCTCTGCCTACTTCTTAAATATTGGTGTATCCTTGATGTGATTCTCATTTTTACAAACTACCAGAATAATTTCTTCCATTTCCCAGCTTTAACTACATCCTGTATGTTGGTGATTCACAAGTACGTATTTGCACAACAGATTATTATTCTGAGAGGAGACCTCTTTATTTATATACATCATATGCATTACTTAACCTCCGCATATGTTCTGTGAAAGAGGACATTACGTGATTTGGACTTCGTGGGAACACTTCGTCCAAATCATAATGCCTGAGGTCACATGGCTTGTGTGGAGCTGCCGGCCTGAGCCTAGGCGACTGCTGCTCTCTGCCCTATGCTCTCCGTAATCATGTCCCTCTCCATGGGCACAGTGCTCCCAGTTGGGAAGAGGGGTGGAGGAGTGTTTGTTCCTGATCCTGTGGTGCTGGTGCCGCTTCCCCCCTTGGGCTGTTGCAGCGGTGGGGGCTGGAAGCTGAGCTCAGAGCGAGGGTGTGCAGCCCTGTTAGCTGAAGGAGCTTCCACCCTGAGATCCCCCACCTTCACTCAGCGTGGATAGGGGTCCTAGGTGTGCACACCTTCAGGAGGCCTCGGGGAAGATGGTGGCCCTAGGGGACAATCAAGAGTCCCCTCCTGCCCCGCCCCCTGTCAGTCTCTCTTCACTGGCTACACCTCCTGGAGCCCACCACCACCATGAGGCCCTGCTCCACCTCCGTGATCATCAACATGACACCCCCCACCACCTTCCGCCCTGATTTGTTCTCCCAGCCACAGCCAGAGGAGGAGCTGTCGGACCTTGATCCCCAAAATGTCTGAAGTCGAGAGCTGGAGAAACACCCCCGGCCTGATTCAGAGTCGGAGCCTGAGAAGGCTCAACTGTCTCCCCAGCCAAAGGTTCCTGAGGTGGGGGTAGGCCAGGACGCAAGGGTGCTAAAGAGCCTACTGAGGGCACGTCCTTGGAGACCCAAGTATGGGTACAACTTTGGCCGTGAGGCTGGACCCTGCATGCAGAAGAGACGCCTGGTGCATGATGCTCCTGCTGCAGCGAGCCCTGGGGGCCTGAGGCGGCCCCAAGAAGGCTGAACTGGGCAGCGGCTTTGGCTTGAGTGTGGCCTTCAGGGACTGACTGGGTGGTACGCTGGGCCTGCTGTGAGATGTGCCACAGCTGCAGGAGCTTCAACTACAACCCCTTGCTGCTGAAGCACCATCACATCCTCATGGGTGAGAAGCCCTACGTGTGCCACGAGTGCGGTAAGGCCTTCAACCGCAGGTCACACTTCATGCAGCACCTACGCATCCACAACTGGGAGAAGCCCTACAAGTGCGGCCAGAGCTTGCAGCTTATCCAGCACCAGAGGATCCACTACCCGGGGTAGGCAGGGCAGCCAGGCAAGGCGGAGAGGACCACCGGCCTAGGTTAAGGCTTCAGAGGGAAAGGCTCCTGCTCGCCCATCCTCCCACGCAGCTGCCCAGCTCCGCATGCCAAGTCTCCAATAAATCCTTCCTGGTTGCTGGAAAAAAAATCTTGCAGAAGCGCGGGCGTATATGCGGTGGGACGTTGTTCCAGTGGACATTGTACTCCGCACACCTGTATATCTGAATACTCAGCTCTTTGAAACTGAGCTGTCTTTTCCCCATACCTACCCTTTTTTCTGCTTGCTTTTTTATGGAAGACATCATTCTTCATTCAGCCAGAAAAGCAGGAATTATTTTTGACATATTTTCTTGTACTCTATGTTACCTGATTAGAGAACATGTCTGGTCATTTCAGTTTCCTTAATGTCTTATAATTGCCGTTTTTTATTCTTTTACTACTGTAATTTAGGTATCCATTATCTCCCAACTGAACTGTTGCATAAGTACTATAAATGATCTTCCTGGTTCCTTTCTTGTTTGGTTCCAAATTACTGTACATATTGGAGCCAGATTGAACTTTAAAAGGAAACTCATGGAGCGCTCATGACTTAAAGATACTTTAAAAGCCTAAAGGTTAAAATCCAGACTCCGTAGTATGGCATGGTTCCTTTTGTGATCTGGCTTGTGTTCACTTTTCCAGCCTTTTTCTTATCTTGCTATTTTAGATACCCTTATACTGAACCCTTGCCAGTTTGTCACATGTGCCTACCTATTCAGGGCTTCATTCCTTTTTTTTTTCCTACTTCCTAGAATCTTCTTCTTATACCCTCACACCTATTGGGTACTTAAATTTCCTTCCCTGCCAGGTAAAAGTGACCATTATGTTTTTTATGGTACCATAAAATCTGGACCCATACAGCTTTTAATGCTATGTTTGTTTACATAGCTTCTCCTTCTATTAGACTAAGTTCCACAGGGCATGGGGTTCTTTTAGTTGTATTCTCTTCAGTACCTAGTATAGCACCAGCATGTTCTAGACCAGGGGTCAGCCAAGATTTTCTGTAATGGGACAGATAGTAAATATTTTAGATATATTTGCAGACCTTTGTCACAACTATTAAACCCTGCTGCTATTAGCATAAATGCAGCCATAGATAATATGTAAATGAATGAGCATGGCTATATTCCAATAAAATTTTATTTATAGAAACAGGGTAAACTATGGCTTGCTGGCCATAGTTTACTGACCCCAGTTCTAGACTGTGATATATTTACTAAATAATTTGACCTATTGCATATCAAATGACAATAGGGTAGCTAACTAGGCAACAGGTGAGTTGAAAATATGGTGCTGAAAGAGAAACCAGAGATTAAGGCTAGTAGCGGAAGTATTAGCTGATGTTGTAGTATTGGTGAGATCACCAAAGGACTGATATTTAGGGTAGTTGTGTGTATTTGTGTGTGTATTTTGTCATGCCTAAGATACAAAAAGCTAGATTTTGAGCAGTAATCCTCAGGACAGGAAATACTTGTTATTTATCCTAATATGCATATGTAAACAATAACTGTTCAGTAAATGTTTGTTGAATGAATGCAGCTTACAGCAGATCTTTTTCAATGATGTTGTTAGGAGATGGTCAGTCTCTGATTTTTATGGAAGAGTTCTGTCCCAAAAGTTTATTTGAAAGTAGGGTATTTGGAACTTAAAGCAAACTTCTTCATAGATGGTATTATACGTAGTGTTCAGTTCTCAAGCTAATCCATAAAATCCCAGTTAATTTATAATGTATTTAAAGTATAATTTTTAATAGTCCGTACACCCTAATTCAGCCAACATTTTTCTTCAGAAAATTGTATTCAGAATTAGTTTGGGTTACCAGGAATACATTTTCACCTATTAGTGCCTTAGCTCTAATGTCAGGATTGTCAATCCCTCACTTGTAATGGTGGAGGAAATGTATCAGTCCCAAGCCTTTGCTGCTGTTTTCTATAGATTCATAGGTTCAGGAAGGGAGTATATCTGAATGAAAGTTTGGTGGTGAAAAATAGAAAATGATGGGGGAATAGAGCCTCTAGCCAGTTTAAGCCCTATGGACAGTTCTCATTTCCCTCATCAGCTCTCCAGATTCTGCCTTTTCTTCCCCCTCTTCCAGGGTCCTAAAAATTAGTTACAGTGTTTCTCCTGGCCTATTATGAAATAGAACTGAGTATTATACCTGTTCACATTACCTGTCTGTAGATAATCATTTATTCTTCTGTCCTTGAAGCAAGCACAAAGCTGCTTTTCTTTTTCTCCCTCATCTCACAAGTAATTGATCATTTATTATGTGCCAACACTAGGGAATATGTAGAGGGTAAAAATGCTGAAGTAAGGTAACTTGTTAAATTTAAAAATGTGGGTTGATAGTCTTCCTTTCTGTAAGGAATACAAAGAAAATCCCCCCCCCCACTCCTTTCCTCACCCTTCTCCTCCACTCCTCTCCCCTCTCTTTTCACTCAGAGCTTATTTGGAAAAGAAAGGCTCAAATGATGATGGTGGGTCTTTGGATTAAAAAGAACTAAAGTAAGATTTACCTATGTTTAAAAGCAAAATCCCACATAGGTATTTTGTCTCAGGTCTGTGAACTTAATTCTTAAAGTAATCTTTTAAAATTGTTCTGTAGACTATGTATTTCTCTAATGGTTATCTAGTATTGTTTCCGTTACATATCTTTAACGTGTAAGAGTTCTGTATTTCATGTGTCCTGCTTTATGGATTCATAATCTTTTAAAGTAAATAAATTTTTAATTTATTTGAGAAGATACTATATATGAAGTTTAAATTTCTGTAATTTTTATAGTAAGTAGCACTTCACATTGTTTGGAATCTGTCTTTTTTCTTTTTTTGAAATCCGTAACATTTTACTTGTTGATGTTTTCATATGTAGCATAAAAAAACCTACATTCATGTATTTAACTTTTGCCCTCACCTCCACCCCAGGAATCAGAGATGGAAACAGAAGAAGAGGTTGACATTTTAATGAGCAGCGATATTTACTCTGCAACTTTATCAACCAAATCAATTTCTTTCACACGTGCCCAAACAGGATGGCTTTTTCGGGAAGATAAAACAGTATGTGCAAATCTAGACTTTCAAACTTAAAAATTTGTTTCATATTTAATGTCACCAAATAATGTGATGAAAATATTAGAAGAAGTAGCTTACTGAATTGTCTTCAAGTAGTTTATTCTCTCTTCCTTGAATTATAATCACAGTTCAGATAGATAGTTACAATGGTTAGGTACAGAGTTGGGACATATTCTTAGAAAAGTTAGACGAGAGAGTTTAGCTCATATGAATTCTATGCTGAGAAGGATTCTTGTTGTCAGTTGCCTCGTTATTATACAGGAAACAGTGTCTTCACATGATTCCATTACAGTTCTGATGTGCCATAAGAAGACCCCAAGGAGGAATGCACTTGAATTTATTTCCTTGGACCTTTTTGTATCTCTACTTTTAGACTTTTAAGCCTTTTATTTACTCAGTATCTGTTTGTCAGTATCGTATGTATATGATTCAGATTAAATAAACCTACATTTCTACAACTCTTGTTAAGTTAAATCACAGTGGAGGTTTCCCCATTAGTGAATTGTAAAATCTTTCCATAATTCCCGTTTTATCTGTCAGTAGCAGGTTATTTAAGACTGTTCTAAAATATATTCATATATTTTGAATTCGATGTATGAAGAAGCATTTTTATAAAATTTTAAAGTCAAGAATAAGTAACCACATCAAGTAAGGGCCAGAATTTATTGGTTTAAAAAATTATTTTTGATACACACAGTAAGTTGACATGAATATATTCCCGATGAAAAAACAACCTTATACATAAAACTAAAAAGTACCCCTAGACCACTACCCACAATCCTAGTGCCCCTCCCAGAAGGTTATCAGTTTGTATATCCTCTAGGCCTTTTGTATGATTTACATACGTAAATATATATCCATAGTAATATGTAGCTTTTTTTTGTTTTTGTTTATTTTTCCATAAATGGTATCATGTTTTATCTATTATTTTACAACTGGCTTTTTTTCTTTCTTTAGTACATCTTAGAAGCCTTATCAGTATATATAGTGTTACTTTATTCTTTTTAGCAACAGCATAGTATTCCATAGTATGGATATACTATAATTTATTTACCCTATTTCTTATTTGTAGACATTTAGATTATGTCCAGTTTTTTGCCATTATAAGTAATGTTGTGTTTACCATCCTTTTACACACCTTTGCATTAGATTTTATCTGTGATAGAAATGGAATGGCTGGGTATAGAGAATACACACTTAAAATTTTAATTTTTATGATAATTCTTAATGTTTTTTCATTATAAAGTTTGAGAAACTGATAATTACCAACCAAGTATCTCCTAGCCACAGAAAAATTCTGACTGTGAGATTTAGGCTCATTAAATTTCCTCTCTAAGCCTATTTGGCAACAAATGGCATTATAGGATTCCCAGTTGTGAGATCCTACATTGCAATCCATTTGTTGGCTTTGAAGTCTTACTTGTTTGTACTCTATTCTTCTGGACAGCATTAGATGGATCACTTCGAGAGAAGATAAAAATTGAAACTGCTATTCATCTAGTGCTACTGCTAAGCAGCTTAAAGCTCTTGAACAGCATCTAGGTGATCTTCTTAAATCTTTGACAGGTAAGGAGGGAGTCAGTAATGCTTATGGTTCCCATTTTGTAGGTAGAAACAAATGCAGAATTCTTTGCTTTCTGGTAATCTGTACGGAGGCTACTGAAAGCAAGGTAGACTTGGACACAACTACAAACATATCGTTTTGAAATGCCAGAAAACAGCAGCAGGAGGATAATGAAGTGATTTGCAGGCTGATAGAGATGGAAGCTTTTCAGTGAAGTTATTGATCACTTTTATTGATCACTTTTTTTTAAGTAAAGTATTTCAAACTCTTAGCATCTGTAGGTCTGAAAAATGTTAAGGTTAGTGTTGAAGGATTAGAAGGACTTTACTGAAAGAAAATAACTATTTTCTTGATATCCTTTTTACCACTTGGGTTTCCTGATCCCCAGCACACCTCCTCATCTGTAAATTTAAATACTTAATGATATTGGTGAGGAAGACTGCTCTCTTGTTCTGCCTTCTTTGTTGAAAGCATAACTATAACTTGAAGTTTAGTCCTGTTAGAGAATATTCGAACAGGTAATTAATTGTAATTGTTCTAGAGATTCCTATGTAACTTGGGCCATTTATTTATTTTTATTCCATATTTTTTTTCTATCTATAAAATGGGAACAGTAATTATCCCTGACCCCTCCTTATTACTCATATTTCACTATCAGCTTAATATTTCAGATAGCTTTGTGCTCTTTGGGAATAGATTCTAAAGGAATATTATGTGATATTTTTGTTTAGTTGTAACTCACTTGCTGATTGATTATCATACTTCTTTGTGAATTTAAAATTTTCCTTTAAAATTTGAAGTGTAAAAATGTATATGTGTATATATTTTTCACTTAATAGGATGTATAAATAATTTAATAATTTCAAGTACCAAAGGGATATGTCTTTTTACCTAAATGTTACATGTTTATGGAAAAATATATTACCTTGAAACTTTTTTTTTAATTTAAAGCAAACTTACTTTAAATTTTATTGTTTTGAAATATTTGATTTTGTTTTAGGAAAGAGTAGGAAACTTTTTGGCAGACTTTTATCTCGTGAATGGACTTGTTTTAGAATCAAGGAAAAGAAGAGAACACCTCAGTGAAGAGGATATTCTTCGAAATAAAGCCATCATGGAGAGTTTGAGTAAAGGAGGAAACATAATAGAACAGAATTTTGAGGTATAATTACTTTATAATTTTTTTTTCTTCTAATTTATAATATTGTAAGGTGAGGGGATAGATTTCATTCAGTGCAGTTTTATATCCATACACTCACAGGTTTTGTTTACTATGATTACCTTTTATTTTTCTGTGGATCTTTACTGATGTCATCATTATGGAAAAAAAGAAAATGTGGCCTTTTGTGATTTTTTTGTGAGTCAGTTTTTGATCTTTGAGTCTTCGTTTATTAATAAATAGATTAAAGTCATTTTATAAACATGAAACCCAGTAATTGTTAATCCATGTCTTTGCGTATATCCTTCCTGCTTTACCAAATGAAGCCTACTTCTTTGAAGGCCCAGCTAAGGCTCCACCTTCTTTCTGAAGTCATCTCTAGCTTATACCTTCCCATATATTTATTTTTTAATTTAGCATGTGTTTATTGAGAATATACTTTATGCAAAGAATTGTATGAAAATAGGGAAAGAGAAGGGAAAATTTGGAAATACAAAGATATATGAGATATAGTAACTGCTCTTAAAATCTTATTCCCTAATAGGATGAATAAGATGGGTTCTTAAATTTATTTTTATTTTGACACTTTTAGATTTATAAAAAGTACAGGTTAGTACAAAGCATTCCTGGGTACCCTTCACCAAGACTCCCTAAATGTTAACATTTTACCACATTTGTAAATGTAAATCACAGTCGTAAGATTAAAGGCTGCTATGTAGTATGGTCAAGGAGGCTTGAATTCCTTGAATGTTTAGTCTCTACTATGGTATTGTGCCAGATTATATGTTGTAGGGATGGACACACTTTCCAGAATAGTGTGCCAGATTCCAACTAATTCATGATAGTACTGTGTGTGCTAGGAAACTATTTTCTTGTTTTGAAAGTTCATGTATTGAATGCATCAACAATAGTTTAGTTAAATAAGTACAGTATCTAAAGTGTTTAAGACGTCCTATTATGGTAAATGTTTACGTTAAAATTGTAATCATGCCAGTTTAGAGTGAGCCTGTCCCCTTCCTGCCAAATTTATTTGCACTTCTCTCTCTTTTTTTTTTTTTGGCCTTGGGATGTAGCCTCACCAGACTGCTTTATCCAGAAGCCCCTTGTATTTACTGTTCTCTTGGTCAGTAGGAAATATAGGATATGATGTACTCAGGAAACAGAAACAGAGATGACCTTGAGAGAGGAATGGGAATGTTGAACTCAATCTTTGTCAAAGCCTTTACCGCTTCCATTGCTGACCAGACAGAAAGACCATCTCTTTGTAATTCTATTGTGATTTAAGTTTTATTAGTGTTCTTTTAAAAATTATTTTGTTGTTGTGATGGTTATTGCTGCCTTTGTTTAATTTTGGCAGCAAACCATTTTGAGATGAGTGCGTAATTTAAGCAAAACTTTATAACATGGGTTGTTTGTCAGTTGTTTCTAATTGTGTGGTATATGCATGTTTAAACTTAAATTAGACAACTTGATTTCTTTAAGGGCAGAGATTGTGCACTTGAATTGTGAGAGGGGTCTTTAATATTTTAAGTAGCTATAGTTTTTCAAGTTAAAATTAAAACAGCTTAATCCCAGATAACTATATAAATAGAACAAAATAATATGAATTAAATAATGACGCTTTTAACTTCTAATCAGAAATTAGACGGTTCCTTTGTGAGTCATAGCACATTGAACTTTATAGTGTTTGATAAATATTTTAGAATCAATTTATCAATTTCTACTAAAAGAAAACCCTGGTGATGTTTTGATTAAGATGGCATGGGGTCTAGAGTTCAATCAATTTCTACATGAAAGTCTGCTGGAATTTTTTTTTTTTTTAATTAACCTTTTTCTTTTGAGATAATTGTGGATTCACAAACAGTTTTAAGAAATAATACAGAAGAATTTCATGTAAGGTTCACCCAGTTTTCCCATGGTAGCATATGGCAAAACTAGTACATCACAATCTGGATCTTGGCATTTATAGTCAAGATACAGAACATTTCCATCACCACGAGATCTCTCGTTTTCCCCTTTTATTTGTTGTGTGCCATCCAGTCGATTCCGACTCATAGCAGACTCATGAGTCTTAGTTAGCTAGTGCTGATATAACAGAACTACCACAAGTGGATGGCTTTAACAAACAGAAATTTATTCTCTCACAGTCTAGGAGGCTAGAAGTCCGAATTCAGGGCGCCAGCTCTAGGGAAAGACTTTCTCTCTTTGTTGGCTCTAGGGGAAGATCCTTGTCTCCTTTCAACATCTCTGGGCCCAGCTTTCCTTAGAAGTCTCCATGTGTCCTGGCATCAATCTTCCCCTGGGTCTAGGAGGTTCTCAGTGCAGGGATTCTTGGTGCAAAGGACGTGCTCTGCTCCCGGCTCTTCTTTCTTCGTGGTAGTATGTCTCTCTCTCGCTGCTTGCTTTTCTCTCGTTTTATCTCCTGTAATATAAAAGGTGATGCAGGCTACACTCCAGGGAAACTCCCTTTATATCAGATCATGGCTGTGACCTGTGTAAGTGTGTTGCATCCCATCCTAATCCTCTTTAACGTAACTTAATCTGGCCTCATTAACCACAGGCAGAGATTAGGTTTTACAACACATAGGACAGTTACTTCAGATCACAAAATGGAGGACAACCACACAATACTGGGAATCACGGCCTAGCCAAGTCGACACATATTTTAGAGGGGACACAATTTAATCCATGACACCATGTGACAGAGTAGAACTGCCCCGTAGGGCTTCCTAGGCTGTAATCTTTACGGGAGCATATCACAAGGTCTTTTCTCCTGTGGAGCAGCTGGGTTGATTCAAAATGCCAACCTTTCAGTTAGCAGACAAGCACTTTAACCATTGTGCCACCAGGGCTCCTTTCTCCTTTTATAGGCATAGCTATTTTCCCTTCTCCCCCGTCCCTTACCCCTGGCAACCACTAGTCTGTTCCTCCATTTCTTAATTTTGTTGTTTCAAGAATGTTATATAAATGGAATCATATAGTATATAACCTTTTGAGTTTGGCTTTTTCTTCATTTGGCATAATTCCCTGGAGATTCATTCAAGTTGTTGCATGTATCAGTAGTTTGTTCCTTTTGTTGCTAAGTAGTATTCCATTGTATAGGTGTATAGGTGCACTATAATATGTTTAACCATTCATTTGTTGAAAGATAATTGGGTTGTTTGCTTTTTGTTTTTGACTATTATGGATAAAGTAGCCACAAATATTCCCGTAGAGGTTTCTGTGTGAACCTAAGTCTTCATTTCTCTGAGGTAATTGCCCTACAGTGTAATCTTTCGGTCATATGGTAGTTGCATGTTTAGTTTTGTAAGAAACTGCCGAACTGTTTTCCATTTTACATTCTTAAGAGCAATGTATGAGTGATCCAGTTTCTCCTTATCTCTAGCATTTGGTGTTGTCACTATGTTTTATTTTACTCATTCCTATAAGTGTGTAACAATAATCTCATTGTAATTTTAATTTTAATTTCCCAAATGGCTAATGATGTTGAACATCTTTTCATGTGCTTATTTGCTGCCATCTTTATATTCTCTTTGGTGAAATGTCTTTTTCCCATGTTCTGAATGGCTTGTTCAGTTTTTGACAGTTGAGTTATGAAATTTCTTTATATATTAGTTCTTTGTTAGATATGTGGTTTGCAAATATTTTTCCCACTCTGTGGATTCTTTTCACCTTCTTTTTTTAATTGAAAAAATATTTTTATTTAATTAAGATATGTAATTTCCAATAGAAATGTGCTTTTTATACTAAATATTATTGTTTTGGGCAACCTTATGAATGTCAGAGTAGAACTGTGCTTAGTTTTTTTTAAATAATATTTTATTATGTTTTTGGTGAAGGTTTACATAACAGTTTAGGTTCCCATTCAACAATTTCTACACAGGTTGGTCAGTGAGATCTGTTACGTTCTTCACAGTGCATGAACATTCTCATTTCTGTTATGGTTGTTCCATTTCCATTAATTTAGTTTCCCTGCCTTCTTACATTCTCATCTTTGTTTTAAAGTAATTGTTGATAGAAGTTCTTTTTGTTGTCATTCTTTTTTCCATTTTTAAAAATGTTTTACTGTGTTTCACGTGAAAGCTTACACAGCAAATTAGGTTCTCGTTTAACAATGTTTGTAAAAATTGTTCTGTGACATTGGTTACAATTTTCGTAATGTATCAGCATTCTTATTATTTCCATTCTGTTTGTTCTGTTTTCATTGGTCTACCTTCCTGGCCCCTCCTTTCCTTCTTATCTTTGTTTTTGGGTAAATGTTGACTGTTTGGTCTTGTATAGTTGGTTGTTTAAGGGATCATATTCCTCACAGGTGACATTGTTTATTTTATAAGTCAATCAATTATTTGGCTGAAAGGAGACCTTCTGAAGTGGCTTCAGTTCCATGTATTTTATGTATTTTCAGTTCCAGGGCATTTTAGGGCAGTAGTCTCAGACAGCAACATGCTGTGGTTCATGGGGGCTATTAGTCCTGTGGACTAGTTTCTTCTTTCAGTCTTTGGTTTCCTTCATTCTTTTACTCCAGACAGGAAGAGACCAATAGTTGTATCTTAGATGACCACTCACAAGCTTTTAAGACCTCAGACACTACTCACCAAACTAGGATGTAGAACATTATCTTTATGAACTATGATATGCCAATTAACTGAGTTGTCCCACGAGACTATGGTCCCAAGTCCTTTAATCCAGAGAACCAATCCTGTGAGGTGTTTGTATATGTGTAGGAGGTCTCCGTAACTGTACCCCCTATGTGCTTTACTGTATATGAATGTATATGTTGCACACCCAAACATGTATATACTTATACCTACAAATATACTTATATATGCACATGCATGTACTCACATACACCTTCCTATACACATATAGGAGCCCTGGAGGCTCAGTGGTTAAGAGCTTGGCTGCTAACCAAAAGGTCAGCAGTTCGAATCCACCAGCTGCTCCTTGGAAACTCTGTGGGGCAGTTGTGTTCTGTCTTATAGGGTCACTATGAGTCAGAATTGACTCAACGGCAACGGGTTTGGTTTTGTGTTTTATAAACACGTAATATACATATATACCTCTGTAACCACACATGTATTTTTTGGTTGTTATTACTGTTGCACAATTGTGTATGTTGTAACAGTTACCATTATTGTCCTTTATTCTTGTGTACCTCTCAGTGTCTTCATTTACCTTGGTCAAGTTGTGCTGACTTCCCCCATATTGTGTATTGCCTTTCCCATCACCAGAAATAACAATGTCTGTTATCTAGCAGTGATTCCCTCTCCCTACCCCTCCTATCCCTGGTAACCACCAAAAAACATTGCTTTCTCTGTATATACCTATTCTTGACTTTTTGTAAAAGTGAGACCATACAATATTTATCCTTTTTTGGTGGACTTATTTCATTCAGCATAATAACTAACCTCCAGGTTTATCATGTTATAGGATGTTTTGTGGACTCATCATTATTCTTTATTGTTGTGTGATATTCCACTGTATGTATGTACCATAATTTGTTTATCCATTCATCCACTGATGGGTATTTAAGGTTGTTTCCATCTTTTTTCACTTGTAAATAATGCTGTAGTGAACATGGATGTACATATGTCTATTTGTGTCACTGCTCTCATATTTCTAGGATATATTCCTAGAGTGGGACTACTGGATCACAAGGTATTTCTATTTCTAGCTTTGTGAGGAAGTGCCATACCGTTTTCCATAGTGTTGTACTATATTTCAGTCCCGCTGTCAGTATATAAAAGTTCTAATCTCCCCACAACCTCACCAGCATTTGTTGTTTTCTGTTTTGTTGATCAGTGCCATTTTTGTAGGGGTGATACGGTATCTCATTGTAGTTTTGATTTGCATCTTTCTAATAGCTCATGATAGGGAGCATCTCTTCATATGTTTGTTGGCCACCCGAATGTCTTCTTTGGTGAAGTGTCTGTTCATTTCCTTTGCCCATTTTTTGATTGGATTGTTTGTCTTTTTGGTATTGAGTTGTTGAAATTTTCTATGTATTTTAGAGATTAGACCCTTGTCAGATATGTCATTGCCAAAGATTTTTCTCAATCTGTAGGTTCTCTTTTTGCTTCTTTGGTAAAGTCTTTTGATGAACGTCTAAGTATTTAATTTTTAGGAAGTCCTGGTTATCTCATTCGTCTTCTGTTGTTCATGCATTTGTAGTTGTGTTTGAAAGTATATTTATGCTGAAAATTAGGACCGCTAGTTTTGTCCCTGTTGTTCTCTTCCTGGAACTTTATAGTTTTAGCTTTAACTTTTAGGTCTTTGGTCCACTTTGAGTTTGTTTTTGTGTATGATGTGAAGTATGGATCCTGTTTCATTTTTCTGCAAATGGATATCCAGCATTGCCAGCACTGTTAGACTGTTTTCTCCCCATTGAATGGACTTCGACCCTTTGTTGAAGATCAGCTGCCTACAGATGGATAGATTTACTTCTGGGTTCTCACTTCTTTTCTGTTGGTCTCTGTGTCTGTTGGCCTCTGTGTTGGTTGTTGAACCATTACCAGGCTGTTTTGATTACCGTGGCTGTATACTAAGTTTTGAGATCGGGAAGTTGCTCTTCTTCAATATTGCTTTAGCTATTTGAGGCCTCTTTCCTGTCTATATAAAGTTGGAGATTAATTTTCCTGTTTGATTAAAGAAGTTTGTTGGGATTTGGAGCAGGATTGCATTATATCTATAGATCACTGTAATCACTGTGAGTAGTAGTGACATTTCACAATGTTACATCTTCCAATCTATGTGCATGGAATGTTTTTCCATTTATGTAGGTCTCTTCTGTTTTCTTGCAGTAGTGTTTTGTAGTTTTCCTTGTATAAATCTTTTACATCCCTGGCTAGATTTATTCCTAGGTATTGTATCCTTTTGGGGGCTATTTTAAACGATGTTGTTTTCTTGATTTTCTTTTCAAAGTTCTCCTTGTTAGCGTTGAGGAACACAACTGATATTTTTGGTTTGATATTGTACCCTGCCAC
Organism: Trichechus manatus latirostris; assembly: GCF_000243295.1. Lineage (NCBI taxonomy): Eukaryota > Metazoa > Chordata > Mammalia > Sirenia > Trichechidae > Trichechus > Trichechus manatus. The sequence goes on along the minus strand of NW_004443939.1, from coordinate 17,552,279 downwards.
TTTGCTGAACCCTTCTGTTAGTTCCAGAAAGTTACTCTCTGGGATTTTCCATGTATAGGATCATGTCATCAGCGAATAGGAATAGTTTTACTTCTTCCTTTCCAATTTTGGTACCCTTAACTTCCCTTTCTTGTCTTATTGCTCTGGCTAGGACTTCTGGTACAATATTTAATAAGAGTAGTGATAACGAGCATCCTTGTCTTGTTCCCGTTCTCAAGGGAAATATTTTCAGTCTCTGTCCATTGAGAATTATGTTAGCTGTTGATTTTGCATATATACCCTTAATTATGTTGAGGAATTTCCCTTCTATTCTTATTTTGCTGAGAGTTTTTATTGGGAAAAGGTGTTGAATTTTATCAAATGCTTTTTCTGCAGCGATTGAGATGATCATATGATTCTTTTCCTTTGTTTTATTTATGCGGTGAATCACGTTGATTGATTTTCTAATGTCGAACCACCCATGCATCCTTGGTATGAATCCCACCTGATCATGATATATTATTTTTTTTTGATATGCTCTTGAATTCTGTTGGTTATAATTTTGTTGAATATTTTTGCATCAATATTCACGATGGATATTGGTCTGTAGTGTTCTATTTTTGTGGTATCTTTGCCTGGCTTTTGTATCAGGGTTATACTGGCTTCATAGAGTGAATTAGGGAATATTCTTTCGTTTTCTATGTTTTGGAATAGTTTGAATAGAATTGGTGTCAGCTTTTCTGAATGTTTGGTAGAATTCTCCAAGTGAAGCCATCTGGGCTGGTGCTTTTTTTTGTTGGCAGTTTTTTTAATGACCTCTTCAATTTCTTCTTTTGTTATGGGTCTGTTCAAATTTTCTACCTCAGTTTGTGTTAGTTTACGTAGGTAGCATGTTTCTAGAAATTTGTCTGTTTCTTCTAGGTTTTCAAATTTGTAGGAGTACAGTTTTTCATAATGTTCTGTTATGATTCTCTTTATCCCAGTTGGTTATGTTGTCATGCCACCCATTTCATTTCTTGTTTTGGTATTTGCATCTTCTCATTTTTTTCCTTTGTCAGTTTGGCCAGTGGTTTGTTAATTTTATTCATCCTCTCAAAGAATGAACTTCTAGTCATACTGATTTTTTTTCTGTTTTCTATTTCATTTATTTCTGCTCTGATGTTTGTTAATTTCCTTTCTTCTAGTAACAATGTCTTCTTTTACTCTTTTCTATTTTTCCAAGTTGTCAGGTTGCATTACTGATTTTGGACCTTTCTTTTTGGATGTATGCATTTATTGCTATAAATTTTCCTCTGAGCACTGCTTTTGCTGTGTCCCAAAGGTTTTGGTATGTTGTATTTTCATTCTTATTTGATTCTAAGTATTTTTTAATTTCATTTTTGATTTCTTCTATGACCCAGTAGTTTTTAAGTAGTGTATTATTTTGTTTCCAGGTATTTAATTTTTTTTTCTTGTTTTTCCTGCTATTGATTTCTAGTTTTATAGCGTTATGGTCAGAGAAAGATACTTTGTTTTATTTTGATGTTTCTGGATTTATTGAGGCTTACTTTGTGGCCTAAAACATGGTCTCTTCTGGAGAATGATCCATGTGCATTGGAGAAGAATGTGTATTGTGCTGCTGTTGGGTGGTGTGTTCTTTATATGTCTGTGAGGTTGAGTTGGTTAATTGTGTCCTTTAGATCTTCTGTATCTTTGTTGATTTTCTTTCCTGTTGTCCATCATCAAAAGTGGTGTGTGAAGTTTACTGTTATTGTAGAACTGTCTATTTCTCTCTCCAATTCCTTTATAGTTGGTTTTATGGATTTTGGAGCTCTGTCATTGGGTGCATAAATATTTATTGTTGTTATGTCTTCTTGGTGAATTGACCCTTTAATCGTTATATAATACTTGTCTTTGTCTCTTTGGTAGATTTTGACTCAACGTCTATTTTGTCAGTAATATTACCATTTCTACTCTTTTGGTTACTGTTTGCTTGATATATTTTTCCTCCTCCTTTGATTTTTAACTTATTTACATATTTGTATCTAAGATGTGTCTCTTGTAGACAACATATTGATAGGTCATTTTTTTTTTTTTAATGCATTGAGCCACTGTCTTTCTCTTCACTGGTGCATTTAATCCATTTATATTCACTGTAATTATCTGTAGGTATGCATTCACTGCTGCCATTTTATTATACTTTTTTGTGATGTTAACAATTTCTTTGTTCCTCTTAATTTTCTGTGCTAAGTTTTTGTATATGGATTTTCTTTTCCTGTTGTTTATTTTATTTATTTATTTATTTTTTACTGAGTCCTTTTGATTTTCTTCTTTATTTTGGTGAGTAGTTTCATTAATTTTCTCTGTGGTTACCCTGAAATTTACCTTCATCCTCCTAAGTTTAAAACTGTTATATCTTGAAATTGCCGTGATTTCCTCTCCATATAGAAGTTCTATAACTAAACCATTTATTCCCCCTTTTGTTTTGAAGTTGTCACCATTTACAGCTTAACGTTTCTGATTCCTTGTAATCAGTTTTGCTGCTTTATTTTATTTTTGTGAAGTCTTTATTTAGGTTGGTATCTCAGTGATACTGTAGTGTGTCTTTATCTCACGTTGTTGTCTGATACCCTTGGTTCTCTGTCCAAAGGACTTCTTTTAATATTTCTTGTAAGGCTGGCCTGGTTTTTTACAAATTCCCTTAATTTCTGCTTATCTGGGAATGTCCTAGTTTCGCCATCATTTTTGAAAAACAATTTTGCTGAATTTATGATTCTTGGTTGGCAGTTCTTTTCTTTCAGGATTTTATATATGTCATCCCGTTGCCTTCTTGGAGCCATGGTGGTGCAGTGGTTAAGAGCTATGGCTGCTAACCAAAAGATTGGCAGTTCAAATCCACCAGCCACTCCTTGGAAACCTTCCGGGGCAGTTCTGTTCTATGAGTAGAATCAACTCAATGGCAGTGGTTGCTTTGGTTACCGCCTTCTTGCCTGCATAGTTTCTGATGAGAAAGCAGTACTTAGTCTTATTGGTGCCCCTTTGTAAGTGATATTTTGTTTTCCCCAAGCTATTCTCAGAATTCTTTCTTTGTCTTTGGTTTTGGGAAGTTTGATTATGATATGCCTTGGTGATTCCCTTTTGGGATCTATCTTGTATGGGGTTTGTTGAGATTCTTGGATGGAAACGTCTTCTTTCAAGATAATTGGGAAATTTTCTGCCAGTGTATCTTCAGAAAATTCTCTCTGTACTTGTTTTTTCCTCCTCCTCCCCTGGAATTCCTGTTACATGTAAATTATTTCTCTTGATAGTGCCCCACATAACTCTTAGGCTTTCTTCATTTTTTTTTTTTTTCCTGATTGTTCCTCGAACAAATTAATATCAAGGGATTTGTCCTCTGTTTCAGTGATTCTTTTTTCCATTGATTCATTCTACTTCTGTGTCCTTCCATTGAGTTATCTGTTTCTGATATTTTATTGTTAATCTTCTAGATTTCTAGTTGTTGTTTTTGTATGGTTTCTATTTTTTTATTTAGTTTGTCATTTTGTTCTTGTATTGTCCTGGTTTGTTCTTTTTTTTTTCTGTGGTTTTCTTGATCTGTTTGAGAAGCCTAAATACAAGTCTTTTGAGTGCATTATCAGGTAGTTCTATTATCATTTCTTCCTCTGGAAGCTTTTCCATTCTTTAATTTTATTCACTTGTTTGAGCCACCTTACCCTGTTTCTTCATACGATTTGTTATTGTCTGCTGTCTACAAGGCATTAAGGTGTTAATTTGTTTATTTATATATTTCTTTATTGATTGTACATTTGTTTGTTTTGTCCTGATTTTTTTTTTTTTTTTATATAGCAGGAGCTTTATGTCTTCTTTTTCTCTTTAGAATGTCTTTGTCCCTTTGTATTAATATTTGTTGTTTTGTGATACTGTACTGATGTGTGTATGACCTTGATGGTGTCAGTTAACTGCGTGTGATTTCCTCTCAATAGTGTGTATGGTGGGTCACACCCAGGTGTAAGTCTTGTGTGGTTAGGCTCGTATGTCTCCCTTCAGAGAATTGAGTGGAGATGGGAGAATAGGTTCTTTCTCTAATGTTGGATGACAAGTATTAGGTGGTCAGGTTTCCTCCATAGCCCTTGTTGGACTGTGGGATCCTTCTGGGTTGGTGCTAGCAGATAGTGCGTCCTCTGGAGGTCAGGGCAGGACATCTCCATAGCCACTGTGAGGCAGTGTTACCAAAATGGGCAGGATAGGCCCTTTGTACATGCATGAATGGACATCTCAGTAGGTGGTGGGAGATCAAGGGGTTTCAGTGCTTGTGCAGTCGGCTTGCAGGAACTGTCTGGGTATGGGATGTGTGTTGTTACATTTGGGCAGATGTTGGATGATGGCACTAGGATCTCCTGCTCATTGATTGGCAGAGGTGCACATGGCACCTGTTGGGATGTGACGGGTTTTGCTGATGAGGTGATGTGCCTGTCTGGCCAGTACCAGGCATAGGTGCGTTCTCGCCAGTTGCTGGGTTATTGGTATGGATGCATGTTGCTGGTCACCAGGTGGTTGAGGTGGGGGTGCATGGGTCACCAGTCACTGGGCAGGCTACATGTGAGCTTGCACCTCCAGTTGCTGGTGGCGAGGGGGCTCACACCCTGGTTGCTGGGTGGGTGAGGTGGGAATGCGTGCCGATGGTTGCTGGATGGGTGGGGCGGGGGTGGGAATTTGCTGCCGGTTGCTGGTCTAGCAGTGTGGGAGTGCACACCGCCAGTCACTGGGCAAGCAGGGCGGGAGGGGAGGCCCAGGCTGGGTGGGCATGCACTGCTGGTTACTGATCTGGTGGTGCAGAAGAGTGAGCTGCCGGTCACTGACCTGGAGGCATGGGAGTGCACAATGATGATTGCTGGGCAAGTGGGGCAGTGGGGGGGGGGCACCATTGGTCACAGGAAGTGTGGGGAGTTGAGGGGGTCGTGCTCCTTTGGGCACCAGTGTAGGTGCCAGGGCACTCCCCCTAGGCTGCAGCTAGCAATTAGAACATGGCCCTGACCAAATACGAAGAGGGGAGACTGCCTAGAGTTTGGTATGTTGGGGGATCTCCAGCTTCCACTGTGTGAATCCACTACTCTGTGGGTGCTACCCACCCAAATCATCAGGTACTGCTACTAGTAAGTAGTCCTTCCCCTAGTTTCTGGCTCCCTGTCTGCTCTGGTTGCCAGGATCCCTGGAGTTCTCACACACTCTCTGTCCTTAGATCTGGTTTATTTTCTGCTCACCTTTCTTCTCTCCGGGTTTGTCTACACAGAATCTCTGTCTCCTGTTGGGAAGTCCGTGAAGTTAGCTTCTTGTGTTCCTCACTCGGGAACGCTGCTCGCTTTTCCTCAAGATGGCTGTGCTGCGCTGGGCCAGCTAGTGGGACGTCTACAATCCATAAATCTCCTTGTTTGCTGTTTTCATTCAGTTTCTTCTTCCATTTGATGTTTGATCTAATTCTTGATCCTTCTGGGTTCCAAGATTGTCATCCATATCTGTTTCACTTGGTTTCTCGGGTCTTTGCTGTAGGGGGATGACATGGTGTGTCTCACTAAGCTGCCATCTTGAGTTGTCTTCTCTTTTCATCCTCTCAGCTGGATGTTTTGCAGAGGAAAGGTTTTTAATTTGATGAGGTCCAGTTTATCAATTTTTTTTCATGATTTGTACTTTCGGTGTCAAGTCAAAGACCTTCTTGCCAAGCTTCAAGTGCTGAAGACTTTCTCTCTATTTTTCTTCTGAAAGTTTTATAGTTTTACATTTCAGTTCAAGATTTACTTTGAGTTAATATTTGTTTAAAGTGTGAGGTTTAGGTCAAAGTTTATTTATTTATTTTGTTTTGGATATCCAGTTGCTTAAGCACCATTTTTTGAAAAGGCTCTCCTTTCTCCAGTTTGAATTGCCTGTTGGGATTTGTATTGGCATGGCATTGAATCTATAGATCATGTAGGGAGAATTCATGTCTTACCTATAGAATCTTCTGATTCATGAACTTTTAGGTCTTCTGTAATTTCTCTAGAAGTGTGTTGTAGTTTTCAGTGTACAAGTCTTATACATATTTTGTTACATTTTGCTCTAAGTATTTAATATGTTAGATGATACTGTTAATGGTATTGGTTTTAAATTTTTAATATCCAATGTTCATTGCTGATATATAATAATACAGGTTGAGAAAGTTCCCTTTCATGTCAGTTTACTGAGAATTTCTAATTTTAATGGATGTTGACATTTATTAATTGCTTTTTCTGTATCTATTGAGTTGACCATAATATTTTTCTTGTAAAATTTGTTAATATGGTGAATTGCATCAGTTGATTTTCAAATGATATCCAGTCTTGTGTTTTTTTGGGAAACTGCACTTAGTCATCCACCACTTGTCTGTCAGTTTATCATACTGTGTTGGCTTGCATGTTGCTGTGATGCTGGAAGCTATGCCACTGGTATCTCAAATACCAGGGGGTCACCCATGGTGGACAGGTTTCAGCAGAGCTTCTAGACTAAGACAGACTAGGAAGAAGGACCTGGTGATCTACTTCTAAAAAAAATTGGCCAGTGAAAACCTTACGAATAGCAGTGGAACATTGTCTGATGTAGTGCCAGAAGATGAGCCCCTCAGGTTGGAAGGCACTCAAAATACAACTGGGGAAGAGCTGCCTCTTCAAAGCAGAGTTGAACTTAATAACGTGGATGGAGTCATGCTTTTGGGACCTTCATCTGCTGACGTGCCATGACTCGAAAAGAAACAGCTGCAAACATCCATTAATAATCGGAACATGGAATTTACTAAGTATGAATCTAATAAAATTGGAAGTCATCAAAAATGAAATGGAATGCATAAAGTTTGATATCCTAGGCATTAGTGAACTGAAATGGATTGGTATTGGCCATTTGAATTGGACAATCATATGTTCTACTCTGCCAGGAATGACAACTTGAAGAGGAATGGTGTCACATTCATCATCAGAACTGTTCAAGATCTATCCTGAAGTACAGAGCTGTCAGCGATAAGATAATATTCATGTCTACAAGGAAGAACAGTTAATAGGACTGTTATTCAAATGTACACACCAACCACTAATGACAAAGATTAAAAATTGAAGATTTTACCAACTTCTGCAGTCTGAAATTGATTGAACATGCAATCAAGATGTATTGATAATTAGTGGTGATTGGAATGTGGAAGTTGGAAACAAAGAAGAAGGATAGGTAGTTGGAAAATTTAGCTTTGATGATTGAAATGATGGCGGAGATCACATGATAGAATTTTGCAAGACCAACGACTTATTCATTGCCAATACCTTTTTTCAGTAACATAAACAGCAACTGTACACATGGACCTTATTGGATGGAATACCACAGGAATCAAATCGACTACTTTTGTGAAAAGAGACGATGGAGAAGCTCAATATCATCAGTCAGAACAAGGCCAGGGATTGACTGTGGAACACGCCATCAATTGCCCATCTGCACGTTCAAGTTGAAGCTGAAGAAAATTAAAACAAGTGCATGAGAGTCAAAGTATGACCTTGAGTATGTGCCACCTGAATTGGGAGACTATCTCAAGAATAGATTTGACTCATTGAACACTAATGACCCAAGACCAGATGAATTGTGGATGACATCAAGGACATCATACTTGAAGAAAGCAAAAGGTCATTAGAAAGACAGGAAAGAAAGAAAAGACCAAAATGGATATCAGAAGAGACTGTAAAACTTGCTCTTGAATGTAGAGTAGCTAAAGTGAATGGAAAAAATGATGAAGTAAAAGAGCTGAACAGAAGATTTCAAAGGGCAGCTCAAGAAGACAAAGTATTATAATGGAATGTGCAAACATCTGAAGTTAGAAAACTAAAAGGGAAGACCACACTTGGTATTTCTCTAGCTGAAAGAACTGAAGAAAAAATTCAGGCCTTGTATTGCAATATTGAAGGATTCTGTGGGCAAAATATTGAACGATGCAGGAAGCATCAAAAGAAGATGAATACACAGAGTCACGGTAGAAAAATGAATTGGACAACATCAGCTATTTCAGGAGGTAGCATGTGATCGAGGACCGGTGGTACTGAAGGAAGAAGTCCAACCTCCACTGAAGGCATTGGTAAAAAACAAGGCTCCAGGAATGGACAGAATATCAATTGAGATGCAACGCTGGACGTGCTCACTCGTCTAAGCCAAGAAATTTGCAAGAGAGCTTCCTGACCAGTCTCCTGGAAGAGGTTAATATAAAGAAAGGTTATCCAACAGAATGCGGAAATTGTTGAACTATGTCATTAATATCACACGCAAGTAAAATTCTGCTGAAGATCATTCAAAAACGGTTGCAGTAGTGCGTTGACTGGGAATTGCCAGAAATTCAAGCTGAATTCAGAAGAGGACATGGAACAAGGTATATCATTGCAGTGGCTGAAAGCAGAGAATACCAGAAAGAAGTTTACCTGAGTTTTATTGACTATGCAAAGGCATTCGACTGTGTGGATTATAACAAGTTATGGATAACATTGCGAAGAGTGGGAATTCCAAAACACTTAATTTTGCTCATGCAGAGCCTGTACATATACCAAGAGGCAGTTGTTCGAACAGAGTAAGGGGATACTATGTGGTTTAAAATCAGGTAAGATGTGTATCAGGGTTGTATCCTTTCACTGTATTCATTCAGTCTGTATGCTGTTCAGATTATTCGAGAAACCAGACTATATGAATAAGAACATAGCATCAGGATTGGAGGAAGACTCATTAACAATTTCTGATATGTGGATGACACAACCTTGCTGGCTGAAAGTGAAGAGGGCTTGAAGCACTTACTGATGAAGATCAAAGATTACAGAGGCTTCACTATGGATTACACCTCAACATAAAAAAAACAAAAAATCCTCACAACTGAACCAATAAGCAACATCATGATGAATGGAGAAAATATTGAAGTTGTAAAGGATTTTATTTTACTTGGATCCACAGTCAATGCCCATGGAAGTAGCAGTCAACGATGTATTGCACTGGGCAAATCTGCAAAAGACTTTTTTAAAGTGTTAACGATGTCACTTTGAGGACTAAGGTACGCCTGACCCAAGCCATGGATATGCATGTGAAAGCTAGACAATGAATAAGGAAGACCGAAGAAGAATTGATGCTTTTGAATTATGGTGTTGGCGAAGAATACTGAATATACCCGGGACTCCAGAAGAATGAACACGTCTGTCTCTGAAGAAGTACAGCCAGAGTACTCGTTAGAAGTGAGGATGGCAAGACTTCATCTCACGTACTTCGGACATGTTATCAAGAGAGATCAATTCCTGGAGAAGAACATCATGCTCAGTATCAGGTAGAGGGTCAGCGAAAAAGAGGAAGACCCTCAATGAGATGGATTGACACAGTGGCTGCAACACTGGGCTGAAACATAGCAATGATTGTGTGGATGGCACAGGAGCAGGCAGTGTTTTGTTCTGTTGTACATAGGGTTGCTATGAGTTGGAACCCACTCGATGGCACCTAACAGCAACAACAACCACACTTGGTCATCATGCATTATCCATTTCACATATTGTTGGATTTGATCTGCTAAAGTGTTATTAAGATTTTTGGAACTAAGTTCATAATGCTTATGGTCCGTAGTTTTTTTTCTTTGTCATGTGTTTGATTTTGTCTAGTGTTGGTATCAGGATGCTAACTTCAAAATGTTCTCTCCATCTATTTTCTGGAAGAGTCTATATAGAATTTATTGTTTCCTCTTTAAATATTTGGAGGAATTCACCAGTTTGCTTTGAAGGAAGGCTTTCAACTAGGAGTCTGTTCTTTCGTAGATAGTGGGCTATTTCAGGTTAATAATTTTTTCTTGAAGAAGTGTTGGTAGTTGATTTTAGTAGCATAAAGTTATTTCCAGTATTCTTTTAATACCTTAGTAATGTTGATAGAATCTGTATGTCTCACCTTCATTCCTGTGAAAAGAAATTTTTTCTTCATTACTTTGGCTAGAGATTCATCAATTTTATTAATCTTTTTAAAGAATCACCTTTTGGTTTAATCGATTTTTTCTATTGTTTCTCAGTTTATGTCTTTGGTTTCTGCTATTTTTATTATTGTCTTTCTTTTGCTTACTTTGAGTTTAATTTACTGCTCTTTTGGTGGAAACTTAGATAATTGATTTGAGATCTTTATTAGTTTCTAATATATGCCTTTAATGATGCGAAGTTCCTCCTACTCTCTGCTTTAAGTGTATGCCACAAATTTTGATACATGGCGTGTTTTCATTTTCATGCAGTTAAAAATATTTTCTAATTCCCCTTATGATTTCTTCTTTGCTACATAGGTTGTTAAGAATGTGTTTTAATTTCCAAAATGTAAGGATTTTCCAGATACATTTCTGATTTCTAATTTAATTCTATTATGGTCAGAGAATAGGACTTTAGTTCTTAAAAGTTTATTGTGTTTTTTTTTATGGCCCTGAATATGGCCTATCTTGGTGATTATTTTTGTGTACTTGAAATAAAGGTATATTCTGCTATTGTTGGGTGGAGTGTTCAAGTCTTCTATGTCTTCATTGATATTTTTGTCTGTGTTCTATCATTGAGCAAGGAGTCTTACAATGTCTATTATTGAAGATTGTTCTCCTTTCAATTCTGTCAGTTTTTGCTTCATGTATTTTGAAAATTTTTTATTAGGTGCATGCATATTTAGTACTGTTTTGTACTCTTGATGAATTAACCCTTTTATCATTATGAAAGTTTCCTCTTTAACCAGGATAATGTTTCTTTTCTGAAATCCACTATGTCTGATATTAATACAGCCACTTCTGTTCCTACAGTGTTTGCATGGTATGTCTTTTTTCTATTTTTTTACTTTTAAGCTATTTTGGTCTATAAAGTATCTTGTAGATAGTATCAAATTGGATCTTGCTTTTATTTTATCCAATCTGACAGTCTGTGTCCTTTAATTAGAATGTTTTGACCATTTACATTTTATATGCTTATTGATATGGTTGGTTTTAAATCTGCTATCTTTCTGTTTGTTATTTATTTGTCCTATCTCTTCTTTGTTTTATTTTTTCCTCTTTTCCCGCTTTATTTTGGAATAGTTGAGTGTGTTTTACTATATATATGTATATATCTTTAACTTATCACAGTCTACCCTTATATAGTATTACATTACTTTATATACAGTATAAACATCTTAAAATAGCGTACTTCCATTTCCCTGCTTTCATCCTTTGTGCTGTTGTTTTATATGTTATATTTTCACATATGTTATCAATCCCATAATACGCTTTTATCATTTTTCTTTTAGTCTGCTATGGTATAATTTTATTCCAGCCTGAATAAATTCCATAACATTTTTTATAGTGCTTGTTTGCTGATGATTAATTCTTTCAGCTTTTTGAAATAAAGGTATCTGAGGAAGTATTTTGACATAATTTTTGAAAGATTTTTTTGGGGGGGGTATAAAATTCTGGTTTTGATATCAGAAAAACTGTCAAATGACCGGATTTTGTTTTTTTTCTGTCAGTGCTTTAAGGATGTCATACATTGTCATCTGGCTTGTGTAGGTTCTAGCAAGAAGTCTGATACATTTGTTCAGTCTGTGTTCATATGAGTTGTCTCTACCCCCCTCTCTAACCTCAGTTGTTTTTTACAATTTGATGTTTATCACTGTTTTTTCTTCTTTTTTCCTCCTCTCTGTATTTCATTTTGGATAGTTTCTGTTGCTTTATTTTCAAGTTTAGTCAGTTTTTCTTCTGCAGTGTCTAAACTGCTATAAATTCCATCTCGTGTATTCTTTCTTTCAGGCATTGTATTTTTTAATCTCTAGAAGTTCACTTTGAGTCTTTTCATTTCCTTGAACATCGTTCTTCTCATCATATTCATGTTTTCTTTCACCATCTTAAATGGATGGACTATATAATAACTTCTAGTGTATTTATCTATTAATTTTAGCATTTATAATTTTTGGCATTATTTCTAGTAAGTGATTTATTTTTGCTCGTTATTGGTCATATTTTTTCTGCTTGTTTGCACACCTGGTAATTTTTAATTGAATGTTGGATGTTATAAATTTTTAAGTTGTTAGATGGTGGATTTTGTTTTGTATTCTTTTACATTCTTGAGTTTTCTTCTGGGATGCAGTTAAGCTACTTGGAAACAGTTTGATCCTTTCCAAGGATTGCTTTTAAGCTTGGTAAAGATGGGCGCAGAGCAGCCTTTAATCTAGGCCACACTACTATGGCAGTATTGTTCTGAGGACTCCACCCAAAATCTCATGTAATAAGAGGTCTTTCCACTCTGGCTAATAAGAATATAAACCATTCTTAGGTCTGTATGAGTTTCTGAGATTGTTCTGCCTACTCCTTTCTGGCAGTTGTTTCCCTTGTGCTTAGATAGCTTCCCCACACACATCAATGATGAACCAAAGACTCATGGACCCTTCTGCAGTGCTCTGGGGCTCTTTTTCTTTACAGCCTCCTCCTCTCTGGTATTTTGTCTTGCACATTCTAGCCACCTCAGCCTTCCGAAATGTCAAACTCTTGTCTTCTCGGTTTAGTGAGATTGCTGGGTTCCATTTGGGTTCTTCTTCCTTGCTGTACATCCTGGAAACTCTAGGCATTGAGCTTGTGCACTCATAACCAGTTGCCTTGGAGTCAACTCTGACTCATGGTGACCCCATGTATGTCAGAGTAGAACTGTACACCATAGGGTTTTCAGTGGCTCATTTTTCAGAAATAGATCACCAGGACTTTCTTTTCAGGCACCTCTGGGTGGACTAGAATCTCCAACCTTTGCATTAGCAGTTGGCAGCTGGGTGTGTTAAGCATTTGTACTATCCAGGACTCGTAGAACCCACCTTATTTGTTGCCTTAGAGATCACTGTTCTGCGCTGTCTTTTGTCCAAAGTATGAAAGTCTTTGTTTCACATATTTTGCCTGGTATTTTGATTGTTTAAGACCAGAGAGTAAATAATGATCCCTTTTATTCCATTGTAGCTGGACCTGTAAATATTTGTAAATGAATGTTAGTCATCTTAACTCTTCTTTATCCTTTCCCAAGTATTTATTTATAAAATAGTAACATTAAATGTTTTCTGAATTATCGAAGGTAGTTAGTGAACTTAATTTTTACATTCTTCGTATGTGAAGTTAAACAAAATTTTCTTAAATATAGCTGAAGAAAGATTTCGAATCTTTGTGGATTTTTTTTTACTAGTGTTAATTTTTAAACAATCATGATTTTAATTTTTTAACCTCCCATAAGATATTTAGTAAAAATTACTAAGAGCTGTGGCTATGTTGTTATTTGTTAGCTCTCCATCCTCTTAAGATTGTATTTCTGTTTTAGAATAAAGAAAATATATGCTTATTATATATTCTTTGACTTATGAGAGGAAAGACTTGAACAATTATATTTGAGAATCATTTTGGAGTTTAATTGTAAACATTTAGAAGAAACTTAAAGAAAATAGTAATTCTATCAGATTCATCTATACATATCATTCGATTTGTTGGAATCAGGTAAGGTGCAGGCTACAAGAACGTCAAAATAGAGTTAATCTGTCTAATTAAAAAAAAGATACAAATAGTTGTATATTACTTTTTTTTCTCCTAGACACCAAATTTATTAACATAATGTAAAGCAGTATGGAGCTGATATCAATGTACATGTATTTAACAGTGGGCAGAAAAGGACAAAAGAAATATTTGTTTACCATATTTTTACACAAATAACGCACACCTTCTACGTTTGTTTGCCAACTGCTGGTGCTCTCCCCGTGCTTATGAACAAACATACCTCACAGGGGGAGGGAGCAGTTGGCAAGCAAACACAAAAGGCCCCCGTTATTTGCATAAAAATTCAGTATATGCATTTTGTAAATAATTTCAGGAATACAGTTCTTTTAAGCCTATATAACAAACTTTTTGTAGGTGGGTATGTATAAGCCTAATATGTGAAGTTAAAAATAGGATGTGAGAAAGAATAAAGGGATGAAATCTATCAAATTCAAGAAATATTCACATTTAAAAAAAATTTTTTTTATTGGACTTTAGGTGAAGGTTTACAGAACAAATAGTTTCTCATCAGTCAGTACACATATTGTTTTATGACACTGGTTAACAACCCCACGACATGTCAACACTCTCCCTTCTCGACCTTGAGGATCTTTTTTTTGGTTAAAATATATATAGCCAAAGTTACACCATTTTGAAAGTTTCTACATGTACAGTTCAGTGGCACCAATTACACTCCTCCAGCTGTGCTGCTGTTCTCACTATCCTTTTCCAGATTATTCCATCACCATTATCTTCAACTCACTGTCCCCTAGGCTTCCCATCAAACCCTGTGAGTTGCTCTTGTCAATTTGATCTCACATAGATAATTTGAAATATTCCCATTTTTAATGATGAACTGAATTGAAAATTACAATGGTTAGAAATATATATTATAAACCAATATTGAAAATTAATGGCTGCTAGGTTACAACCTACCACCTGTTCTTATCAGTTTGCCATACTGTGGTGGCTTGTGTGTTCCTGTGATGCTGGAAGCTATGCCACTGGTATTTCACATACCAGCAGGATCACCTATGATGTACAGGTTTCAGTAGTGCTTTTGGACTAAGTCAGACTAGGAAGAAAGGCCTGGCAATCTACTTTCCAAAAATTAGCCAGTGGAAACCTTACGGGTCACAACAGAACATTGTCCAGCTTACTTGCTTTAGAAAATATCATCAGAAGGGATCAATTGCTGGAAGAGAACATCATGTCTGGTAAAGTAGAGGGCAAATGAGGGCAAGGGATACTCTCAATGAGATGGATTAGCACAATAGCTGCAATGATGGACTCGAACATTCTGGCCCTCATAAGGATGATGCAGAACTGGACAGTGTTTTGCTCATTTTATTGTACATAAGGTTGACATTAACTGGCATTGACTCAACAACAGCTGTCTATCGATCTATCTACTATTTAGATCAGAACTTGTAATATAAAAACTAACCAAGGGTGGGAATATACATATGCTATATTAACTTTCAAGTCAGAATAAAATGTAAGTTAGTTACTCAAATGTATGTATTTAATCAGTGACCATTGTGTGCAAAGCATTACATTATGTTGGCGAATAACAAAGGCCTAATCTCAATGGAGTACCGGAAACTCAAACTCAGGTTCTACAGGTTAAAAACTGAGTCTGTATTCACTTGAAATAGTTTTTTTCTTTCTTATTTATGTTATCTTAAATTATAATTGTTAGGATGGGCATTGTGCTAAGTACTTTCCTTATACTGTCTCATTTAATTATTACAATGACCCAGAGAGATCAATCCCATTGATGCATTTTATAGAAAGGAAATTGAGGTTTAAAGAAATTAAATCTAGCTACTTTGCTAAAAGTACCAAAAATGAATTTTAATCCCAGGATTCTAACCCCAAGCCTTTCCTTGCTCTAAGTATATTGCTTCCCAGTCTGTCTTTGTCATAATGTCTCCTTTCTGTATATCCAGATGTTAAACAAGTCTTAAAAATTCTTCTTTCAAAATGTGTTAGAGTTGAAATTGGGAGAGGAGTTGGGGGAACCTTAAATAATCCTGGAGAGATGTGTTGGTGAATGTGGTAAATATCATTATTGTGGTGTTTTTTCAATGATGTCTGTAGAACACATAGTAGTAAAAATATATTCCTGGATTTGGAGCGTTGGAAGTTTCAGGAACCTAGAAAATACTTATGACTCTTAACTTTTTCAAAAGGCATGAAAATACTGCATTGTAAAACTGCATTCTAATCAAAGTTTCTAAAAACCAATGTCTAGTCCTTTTCAGAATGAATTTATATTCTTTATTGTAAATGAATAATTTGGGTTTCTTTTTTTTTTTCCAGCCAAATATTTGTTTTATTTTCATAAGAAATAGATTATAGGTAGTGTTTAGAAGGAATTATTTACCATTTGACTAGTTTTATCATCTTTCCTCCTTCTCCTCTTCCTATCCAGATGTGGTTCTAATATTTAGTATGTATTTTTAACATGATGTTTTCATAGGAAAATTGAAGTGCTCAGAAATTGTCTTAAGTCGTATATACTTTGATATTTTTGATGCTACTTTTCTTGTTCTAACTAATTTCTGTTGGAGGAGAGAACAGTGACCCACTTATACTTTGGGCATAGAATCATTGATAAAAGCATTTATTGTGTGCCAGCTGTATATACAGAATATTGAGTTAAGCCCTATGAGTGACCATATACATTTTGTGTTATACATTGTCTTAGTCATCTAGTGCTGCTGTAATAAAAATACCACAAGTGGATGGCTTCAACAAACAGAAATTTATTCTCTCAGTCTAGGAGGCTAGAAGTCTGAGTTCAGGGTGCCAGCTCCAGAGGAAGGCCTTCTCTTTCTCTTGGCTCTGGAGGAAGGTCCTTGTCTAGGAGCTTCTCATTCTAGGGACCCTGGGTCCAAAGGACGCAGTCTTCTCCCAGCACTACTTTCTTGGTGGTATGAGGTCCCTATGTCTCTCCGCTCACTTCTCTCTTTTATATCTCAGAAGAGATTGACACAACCTAATCTTGTAGATGGAGTCATGCCTCATTAACATAACTGCCACTAATCCCACCTTATTGACATCATAGAGGTAGGATTAACAGCGCATAGGAAAATCACATCCGGTGACAAAATGGTGGACAATCACATAATACTGAGAATCATGGACTAGCTAACTTGACACACATTTTTTTGGGGGGACACAGTTCAATCCGTAACATACATGAATGTCTTAAACTTCCAGAAACTTTTGTTATCTGAAATACTAGAATAATAGCCAAGCTAGAAATGAACAGAAAAGCATTTTCTATAAACTTCAGGGAAAACGGTCATCAGGATTTTTATATTTAATTTTGAAGCATAGGCCTGATGGCATTTCAATGACAGAGCTATTGACTTGAAGGAGTAAAGTTAGAAGGCTATCTGGTGTCCTGTCTGGTGTCTTCCTGTTTCATTAGACAGCTGTGGCACCACTGCCTTGTTTCTCTGGGTCTTGCAAGTTTTCCACCGTTGACAAGGTGCAGTCTTATCACTTTTCTGTTGCTCGTTTTAGTGGAAAATGAGTTTTCCTTCTCTTGACAGGTGTCTGCCTTACACAGGTTCCAGCTTTCACAGATTTTACTGTATATTCATTACAATTTCTTTTTCTAAGATGGGGAATGTATATTTTAACAGTTTTAAAGGAATTTCATTGGATATAATAAAAATTTCTTTAGAGAAATTCCTTACAGAAGTAAGTATACCTGGAAGAAATACACTTAAGTGACATGTCGCATTATATAATCATGCCTAACAAATGAATCTTTACTATGGAAGTGTAAAATATATATAGTCAGTTATAGCTTAATATTGTTGTTAGCTGCCTTTGAGTCAGTTGCGATTCATAGTGACCCTGTGTACAACAGGATGAAACACTGCCCTGTCATGGGCCATCCTCACATCATTGCTGTGTTTGAACCCATTGTTGCAGCCACTATTATCAGTCCATCCTGTTGAGGATCTTCCTCTTTTTTGCTCACCCTCTGCTTTACCAAACATGATGTCTTTTTCCAGGGACTAGCCTCTCCTGATAACATGTCCAAAGTACGTGAGACTCTGGCCATGCACGCTTCTGAGGAGCATCTGGCTGTACTTATTCCAAGACAGATATATTTGTTCTTCTGGCAGTCCATGGTATATTCAGTATTCTTCGCCAACACCATAATTCAGAGGCATCAATTCTTCGGTCTTCTTTATTCATTATCCAGCTTTCACATGTCTGTGAGGTGATTGAAAACACCATGGCTTGGGTCAGGCG
Organism: Trichechus manatus latirostris; assembly: GCF_000243295.1. Taxonomy (NCBI): domain Eukaryota; kingdom Metazoa; phylum Chordata; class Mammalia; order Sirenia; family Trichechidae; genus Trichechus; species Trichechus manatus. The sequence continues at coordinate 17,534,497 of NW_004443939.1, read as the reverse complement.
TACCTTAGTCCTTAAAGTGACATCTTTGCTTTGTAACACATTAAAGAGGTCTTTTACAGCAGATTTGCCCAATGTAATATGTCATTTGATTTCTTGACCGCTGCTTCCATGGTCATTGATTGTGGATCAAGGTAAAATGAAACCCTTAACAACTTCAATATTTTCTTTGTTTATCGTGATGTTGCTTATTGGTCCAGTTGAGAGGATTTTTGTTTTCTTTATGTTGAGGTGTAATCCATACTGAAGGTTGTATGTAGTCTTTGATCTTCGTCAGTAAGTGCTTCAAGTCTTCTTCACTTTCAGCAAACAAGGTTGTGTCGTTGGCATTCTGCAAGTTGTTAACGAGTCTTCCTCCAATCTTGATGTGGCATTCTTCTTTATATAGTCCAGCTTCTTGGATTATTTGCTCAGCATACAGATTGAATAAGTATAGTGAAAGGATACAACCCTGATATACACCTTTCCTGATTCTAAACCACGCAACATCCCCTTGTTCTGTTTGAATGACTGCCTCTTTGTCTATGTACAGGTTCTGCATGAGCACAGTTAAGTGTTCTGGAATTCCTATTCTTTGCATATTATCCATAACGTGTTATGATCCACACAGTCAGATGCCTTTGCATTGTCAATAAAATACAGATAAACATCTTTCTGGTCATCTCTGCTTTCAGCTGTGATCCGTCTGACATCAACAATGATATCCCCCATTCCACGTCCTTTCCTGAATCCGCCTTGAATTCCTGGCAGTTCTCTGTTGATGTCCTGCTGCAACCTGTTTTGAATGATCTTCAGCAAAATTTTACTTGCATGTGATATTAATGATATTGTTCAATAATTTGCGCATTCTGTTAGATCACATTTCTTTGGAATGGAGACAAATATTGATTTCTTCCAGTTGGTTGGCCAGTAGCTGTCTTCTAAATTTCTTGGCTTAGATGAATGAATACTTCTAGCATTGCATCCGTTTGTTGAAACATCTCAATTTATATTCTGGAGACTTGTTTTTCGACAATGCCTTCATTGCAGCTTGAACTTCTTCCTTCACTACCGTTGGTTCTTGATCATATGCTACCTCCTCAAATAGATGAATGTTGCCCAATTCTTCTTGGTACAGTGGCTCTGTGTATTCCTTCCGTGTTCTTTTGATGCTTTCTGCATTATTCAGTATTTTGCCCATAGAATCCTTCAGTATTGAAACTCGAGACTTGTATTTTTTCTTCAGTTCTTTTAGCTTGAGAAATGTCGAGAGTATTCTTCCCTTTTGGTTTTCTAACACCAGATCTTCGCACATTTCATTATATTAACGTGATTTTCTCTCAAGCTGCCCTTTGAAATCTTCTGTTCAGCTCTTTTGCTTCATTTCGTACATTCACTTTAGCTACTCTACATTCAAGAGCAAATTTCAGAGTCTCTTCTGATATCCGTTTTGGTCTTTTCTTTCTTTCCTGTCTTTTAAATGACCTTTTGCTTTAAGTATGATGTCCTTGATGTCATCCCACAACTTGTCTGGTATTCGGTCATTAGTGTTCAGTTCATCAGATCTGTTCTTCAGATGGTCTCTAAATTCTGGAAGGATATACTCAAGATCATTCTTTGACTCTTGTGGACTTGTTTTAATTTTCTTCAGCTTCAACTTGAAATTGCCTATGAGCAGTTGATGATTGGTTCCGCAGTCAGCCCTTGGCCTTGTTCTGACAGATGATGTTGAGCTCCATTGTCTCTTTCCACAGATGTAGTTGATTTGATTCCTGTGTATTCCATCTGGTGAGGTCCATGTGTGTAGTTGCCATTTATGTTGTTGAAAAAAAGTATTTGTAATGAATAAGTCATTGGTTTTGCAAAAATTCTGTCATGGGATCTCCGGCATCATTTAGATCGTCAAAGCCATATTTTCCAACTACTGATCATTCTTCCTTGTTTCCAACTTTCCCATTCCAATCACCAGAAGTTATCAATGCATCTTAATTGTCTGTTTGATCAATTTCAGACTGCAGAAGTTGGTAAAAATCTTCAATTTCTTAATCTTTGTCGTTAGTGTTTGGTGTGTAAATTTGAATAATAGTCCTAGTAACTCGTCTTCCTTGTAGGCATATGGATATTATCACTGACAGTGTTGTACTTCAGGATAGATCTTGAAATGTTCTTTCTGAGGGTGAATGTAATGTCATTCCTCTTCAATCTGTCATTCCTGGCATAGTAGACCATATGATTGTCTGATTCAAAATCGCCAATACCAACCCATTTCAGCTCACTAATGCCTGCGGTATCGATCTTTTTGCGTTCCATTTCATTTTTGATGATTTCCAATTTTCCTAGATTCATCCTTTGTATATTCCATGTTCCGATTATTTAGGATGTTTGAAGCAGTTTCTATTCATTTTGAGTCATGCCACATCAGCAAATGAAGGTCCCAAAAGCCTGACTCCGTCCACGTCATTAAGATCGACTCCGCTCTAAGGAGGCAGCTCTTCCCCAGTCGTATTTTGAGTGCCTTCCAACCTGAGGGACTCATCTTCCAGCACTATATCAGACAATGTTCTGTTGCTGTTTATAAGGTTTATAATTTTTTAGAAGCAGATCGCCAGGTCCTTCTTCCTAGTCTAGTCTAGGATAGCTAAATATATCAACTATTAAATTTAGTGGAATGAAGAGTAGACAAATTTTAAAGTGTGCTCTGAATAAAAGATTGATCATGGCCTGCTTAGTAGATAGCGATTTGGATGGAGGTAGGATTAGCTTTTGCTCTGGTTCTAGCTTGAAGCAACACTCTTGAATTTTTTCAACTTTTCCCCTAGAATTACAGGTCCTGTTACCATATGTCTGCCTTCTAGAGCATCACCAGCTACTGTTTTACCTAATGTTTTGCCACAGCATTGATGAGGGTCACTAACTTCTTTTTGCCTGCTTGCCATTCTGTGATCAAGCAATTTCTACATGATTTAGGTTCTGTTATGTATAGGATCCCACCTTAGGTATTAAATTTAGTATTGTTTATGATGTAAGTTTGATCGCTTATAGGAGATCCGCAAGTAAGACTGGCTTAAACAAGTAGAAGTTATTTTTCTTTCTAGTAAAAATCCAAGTTTGTGTTTTTTCCTTGCTCTGTGGATTCTTTTCAGTCCCAGCCTTTTTTGTCTTATTTCTCTGCCATTTGTAAGGTCCCTGGGTGTCCATTCTTGGATGTAGCCCTCATCTTCATGGTGTAGAATGGTTTATCACCAATTCGTATTCCAGTCAGCAGAAATACGAATAAATAGTAATTTCTAATAGTAATTAGGAAGGAGAGGGTGTGCCTGTTCCATTTGAAATCCAACCAGAAGTTGCACGTATCACTTTGCTCACATCTTATTGATTAGAACTTAGTCACATGGTTACACCTAGCTTCAAGAATGGCTAGAAAAGAAGTTTTTATTCTTTGAAGTCATGTACCTAGTCAGCAATTTTAGAAGAAGAACGAGAGACTAGATATTGGGAAGATAACTAGCAATCTCTGAGACCCCATCAGTGGATACATACCTGATACTTCAGTTACCACGTAAACACTTGTCCGTCTCACCCAGATATGCACCTTCAACTCTGACCTTTCTCCTAAACACCAGATCTATAGTGCTTTTGCCTATCTCCATTTGGATAAACATGTTTTTGTTGTTGTTAGGTGCCGTCGAGTCACTTCCGACTCATACTGACTGTGTGTACAACAGAACAAAACACTGCCCAGTCCTGTGCCATCCTCACAATTGTTGCTATGCTTGAACCTGTTGTTGCAGCCACTGTGTCAATCCATCTCACTGAAGTTCTTCCTTTTTTGCTGACCCTTTACCAAGCACGATGTCCTTCTCTGGGTACTGGTCCCTCCTGATACCATGTCCAAAGTATGTGAGAAAAAGTTTCGCCGTCCTTGCTTTTAAAAAACATTCTAGCTGTACTTCTTCCAAAACATATTTGTTCATTCTTTTGGCAGTCCATGGTATGTTCAGTATTCTTCTCCAGCACCATGATTCATCAGCATTAATTCTTCTTCGGTCTTCCTTTTACATTGTCCGGCTTTTGAATCCAAGGATAAACATAGATGTCTAAATTTAGTGTGCTTAAATTTGATCGAACAGTTTCTCTTCTCTCCTCTTTCTTTATTCTGTCTTGAGGAGTGGCACTACCCAGTTACCATGCCAGCAACCTGAGATTTGTCCTTAGACTTCTTAGCTTTCTCTTACTCCTATATCTGACCAATCATGAAGTTCTAGGATATCTTGAATCTCTTTCTTTCCATCTATTTCCAAACAGCATGTTCTTTCCATTCCTCATTTGGATTACTGAGATAGACTCCTAAGTTACACACTGCTGCCAGAATGACCTCCCTGAAACAGATTGAACCAAGTAATGCCTGTGTTCAGTAACTAAAATTTAGAGTACTCACTATGTGTCAGGCACTGGTTTAAGCATTTTAACAATGCAGTTTTATCTCACAACAACCCTAATATATTGTTCAAAATATTTGGCTGTTGCTTCCTGATTAAAACAGAATCTATTTAGTACACAAAATCCTTTAAAACTGCTTTTTCTCTACCGTATCTTGCCACTTAATCTCACCTTTTGCTACTTTCCCTTCATACATTTAGGCATACCAACAGGGCACACTAAATTTATAGCTCCCCAGTACACCATGCTTTTTCTTACCATTGTGCTTTCCCCCCATTTCCTTCAACTGGTTGTTTTGGTGTCTTCCTTTTAGACTTCCCAGCTCAAGAATCACGATTGCTGGCACATCTTTCTGGCTCTCCCAGTCTGGGTCAAAAACCCCTTCTCTGTGCTTTTATGCCATCCTCTGCATCCTTCTATCATAGCCGTAGCCACTGTCACCCTGATCATCGCCATTTACTTTCTGTGTGTCTCCTTGTATGCTTCTCAAGGGCAGGAACGTTGTCTTTGACAATGCTTGATGTTGAAAACTATTAAGTTTCCTTTCTTCCTGTGTCCTATCCTTCTGCTTCTATTAAAGATCATCAGTGGCTTCTAATAAACAGAATTTTGTTTTTTTCTTTTCAGACCTTTTTCTCTTTTTCCTAATGTTTGTGGTTTTTAGGACTTAGTCGTCAACACTCTGTTTTCTTACTATTTTTCCTATAGTCAGAGAATTCATAAATATCTCTAATTCTGATTTCTTTCTGTAACTGCTTTCTAGGAATTATGTAGTGTATAATAGTTACTGTTACTTATTGAACCCTTTATTCTGTGCCAGGTACTAAGCTCTTTACATACATAATCTCCTTTAATACTTACAAATATGAGGTAAGTGATGATTTTCCCATTCTGCAGGTGAGTTAAATTGACACAATAGAGAGAAAGTAACTTGTCCAAACTCAGGCAACTACCAGGTAGTGGAGCTGGGATTCTGTTTTGTATCTTCCAAATCCATATTTTCAACAACTCTGACATACAGTGTATTATGCTCATATGCAAACTTCGTTGATGACCCCCTCTCCTAGTGTTAACTATTTATCTTGTTATATTTGTCAGTCTTCCACTTATTGCTGTTTTGCTTCACAGTCTGTCCTGTGAGTTTTCTTTAGCAGTTTTCAATTTCCATTGCCAATCTGTAGTTTAATACCTTATTGCAAATTTACCCTGTAGTGATCCAAATTCAAATTTAACAAAGTACCAGCTTTTAGAGCCAACATTTAAGGTCATTACTATCTATTGTTGATCTCTCTTTTGAACTTTCTACCCTAGTTTAAATAAATCAATCCACTTGTGTTTTTTACCTTTGTGCATGAAATTCTCTGTGCCTTAGATACTCTATTTTGTCTTCATTTAAATCTGAGCTCTTATCCCATAGCCTCGATTTACTGATGTAGATGTTGCTCCCTTTTCTGAACTCGTGAACTACTCAGTTTTTATATGCATATTTGGCTTTTAATCAGATACCTTGTATTTCTGTTTAACTGTTTATGTCTGTATTTTTTTTTTACAACTGAATCATAAGCTCCTGAAGTCAGAGTTAGTTTTGATACTACTCTGTGGCTCCCATGTCCAGCATTTAGTATAATGTGGGGAACATTTTAGATGACTGATATATTGAATGAATGGATATTATTACTTTGATACTTGTCTTCTTATTTGGAATTTAGAAAAAAATTGACAATATTACTGGTATTGCTAAAATCACCAAGGAACTGTTCTGCAAGGAACCTCTTAAAGTATGATATAGAAGAGATTAAGTAGATTGGTAGTTTAAATAGTTTATTTTATGTTTTAATTTTATATTTTAAAAGATGTGACATTTTTCTCTTTGATTTTGTTTTTTTGGCAGCCGGTTCGAAGACAGTCCCTTACTCCTCCTGCTCAGAACACTATTACATGGGAAGAATATATATCTGCTGAAAATGGAAAGTGAGTGTTTTTTTTGTTGTTGTTGTTGTTGTTTATGTATAGTTTGTTTTTTAGAAAGAATGTATAACGAGGTATATCAAATTATGTGCACTTTTTGAGTAAGGCTGTAGAGCCTTCTTTTTAACATTCCTCCTGCCAATTGACACACACTCAAAACCTGTAGGATATTGTTCTAAGTGAGTATATAAAAAAAAACAAGAAAATCAAACCCATTGCTGTGGAGTTGATTCTGTAGCGACCGCATAGGGTTCCCAAGGGTGTAAATCTTTATGGAAGCAGACTGCCACATCTTTCTGCCGAAGAGCCACTGGTGGTTTCAAACCACCGACCTTTCAGTTAGCAGTCCAGCGCTTTAACCACTGTGCCGTGAGGGCTCTTAAGAAAACATAATGTGAGGAATTACCCTGTGCAGTTGCTTCTTTGAAACCTTTCATTTATGATGAACTTTGTATCCTGTGATTATCCTTAGTCTTTAATTGGTGTATAAGGCCATTCACTATTTGTCTCTTCTTTGCCTTTCCAAGTTCATATCCTGTCATTATCTTTACTTCAGCCTCTGCCACACTACTTCTCACCATCCTACCACAGAATGTGTGTTTAATGTTATATTATTAATACTGAATGGAGTGCCTAGCACATAGTTCATGTTCAGTCAATATTTATTGAATAAAGGGACACTGAATGAATGGATAAAGGGTTTATTTTGAATGAATGAGTAAATAAAAAGTTCTGGCCAGCATATCAAGGGAAGTACAGACCTTTGTAGAAAATATTTCCTTCTGGTGGAGAATAAAATATTAACTAACCCCCATTTTTAAGAGGTTGTCATGATTATTTATTTTTGAAAGGTTTATTATATTTTTCTAATTTCTCCCAAACTGTTTTTGTCTTAATATTCTACAGTTAATGTGATTAGAATTTATCTCTTGATTTTTTTTTTTTTTTTTGGTATCGCTTCTTACTGATCAGTGCTGAGATTTTAAACAGTAAAGCAGTTTGAATTGTATAAGTGATTTTAAAGATATACAATGATGTTTTTAAAATTTATATTTCTAGCAGTTTGCTTTGTTCCTAAAAACAGTAATTATTAAAATTATATTCAATGTGAAAGTAGTTGAGTTCTAAAAAATCTTTTCTCTGAATTTTCACACTTTACTATTTTCTTATTTTTGTCTTATTTCTCATATATGTCTAATTCCTGTTTAGCTTAATTTTATTTCTATACATAGAATAAGAAATACTGAAATATTAATGAATGACATTGGAAAATGATAGATTCTTCTTTAGGAGGGTGATCACATGTGGAAAAGCTTCCTAACATTTCCTTTATTTCTGTTTTAGAGCTCCTCATCTGGGTAGAGAACTAGTGTGCAAAGAGAGTAAGAAAACATTTAAAGCGACAATAGCCATGAGCCAGGAATTTCCCTTAGGAATTGAGTCGTAAGTTTGTTACTAATATATGTGTTTATGAAAGAAGCTACTAAACTTAAAGACAAATAATGTTTTCACCTGAAGGGTGCATATGAGGCCTTTGAAGTGTAAGGGCAAATAATCCTTCCTTTTGATAGTGTGTACACCCTTCTAGAAATTTTCTGATTCACAAAAGTGTTAATATTTTTACTATTTTCACCAGATAAATTTTTGAATAGGTTTTTTTTTTTTATTATCAAAGTAATACATGAATACGTATTTGTTGTAAAAAAGAAATCTAATAGCATAAAAGTTTATAAATTAAAAGTGACAGTTTTTTTTCACTGCTTAATAGTTAATAAGAGTTCGGTGTATTTTTGTCTAGACTTTTATCTGTGCTTTTATCGTTTTTATAAAAATGGGGAAATAGTCTATTTTATTCTGTGAGTTCCTTTTTTCTCTTAAACGTGAGTGTTTATTGGAGTTCTTACCATAATGACTTTTTATCTGTTTTTTTCTTTGGTATTTCATAGTATGAATGTATCATAATTTCTTTTATTGGTTCTCTACTGATAACCATTTTGGTTTTGCAGTTTGTCACCCTTATAAACAATATTGCAGTGAACATATTGAATATATCCTGTCAAATCCGCACTTACCAGATGCTTCTTTTTCTAAAACTTAAATTTGGAGAGATGTTTAGAATGGGTAGTATGTAGCTGGTACTGATTCTGATTTGAAATCCCAGAGTTTTTTCTCTCTCTGTATTCTTCCTCTTCCAAAGTGGCCTAATACATTAAAAAAAAAAAAAAAAATCACAGAGAAGAGAGCAGGACCTATATTTTTCAAGTCCACACATGTAGCATTAGCTGAGCCCTATTCATCAGGCTTTAGAAAAGTAGATAGAATGCCCTATGTAGTCCACAAGCTATAGCTCAAAGAGGAGATAAGATAGGTCTCAGGAAATGTGGAAAGAGAGTCAGCCATACGTACAGTCTGCCACAAGTCATTATATCTAGCACCCCATTGACTCAAAGATGCACCCATTTTATATTCTACTCTGAAAGAAAAATGCAGCTAATTATATAAGGTGTAATCAATTTTAGCACTTAACCCATTTCAGAGATATTATGTGTGAAAAAATGGATATCTTAGAATTGATAAAATGTGGCAATTATAATCATTCTCTTTGAAAAAAAGGTAAATTACAGGAAATACAGCATGTAAAAGCTAGACAAAGAACTCATTTTAAAATAAAACACGTTGTTATGTTCCATCGAGTCGGTTCCTACTCATAGCGATCCTATGCACCACAGAAAGAAACACTGCCTGGTCCTGCGCCATGCTTAGAATCATTGTTATGCTTGAGCCGATCGTTGCAGCCACTGTGTCAATCCATCTCGTTGAGGGTCTTCCTCTTTCTCTGACCCTGTACTTTACCAAGTATGATGTCCTTCTCCAGGGACTGACCCCTCCTGTTAACATGTCCAAAGTATATAAGACAGAGTCTCACCATCCTTGCTTCTGAGGAGCATTTTGGTTGTACTTCTTCCAAGACAAAAATAAAATAGGCAAAAAAAAAAGAAGAAAATTTCCCTGAAATGTTATAGAAAACATGAAAAGAACGTGAAATCAGTAAACTCGAGTACTTTAAGATGAGCTGATAAGACAAACAGAATGAAATGAAAAGGAGATGGCAAAAGTAAGGAAATAAATTGAGGACTAAGCAGAATTATTACAAAACAAATACATTAGAAACAACAATGAGTAGAACAGATGTGGCTGAAAATTAAATTTTGACAGATTATAGTAAATGCAGAACAAAAAGATTTTATAAAAGAATTACAGTAGTAATACATATGGAGGACAAAGATAGCTCAACATGAGGATCATTGGTATTCCTGAACTAGAAAGCCTCCAAAATGTAACCAATATGATAAAAGAAAATTTCTCTGTAATGAATAACTAAATCTGTAGGACAGCATTACTTTCTAAGAAAAATTGATACAGAATAACCAGTTACAAGAATTATCCTGGTTAAATTACTAGACCAAAACCAGAAAACCAAACCCGTTGCCGTTGAGTCGATTCCAACTTATAGCAGCGACCCTAGAGGACAGAGTAGAACTGCCCCAAGGGGCAGCTGGAGCGGCTGGTGGGTATGAACTGCCGACCTTTTGGTTAGCAGCTGTATCATTTAACCACTGCGCCACCAGTGAATAAGGAAGATCGAAGAAGAATTGATGCCTTTGAATTATGGTGTTGGCAAAGAATATTGAATGTACCATGGACTGCCGAAAGAATGAACAAATCTGTCTTGGAAGAAATACAGCCAGAATGCTCCTTAAAAACAAGTATGGCAAGACTACGTCTCACATACTTTGGACATGTTATCAGGAGGGACCAGTCCCTGGAGAAGGACATTATGCTTGGTAAAGTAGAGGGTCATCGAAAAAGAGAAAGACCCTCAACAAGATAAGTTGACATAGTGGCTGCAACAATGGGCTCAAGCATAACAACAATTGTGAAGATGGCAAAGGACCAGGCGGTGTTTCGTTGTGTTGTACATAGGGTCAGAATCGGCTCGATGGCACCTAACAACAGCAACAACAAATTACTAGATTTCAGCTGTTAATGAGGAAATCTAAAGGCATTCATGCAGAAAAGGCAAATCATTTACCAGAGGGGTAAAAATCAGCCTGGCTGTACATTTTTTCACGTCTTGACATTTCTGAGGCAAAGAAAGTGTGAGCTGATAGTATATCTAGCTAAGATACCATCAAGGCAACTGAAGATGGACGCAGAAGAATTCAAGAAATACAGCTGTCATGGGCCTTTCTTGAAAGAAAATTAAAATTACTTGAAAATGAAATCCATCCAACCAAAAAGATGAGAAAAGTTGTAATAATGACTAGAGTGATGTTAAATGCTAGGAGATATGAAATTATAACTTTGTAAATTTGGAGGAAAAGAGTATAACCTGACATTTTATGCCAACCAAATTTCCCTGTAAGTATAAAGACAAGAAACACTTATTTGTCAAATGTGTAAGAATTCAAGGAATGATGAGCCACATACGAGCCATTTACAAAAAGAAATTAACAATGAAGTCCAGCCAACCAAATGATGAGTCTAATAAAAGAAAGCAGGACTGTGTAGACTTTCGCAAGAAGACAAGTATAAGCATTGAATCTATTTAAATACAGAGCTAAAATCAAATAGCTATGGAAATTATGGTTGCACAATCACATATAAAAGTTACAAACCTTGACATAGTAAAAGGAGTAACAACAACAACAACAAAAATCAAGGAAGGAAGAAGGAAGTGTGTCATTTCTTCATCCTCAGTTGCTAAAAGTCTGTGATATTGTCTAAGTTTGAAACATGTAGTTAAAAAATAAAATAAGGACACAAAAAAAATCAATTTAAACTGTGAAAACATTTTTCCTCTGTTTTTCAGATTATTGAATGTTTTAGAAGTAATAGCTCCCTTCAAGCACTTTAACAAGCTTAGAGAATTTGTTCAGATGAAGCTTCCTCCAGGCTTTCCAGTAAAACTAGGTAAGACAATTTAGATGTATTTTCAGTCTCTTAGAAATATGGAGCTGTTTATTCATGTTTAATAAGAAATATGCTTTGAAGGAAAATAGATTTCCTAGTTGCTTACATTTTTGTAAAGTTTTTCTGTAATTATATGCGTTAATACTCATGTCAAATGTATAAGTTGCCCTATCAGAGTACTAAGGAGCCCTGGTAGCACAGTGGCTAAAGCACTCTCCTGCTAACTGAAAGGTCAGTGGTTCCAACTCACCAGATATAAAAGAAACATGTGGCAGTCTGCTTCTCTGAAGATTTACAGTCTTGGCAACCTTATGGGGCAGTTCTGCTCTGTCCTGTACAGTCGCTATGAGTTGGGATTGACTCGATGGCAGTGGGTTTGGGTTTGGTTTAGAGAGTACTAACTGTACTTGATTTTAATTAAATGTAAGGAATATGAAAATACCTAATACGAGAGTGTGAGTGAACTAATGATGCACTGTGATAGTGTTTCTAATGTGAAATCAGGAGATTAGAGTTTAGCCGTAATTTTCAGAAAACGCTTGACTTTCTGAATAGTAGGAATGTTGCTGGAATCCGCCATAATTATGCATGGATAAAGAAATGTCCATTTATTTTATTTTTTAGTCTTAAGTGTTTAAACTTAAATTTCATTTTAAACAATGTTCTTTAGAAACAGTAAACTCTCATTTTTGCACATATATATCTTTCTAATTTATATTAGAGAACTGTGAGCTAGAGAATATTAAAAGGTGTTTTGGTTTAGATTTAGCAGTAAGATAAGCTTCAGGACAGTCCTTAAACACTATTCATCCATACTGATATTCATCCACTGTCTTTAGTTATCTAGTGCCGTGGTAACAGACAGACCACAAGTAAGTGGCTTTAATGAACAGGAATTTATTTTCTCATAGTTTAGGAGGCTAGAAGTCTGAATTCAAGGTGCCAGCTCTAGAGGAAGGCTTTCTGTGTTGGTTCTGGTGGAAGGTCCTTGTTCCTTAGCTCCTTGGTGATCTTCATGTGGCTTGGCATCTATCTTCCCCCATCTCTGCTTGCTCACTTAATCTGCTCTTTTATATCTCAAAAGAGATTGATTTAAGACACACACTACAGTAATACTGTCTCATTAACATAACAAAGAAAACGCTATTCCCAGATGGGATTATAACCACAGGTATAGCAGGATTTACAGCACATATTTTTGGGGGACACAGTTCAATCCATAACATCTGCCTAATATTTTATCAGTGCTTGTTATATGCTTGCTATGTGCCAGATGTTCTTATAGGGACTGGAGACTGAGCAAAAGCCCTTGCCCTCTTGGCATTTACATTCTAGTAGGGGAGATAAATAAATACATAGTATTAGTGTATGGTGTGTTTTAAGTCAATCTCCTTTGAGATATAAAAGAGCAGATTAAGCAGGCAAGCACAAAGAGAGGGGAAGATACATGCCAGATGATTGCCAAGGAACAAGCTGACAAAAGAAGGACCTTCCCTCAAAGCAGACAGAGAGAGGGAGCCTTCTCCTAGTGCTGGCACTCTGAATTCGGACATCTAGACTTCTGTGAGAAAATAAATTTCTGTTCATTAAAGCAACCCACTTGTGGTATTTCTGTTACAGCAGCGCTAGATAGCTAAAAGAACAACGTATCAAAATTTGTGGAAATTAGCTAAAGCAGTGCTGAGAGGAAAATTTATAGCACTTAAATGCATACATTAATAAAAGAGGAATACTCTTAAATCAATACTTTAAACTCCTACCTCAAGAATCTAGCAAAAGGAGCAAAATAAACCCAAAGCAAGCAGAAGGAAATAAAAAGAAATTAATGAAATTGAAATCAGAAAAAGAATAGAGAAAGTCAGTGAAATGAAGAGCTAGTTCTTTGAATAAATCAGTAAAATTGACAAACTTCTAGTAAGACTGATAAAAAAAAGAGGGAAAACAAAGATTACCCATATAAGGAATGAAACAAGATAACAACACAGACCCTGCAGGCATCAAAAGGATAATTAGAGAAAACCATAAACAGTTCTACACACATGAATTTGATGACTTAGACAAAATGCACCACTTCCTTGAAAGACATAAACTACTACAACTCCCTCAATATGAAATAGATAATTTGAATAGTACTAGAACTATTAAGAAATTGAATTTATAAGTTAAAAACTCTCCAAAAAGAAATCTCTGTGCCCAGATAGTTTCACTGGAGAACACTACCAAATGTTTAAAATCTATACAATCTCTTCTAGAAAATGAAAGAGGGGAGGGAACACTCTTGATTTATTTTATGAAGCTAGTGTTACCCTGATACCAAAACCAGTCAAAAACAGTACCAAAAACGAAAACTTCGGACCAACATCCCTCATGAATGTAAATGCAAAGTCCTTAACAAAATAATAGCAAATAGAAATCAGCAATGTATACAAAGAATTAATACACCATTATAAGGGTGGTTTAGTCCAGGGATATAAGTTTAGGTCAGTATTTGAAAATCAGTGTGATACACCATTATTAACAGACTACAGAAGAAAAATCACATGATTATGTGAGGCAAAGCAGGAAAAGCGTTTGACAAAATTCAACATCCTTTTATAATAAAAGTCTCAGAAACTTAGGAATGGAGGGGAACTTTCTCATATTGATAAAGAGCATCTGTAAATACATATTTAATGGTGAAAGACTAAATGCTTACCCCTAAGATTGGGAACAAAGCAAGGGTGTCAGCTCTCAGCACTCTTACTCAACACAGCTCTAGAAGTTCTAGCCAGTGCAGTAAGGCAAGAAAAGGAAATAAAAGGTATGCAGATCAGAAAGGAAGAAAATAAAACTTCCACAATTTGCAGATGATGTGAGAGTCTGTAGGTAGAAAATCCTAAACATGCTACAAAAAAAAAAAAAAAAAAACCCTTCTAGAAACTAATAAGTGAGTTTAGCAAGGTCAGAGGATACAAGTTAAATACAAAAATCGATTGTATTTTTATATACTTTTATTGAACATGTGGACACCAAAATTAAAACTAAATACCATTTACAGTTGTTCACACAAAAAAGAAAATAGATATAAATCTAACAAAACATAACCAGGGTTTGTATGCTGAAAACCACACAAAACTGATAAAAAATCAGAGAAGATCTAAACAAATGGAGAGAAATATCATGTTCATGAATTGGAAGATTCAACATAATAAAAATGGCAGTTATCCACAAATTGATACATGGGTTTAATATACTTCTTATCAAAATCCCGGCAAGATTTTTTATAGATATAGACAAGATTAATTTAAAATTTATATTGAAAGGAAAAAAATAGCTAAAATAATTTTGAAAAAAAAGAATGGAGAGGAATCAGTGTACTTGATTTCAAGATTTATTATACAGCTACTATAATCAAGACTGTGGTGTTAGCAAGAAAGATAGACATATAGATCAGTGTACCAGAACCCCAGAAATGGGCCTACACAAATATGTCCAGCTGATTTTAGACAAAAAGGTGCAAAAGCCATTCAATGATAGGCTTTTCAACAAATGGTGCTGGAGCAGTTGGCCAAAAAAAAAAAAAAAAAAAGAACCCCAATCTAAGCTTCACAACTTATAAAAAAGTTAACTCAAAATGGATCATGGACTTAGATGTAAAATGTGAAACTATAAAACTATTAGAAAAAAATAGGGAATAATCTTGGGCTTATATAAAGAGTTCTTAGATTTCACACCAAAAGCATTATCCATAAAAGGAAAAATCAAGAAATTTGACTTCAGCAAAATTAAAAACACTTGTCTCTGTGAAAGACCTCAGGATGAAAACATAAGCTACACAGAGAAAATATTTTCAAACCATGTATCTAAAAATGTCAAGTATCTAGAATATAGAAAGAACTCTTAAAATTCAACAGTAACAAACAAGCCAATTAGAAGATGGACAAAAGACATGAAGAGGCACTTCACGTTATTATTGTTGTTAGGTGCCATCAAGTTGGTTCCAATTCATAGTGACCCTATGTGAGATGGAACAAAACATTGCCTGGTCCTGCACCATCCTCACAATCGTTGCTACGTTTGAGCCCATTGTTACAGCCACTGTGTTAATCCATCTCGTTGAGGGTCTTCTTTTTTGCTGACCCTCTACCTTACCTATCATGATGTACTTCTCCAAGGAGTAGTACCTCTTGATAACATATCCAAAGTACATGAGACGAAGCCTTGCCATCCTCACTTCCAAGGAACACTCTGGCTATACTTCTTCCAAGACAGATTTGTTTGTTCTTCTGGCAGTCCATGGTATATTCAATATTCTTTGCCAACACCAGAATTCAAAGGCATCGTTTCTTCTTCTGTCTTCCTTATTCATTGTCCAGCTTTTGCACGCATATTAGATGATTGAAAATACCATGGCTTGGTTCAGGCGCACCTTAATCCTCAAAGTGACATCTTTGCTTTTTAACACTTTAAAAAGGTCTTTTGCAGCAGATTTGCCTAATGCAATACGTCATTTGATTTCTTGACTGCTGTTTCCATGGGTGTTGACTGTGGATCCAAGTAAAATGAAATCCTTGACAACTTCAATCTTTTCTCCATTTATCATGATGCTGCTTATTGGTCCAGTTGTGAGGGTTTTTGTTTTCTTTATGTCAAGGTGTAATCCATAGTGAAGGCTGTAGTCTTTGATCTTCATCAGTAAGTGCTTCAAGTCCTCTTTGCTTTCAGTAAGCAAGGTTGTGTCATCTGCATATCGCAGGTTGTTAATGAGTCTTCCTCCAGTCCTGATGCTGCGTTCTTCTTCATATAGTCCAGTTTCTCAGATTATTTGCTCAACATACAGATTGAATAAATATGGTGAAAGGATGCAACCCTGACGCACACCTTTCCTAATTTTAATAAACCACGCAGTATCCTCTTGTTCTGTTTGAACGACTGCCTCTTGATCTGTGTTCCACATGAGCACAGTTAAGTATTCTGGAATTCTTGTTTGCAATGTTATCCATAATTTGTTATGATCCACACAGTCGAATGCCTTTGCATAGTCAATAAAACACAGGCGGACATCTTTCTGGTATTCTCTGCTTTCAGCCATGATCCATCTGACATCAAGTGATATCCCTCTTTCCACGTTCTTTTCTGAATCCGACTTGAGTTTCTGGCAGTTTCCTGTCGATGTACTGTTGTGATCATTTTTGAATTATCTTCAACAAAATTTTACTTGCGTGTGATATTAATGGTATTGTTTGATAATTTCCGCATTCGGTTGGAACACCTTTGTTGGGAATGGACACAAATATGGATCTCTTCCAGTCAGTTGGCCAGTAGCTGTCTTCCAAATTTCTTGGCATAGACCATTGAGCACCTCCAGTGCTGCATCTGTTTGTGGAAATATCTCAGTTGGTATTCTGTCAATTCCTGGAGCTTTGTTTCTCGCCAGGGCCTTCCGTGCAGCTTGGACTTCTTCCTTCAGTACCATCGATTCTTGACCATATGCCGCCTCCTGAAATGGTTGAATGTTGCTCAGTTCTTTTTGGTCCAGTGACTCTGTGTATTCCTTCCATCTTCTTTTGATGCTTCCTGCGTAGTTCAATATTTTGTCCATAGAATCCTTCAATATTGCAACTCAAGGTTTGAAGTTTTTCTTCAGTTCTGTCAGCTTGAGAAGTGCCGAGTGTATTCTTCCCTTTTGGTTTTCTAACTCCATGTATTTGCACATTTCATTAGAATACTTTATCTTCTCAAACTGCCCTGTGAAATCTTTTGTTCAGCTCTTTTACTTCATCATTTCTTCTACTCACTTTAGCTACTCTGTGTTCTTCGCTTTAGCTACTCTGTGTTCAAGAGCAAGTCTCAGAGTCTATTCTGACATCGATTTTGGTCTTTTCTTTTTCTCTTGTCTTTTTAATGACTTCTGCTTTCTTCATTGTCTGATGTCCTCCCACAACTCATCTGGTCTTTGATATACAGATATACAGAGGATATACAGATAGCAAATAAGCACTTGAAGAATGTTCAGTATCATTAACCATTATGGAAATGCAAATTAAAACCACAGGACATCACTGGACATCTACCAGAATAACTAAAATAAAAGTGACAACACCAAATGTTGGTGAGGTTGTGGAGAAACTGGATCATTCATATATTGCTGGTGTAATGCAAAATGGTACAGCAAGTCTGGAAAAGTTTGACAGTTGCTTAAAAACTAAACGTGCACTATATATGATCAAGCAGTTGTACTCTTAGGCATGTATTCCAGAAAAATGAAATTATATGTTAAACAAAAACCTGTACTCAAATATTCATTTCATAGCAGCTTTATTTGTAATAGCACCAAACTGGATTCAACTCAGGTGTCCTTCAACAGGTGAATAGTTAAACAAATGGTTGCACATTCATACCATGGAATACTAATTAGTAGTAAAAAGGAATGAACTATTGATACATGTAACAACCTGAATGAATCTCCAGAGAATTATGCTGAGTGAGAAAACAAAGGTTACATTTTGTACAATTCCATTTATATCAAATTCTTATAATGACAAAGCTATAGAAATGGAGAACAGATTAGTGGTTGCCAAGGTTTACAAAGAGAATGGGGGTAGGAGGGAAGTGAGTGTGGCTATAAAAGGCTAGCATGAGGGATTCTTGGTACGATGGAAATGTTCTTTATCTTGTCTGTATTGTTATTATCCTGGTTTTGATACTGTACTATTTTATTTGCAAGATGTTACCATTGGGGGAAACTGTTGGCAAAGGGCACAAGGGATCTCTCATTTCTTACAACTGCATGTGAATCTACGGTTGCCTCAAAGTAAAAATTTTAATCATCTCCACAGCCCATTGCGGGTTCTCTTTATCTCTTCCCACTCTTAGGTTTATTATTGATATTCATAAGGCATCTTTGTGGTGCAAGGGTTAAGAACTCGACTGCTAACTCAATTGCTAACTGAAAGGTTGATTTGAACCCACCCATCCGATCTGTGGGAGAAAAACTTGGTGAACTGCTCCTGTAAAGATTACAGCTACTACTCCCGTAAAGATTCAAGCCAAGAAAACCCTGTGGGGTAGTTCTGTTCTGTCACATAGGGTTGCTATGAGTCAGAAATCGATTCAGTGGCACCCAACAAAAGCAGCAAACATACTGGACACTTTTCTGTCTTTATCTTACTTAATCTTTCAAGATTTGACTTTTGGGGGGTGGGGGTGGGGGTGGGGGTGAGGGATTCATTGTCTAAATGAGTGATAGCAGTTTTTCTTCAGATTTCCTCTGACCTCTTTGATAGAGTTCTTTCTTGGTTTTGTTTTCTTTCTGGCTGCACCTTCTGGAGCATGTTTCTCCTTCCACACTTGTCACTCTATTTTCTATTCTTATTACATCTCATAAAACTTAAGTTAAATATGTCACTCCTCTGCTCAGAATCCTCCGTTAGCTTTCTATCTAATCCAGAGTAAAAGCCAAAATCTTTTTCTTGACCCAACCGCACGTGATCTGGCTGCCTCTGACATTTGCTAATCTTTCCCTCACTCATTCGGGTGCAGCCACACTAGCCTCCTACCTGTTTCCAGAACAAATCAGACACTCTCTTTTTAAGGCATTTGTATTTGTTATTCCCTCTACTTGGAATTTTCTTCCTCTAGGTAGCTGCATGATTTGCTCTTATCTCAGGTCTTTGCTGAAAGGTCATTTCATTCAGGGTTTCTCCTTTGACCGTCCTTTTCAATAACTCACTGCAACTCCCTATTCCCCCTCGCATGCTGTATTTTTCTCTGTATACTTTCACCATTATATTATACTTGTTATCTTTTTCTCCCAACCAGAGTGTAATTTCCATAAGTGCATGAAGTTTATCTCTTTTGTTTGATGATGCATATCTATTGCCTAGAACAGGAATCAATAAATACACTTTTTCTGAAAGGGACAGATAGTAAATATTTTTACATGTGGTTTCTGTCACAAGTACTCAACTCTTCTGTTGGAGAGTGAAAACAGACATAGACAAGAAGTAAAATGGGTATGTTTGTGTTCCAATAAAACTCTTATTTATGGACATTAAAGTTTGAATTTCATGTAATTTCCACATTACTGTTGTTTGGCTCTTTTTTCCCCCAACCATTTAAAAGGTGTGAAATCCATTCTTAGCTCACAGTTCTTACAAAAACAGGCCAGGCAGCAAAAAGCCATAGTTTGCTGACCCCTGGGTTAGAAGAGCATCCACACACAGGAGGCACAAATGAATGACTTCTACCCCAGAAATAACTGGGGATTCTGTGATTCTTACGTTTACTTCTGTGTTTGAGTCTAAGTTTGTTTGTTTTTTTTTAAACATGGAAATATTGCTCTCTACAATAAAAAGTAGGATTGTAACAGAAAGATAGACTTAATTTACTCTGTGTCTTTATCCTAGGCAGGCACTCAGCTTTCATAGAATCATATTAGTTTTAAGGGAACTTCAGATTTTCATTATCTTATAGATGAAATTCCTGAGGCACACAGATGTGAAAATGACTTGTACAAATTAGAACTCAGGTTTTGTAATTTGTGTTAGTCTGTGGTGGTATGGCATTACTCCAATTCTGATGATACTGTTTTTATCCTACATATTTAGGTGATGGATTGTTTTTAGTGTTGTTTTAAAATAAAAAAAAGGATTAATGTATTTCATTTGGATTAATTAGAATGAAAATAGAGCATGGCTCAGAGTCAGAATAATCTGTACACTATAGTCTGAAGAAAAGATGTCAGAATGTAGAAAGTATAAAAGTAGCTGCACTCCTCCCACCCAAGAAAAAGAAGAAAGACTGTGGAATCTGACATTGTACTTTGAAGATTGGGAAGAAATGGAATTGTGAGTTTTTGATGTCGTTCTTGATACCTAGGTCTTTCCCTCCATATCTATAGCCAAACCCTTCCCCAGAACACACATACTCAGTACTAGACATATATTAGGATTGTTCTGGTCTTTGAGTAATGCCTTGTTATATTTTAAGGAGTATTGGCATATCTAATAGTAAAATCTATAAATAAACATTTGATATTACAATGTTATCAATGATTGTTCTCTTTCTGTAGATATACCTGTGTTTCCCACGATCACAGCCACTGTGACTTTCCAGGAGTTTCGCTATGATGAATTTGATGGCTCCATCTTCACTATACCTGATGACTACAAGGAAGATCCGAGCCGCTTTCCTGATCTTTAACTGACCTGGAAAATGATGTCTCTTACCAAGGAAAGCAAGAGAATATAGAGACCCCAGAAAGGGATAAACGCTTTCAGCGGAGAAAAGGGAATTTACACATTGAATTGATACGTCAGTCATATGATATAATGAAATGGGCATCTAATAAGAATTTCAGCATTTCTTGATGTGCCATTTTCAGTCTTTTTAAAAATATACATATTGTAAGTGTAATAGTTTGACACCTTAATGACCCTAATATCTTCTCATGTAAAACAGCTATGAGTGCTGTGATTTGTTTTTAAAAATTTTTACACTTCTTGTCGAAATATATATGCATATAAAAATATATATATATATCTATATATAAAACACTCCTGGACCATTAACATAAATTAAATGTCTTAAGAGATACGAAGTTCTTTTAAACTTGTCATCTTATATTGAAGGTGACATTTATAAATATTCCTTCAAGCTTTGTTTTCATAAAATATAAACTATGTAACATTATGTATAGTTCAGTAATTTGAATGTTTGTTCAATATAATGAACTAGAAGGAATGCAGTTTTCTGTAGATGAATGAACCAAATGGTAACCATTAAACAATTGCATTTATACATTGCAATACATTTCAGAAGGAGTGTTCACTCTGCAGGGAATAAGGTACCTCCTTTAGCACCTTAGTGCAATTCATTGTGGTGCTATTTGTTTTTACCTGAATTCTTTCTTCAGTGGAAAATATTTGTTACTAATCTTCCTTTCATAGAACCTCTCTTTTTTTTTTTTTTCCTAAACTTGAGTTTAAAAATCCTTGTTTCATGTTCATGATAAGGTATGGTTAGCATGCTTAAAAATATTTATCTTCCAATGATAGCACTTTAAAAAAATCCCAAATTTTTAAACTTGCTTCTTAATAAGTGCACATCAGTCTTATTATTTTGTATATACTGGACTATGGATGCATTGGTATCAATTTTAAAAAAAAACAACCCACATATTTTGGACATCCCTACATATTTAATGCTTTCAAAATAAGGTAAAAAACATTTTATATGCTAACAGAATATATTTGTTACAAGTTAAATTCCAGAAACCTACACAAGATTAACAATTCCTATCGTTTATTTTTTTAAATCACAGGTAAATATTTATTAATTTTAATTGTCTCCAAGTGTTAAAATCATGCATTACTAATTTTGCACTTAAAATATTTCATATTTATTCCAGTATGGTTTGAAGGTCCAAGAATGAAAATAGGGAGAATAATGTTTAACAGTCATTACGTGTCATGTTGTATTAAAGAGCTTAGTTAAAGTAATTTTTTAAAAATGTATCCTGATGAATTGTCAGAATGCATCTGTCAAATTTTTTAGAGTGACCAGTAGTTTAAACTTTTCCCAGGATTTTAGATAATTTGAAATGGTTTAGAGACCTTTATTAAGAGATGATTTATTAAAAGATACAAAGTATCTTCAAATATAACAATTAGTTTAATAATAAATAATAAACATCTTTAAAGTTGCATAATCCATGCTGATGCATGCTACATTTGTATACGTTGACATTTTATCAAATGCATTTTATAATGAAGGAAAATAATCATAATTAAAAATTCAGACACCTAAATTTGAGGAAGAGTTGGTAAACTCTGACCAGGTTTATTGAATAGAAAGTTGATCCCTATTATTTTGGGAATAGTTATTAGATCAAGTGAGTTACAGACTGAATTATCTTTTCAGTGGTTCTGTGAAGTTTGAGACACTGAAAGACAATGATCACTGTTGCTCTTAGGCTCCTTTTGTGGTAATAGAGGACTAAATTTCTGGAATATACTGCAGATTTTTTCATATAAGTGCTGACACCTAGAGGAGAAAAAACATGGTTAATTGCAGCTTGGGATTTATTGACTTTGCTGGGGTGCACTGGAGATAGGAAGACTACTGAAAACTTTTGCACTTGGATTTTAATACCTTTTCTTTCTTAAAGAATAGTAGAAACAGATTATCCATTCCAAAATGTCTTTTCTCTGATCACAAAGGACAAGCAAATGTCAGTATCTCTTATTATGGTGAATATAAGGAGATAATTAATGCAAATAAACTTTTCACAACATTACATATTTCAAAATGTGCCTTTTAATCCAGTTAATGAATGAAGCTGTATCGTGTGCTTCAAATGAACAGATCGAATGACCATGTATTTTGGTAATCTTACATGAAAATCTAGATTTTATAGTGTAGATCATTCTATATCTTCCATTTGTGATTGAAAAAACTGTTTAAACTGGGGGGATCATAAGATGGTCACCTTTAATGGCCATTTAGAAATGGTAAATATTCCTGCCACCAGTAAGGGATCAAAAAGAAGATATTCCTGTCTTCAAGAACACTGTTTCTCTAGACAGAAGTTGCCTCTTTCTGTAGACGGTCACATACAGAGAACTGTCAAACTTTATAAAAGGGAAGCATAAAGCAGATGCCCAGTTATGGTGAACATTAGTACATATGATGGTCTGGAAATTGATATATTTCAAAATCCATCACACTTATAGCTGATGGAAGCTGAAAAACTAGCTTTCCTCTCCAGCTTTGAACTGGTTATTGAATCGCACTCATGCAATTAAAAGTGAGTTTCCATAATGTTACTCATAATTTATTATTACACACCTTGTGGGAAGGTGGTGAATGACTGTTTAGATATTAAATATTTAAATATTAAAGCAAAATCTGTTAAGGCTTTTCAAGAAAGGTCTGCTGTCTAGTTTTGCTAAGTCTATAGCAGACAAAGACCCTGTTTTGAGGTAATGAAAGTAATGGAGTAATAAATACTTTTAAGTACTGAATTAAGGGGTATATCCCTTTGCTCAGAGTTCCTGGGTGGTGCAAATGTGCTTGGCCATTAACTGAAAGGTTGACAGTTTGAGTTTACCCTGAGGTGCCTTGGAAGAAAGGCCTGGTGATCTACTTTAAAAAAATCAGTCACTGAAAACCCTGCGGAGCGCAGTTCTACTTTGCACACATGG
This sequence comes from Trichechus manatus latirostris, assembly GCF_000243295.1. NCBI lineage: Eukaryota > Metazoa > Chordata > Mammalia > Sirenia > Trichechidae > Trichechus > Trichechus manatus. The sequence goes on along the minus strand of NW_004443939.1, from coordinate 17,510,954 downwards.
GGTAGCCATGAGTTGGAATTGATGGCAACTAACAACCAGTGATAAGCAAGCTTTAAAAAATTGTTATAGCTCATTTTAGAAAAGTGTTTTTAGCCACATTGGCACCTACGGCACATAGAATTACTCACTTTTGCCACAGCAGCACCTAAAAATATTAAAGCAAAATCTGTTAAGGGTTTTCAAGAAAGGTACTTGTCAGTGCTGGTTTTGATCACGTTTTGCAGATGAAAATTAAAGTAGAAACTTTGTGTAACAGAAAAGAAACCCCACCACTAATTTACCTGTACCTGCCATAATTAAGAGTTCTTGGTCACTAAATAAGGGGAACAGTGACTAGGTGGGACGTTTTAAAGGGAAATAATGAATACAGGTGTTGTAGGAGTCTTGGAAGGCAGAGTGATGGAGAAACCATTTTGTGGCTTATGTGCTGGCTCACCTCATTGGGATGAGGAAGCAGCTGGGCCTGCAATCATTCCTCCTTTCCCTGGAACCTCCTTCAGCTTCTCAGACCTTTGGGCTGTGTGTCGAAGAGTTCCCTGGCCAAAAAGATCAGAAAGCACCAAGACCTCACCAAGGTTTCAGTCCATCCTTGTGGGCTCCACCTCTTGCCGTGGTTCCAGCTTATTGTTCTCTCCCACCAATCATACATCTTCCCTTCCTGACTGCCTGTGGACTTCAAGTTCCAGCTTCAGATGCAGTTTAACCAGCTCCTACAATTAAGATCTCTTTAACAATCTCTCCTAGTGATTCTGCTTCTGTGATGAAACCTGACTGAATACTAATTTTGCTGAAAGACGTTAATCTACATTTGTTTTCCAAAACTTGGCACTTAAGCAAACCTAAGTTTGTCAGCTTGTTCACTGTGAATGGAAAAAATTTTACATTTAGTGTATCAAAATTAACATGTTTCTGCAGAAAGTTCATCTGATTTACTTAGGATATTAGGCAGAAAAATTCTTTAAAAAATTACACCTTGGGATAACTGAACAGTAATATTAAATATCCTTTGGAACATTCAATTTATTTTGTGACCCTAGATTTTAGTAAACAAAAACAAAACTTTTAGCTAACTAGCTTTAAAAAAAAAAAAGAGCCATCATGATACTACAATTTTAGTGGCTGGGCACTGGGAAAATAAAAAAAATGAGACAGTTTTGAAAAGAATTGTGTCACTTTGCCTATTTTTGTAAGGACACTTACTGGTTATTTTAAAAGGTTTAGTTCAGATCTGTTCTCTGTGAATTGTCTTACACTGCTAGTTAACATGTTCAACAAAACACCTTATTAAGTATATCCTCAATGGTAAAGAAATAGCATGGTCAACATCTAAGTTACTCTGCTACGTAATGTCTAACTAAATTTCACGTATACTGTGACATAAAATGTAAATGGGAATAAAAATAAAACGGTGAACTAGAGTACACATTTACAACTTCAGAAATTAGCCTCATTTAGAAAACAGTAACTACACCTGCTAATAAAGCCTTAGTAGTGGACATAACTCTGGATGCTGTTAGTACCACTAGCAATTCCATTGTATCTACACTTAGTTAAGTAAAAACTAGATACACGATTAAATTTTTAAATAGGGTAGGGATATACATTAGCTAGATTTGAGGTAGACTGAGGAACAGAAATCTCAATTCCAGTTTAAAGAGAGAAATATTATCAGTCTTCAGAGACAATGGACCCTGAACACTTCATCTGCTGCTCAACTGAGGAAAGTGATATTGCGTGATTACGCAGGCTATATGATGCCCACATGACCCACTTGTTATAAGGTGCAACTTCCAGGTTAAAATGTTTTTACTTTTCTAATGGTAGCCTCATTTCTCTCTCTCCTCCCAAGTGCTTACTTTTCCATGTTTCTACTTCCATATACATGTAATTACTAGTAGGAAGCTTATTCTCCAAAAAAACCTTCACAAAAATGTTAAAGGGCAACATAGCCTTCTCAAAGCCTAATACACAATTTACCTTAGTGCTTTTAACATTACCTCAACCTAAATTGTTTTAAAAAGCCCCACAATCAAATAGTAGCTACTGTTTATTGATCCAGGCATTGGTTAACTTTTTTTTTTCCTAACTACCAAATTGCAAACTTGATATCACTTCCATTTTACAGATAGGGAACTGAACAGGTCTCTCAGCTCTAATTAAAGCCCTAACTTAACTCTTAACTTCCAATTTAAAAAGGCTTGTTACATAGCCTACCTCTCATTCATTCCTGAAGCATTTAAGCAAATAAATAGGGCAAACATTTTTCTAACAAAACCACTTTTATTTTTTATCATTTTTACTACCAAATACAGAACAAAACTCATTGTGCAGGCAGTGTTAACTTGATTTCAACTGGTTATGTGTTAAGGCTTGTGTCCCAGTGCAGCCCTACCTTTGTGCTCACTGAAAATATCCAAAGTATAGATTCCCTTCACTGCAGCATCTTAAGTCAGTGGACTATTTTACAACCAGTTTTTCAGTTCTTCTTAAAAAGTATACTTGTAGTCAGAGGTTACAAGCGAGAGAATAGACTAATATTAGGTTTAACCACATGAAATTGCCAATATATCTGACTTACAAAAACGGCAATGTTATATGGTTCAACCTTTTATCTACTAAAAAAGCTTAAGTTCAAATAAATGTCATTGGTGTTCAACTTCATTTATAAAATGCAGTGATTATTAGGACCGTTACTGTAACTTCTTCTACTATATAGACGAAATTCCTTTTGATAAAATCTCTGAAAAGTTACTATAAACTGTAAAAACACTGCTGCTTTTCTATATGGCATTTCAATTTTAAAAGTTAAAGAACTGTACTCAAACTTGGAGAAAGGCTACAAGTTCCAAGTCTCATTTTCCCTTAATCCCAAGTATCCAAACACTACTCATTTAATAAATGAATATACTATTCAGTACTTTACAGTAGATACATACCATTGACAGCTTCAATACTATTCCAGAAAAAGCATTTATACTTCAATAAAAATATAAATTTACTAGGTATAGGTGGGGTCATTTGTTTATCCTAAAGTTTATCACTTCATTCAACCCCATTCCCACACCCAAAATATAAAATTGCACTGAGAAAAACTGTTTTAAGATAGAAATGAAATCAACTTTGACGATTTTGATAGCAACTCATCAGTATAGTGATGGATTTCATCTTGCTACCATATTTAAACGTGGGTAGAAAGGGGAAAGAAGAATGAGGTAAATGTCATACATTCAGTAGCGTAAATAAATACAAGTAGTTTTACAGAAACATGAACATAAGTTTAAGGGTTTTATTATCAAAGTCTTGTAAAACAATTTCAGAAACTGTACATCAACATGGCACAGACTGTAGCCTACTTTTGTTTTTACTGCACAAAAGTGAAGCTTGAAACTCCTGTAACTAAGAAAACAGTCGCCTACTTTGCATATAACATGGAATCACTGTGCATAAGATTACTACTGCAGTAACGGTAACACAAATTTATTGGTTTTATACAACTTGAGATCAAATAAAAAGTACATTATCAAGTCCATTTGTCTTATTTTAAAAGCATATGAAGGTCAATTTAAAATGCACTACCCTTTTTCCAACATTGAGCTTAAAACAATAAAAGTGGAGAAGTGAAAATGAGGACAAGATGTAACTTTCTTCTACAGATGGACTAAGAATAGGCAGAGAGCTTTCACTGATGTTGATGTGGAATAAATTATTTCAGGGGAAAAAAAAACAAACATTTTATGGAAAAGTATACAACTCTTCATCACTCACTGCCAAAAATGTTTTATTTGAAATTTTCTGTTTCTGTAATTAAAGCCTAATTAGCCATCAAAAAAGGTTAGTGCATTTATAACCTTTCAAAGTTAAACAAAAGCCACAAAAATTCAGCCACAAGGCTTAAAAGGATTATCTATTTCAAATGTTCATTTTCAGATGTAACTATAAGAATGTTAATTTGTCATGTCAACAAACAAGACCATAAGTAGATCCATCATGTTGAAGGATTTTAATGACATTTAGGATATTCCTGCCACAAATAACATGCAATCAGTGCGTTCCCTACATGGCTCTATTACGGCAATGAATCAAATTCTAGAAATACTATAAGTGAACTTACTTAATAAAGGAGATCATACAACATAAACAATCCATGCCTGCTGTAATGCATGCAGCTTTTCACTTTTGTTATGAAGCAGCACCAGAATAGTAAGACTGCTTGTTTACTCCATCAGATTTCACCATAACAAGAACTGGTTACCCATGTACCATTTTCTAAAAGCTTTTGATGTAAATAACTAATATCAATATCAGGAGCTTTATATAACCATTTATAACTCAGAGCTGTATACATCTAGATTTGAGATGAACAAATACAGCATTAAGAAATCACACAAAGGAATGACACTGATGCATGTACACAGTTGGATTCCTGTAGAGGCAATACTCAGTCACTCATATCCATGTCTTCTTCATGATGATCATCCCCATTCACTTTGGATTCTCTTAATGAATCACCAGTTCCCTTTTCCACAGAACATTCCTTTGTTTTAGGGGAACCTGCTTCTGTTGGTTTCTTTTCTTCTTTTTTCTCTTTCTCGCTGTCATACCCCTGTTCCTCTTCATCGTAATCTCGTGTAACCTGCTTTGCCAAGGAGAATAAACAACGTAAACTTCTTCAAAGAAAAATCACTTCTTAAAAGTACTAACTCACCCGAAATACCAAAATATGTTAGTTTGTAAACATACTTTCACATCTTTATCACTCTCTGATTTTCTTTCCCGGTCTTTTTCCTTATCTTTACTCTTCTTCTTCTTGCTTGTTGAGCGTTCTCTTTCATCTCTACTTCTCTCTTTGTCTTTGTCTTTCTTCTTCTCCTTTTTATGTCTAGGAGGACAGTAAAATGTTCTCAAAAAAAAAGACGCTTTAAAGAAATTTCTCAGAAAGTTTCATTCTAAAGTGTAGAAATAAGTTTTAACTTGTTTAGATGGAGAGCTTGCCCTAAGTTCACATGCTGTAAGTAGGTCAGCAAAGATTAAATTTCTAAACAATGGACAATAAAGCTACAAGGGGTGCTCAAGAAATATAGGCAAGATCGTAACTTGTGTAATCCTAAAAGTTTTTATTAGCAGTGTCTCAAATTATAAAGGTAATGTGTCAATATATTCTTAACCATTTTAATTCCTGAAAAGAAAGATAAAGTACAGGGCAGTATTGAAAATATAAACCAACAACTTCTGAATAATGGAAGGATAGATCTGAATGGTTAATGTTCTTACCTCCTAGGTGATGGTGAGCGAGACAATTTTCTTTTAGGAGACCTGGGCTTCTTAGGAGACCTTGTTCCACTCCTGCTTCTTCTTCGTCTCCTCTCTCTAAAATCACAGATGAGCAAACTGGGCTTTAAAATACAGCATTATCTCTAAAATGCAGATACATAACATGGTAAAGAAGCACCACATGGAACTCCTACAACATTCTAATTCTGATAATGAAAGACTTGTTTTCACAATATTGCTCTGAGCTAAGAATCAAAATATATAATGAAGAAGCAACTACAAACCACTAGGCATGGTGTTCCTTTCCTTTACTGCCCTTAAAAAAACAATTCCAGCTATTTTTCTTAAAAACGTTATGACATCAGGACATTAGAAATACTGAGATATCAAGACATTAGAAATATTAAACTTGAGAGCAAACTGATTAACAAAAGCTCCCTCTAATGCAAGAGGAAAAAACAGCTTGAAGTATATTCTTATTTAAGAAGCTGGTTTTAGATTCAAACATTTAGTGGCCAGAACAGATACAGGATAACTTAGTAATTTTGTGACATGGAAGGCATTTGCTAATGAGATATCCAAAAAATAACTTTTTAATCATTAGGTAAAATACAGAGAACTAGAGTTAGTGTTAAGGTAGAAACAAAACTGACTCCCTATACTCTAGCAAATCCCCGCACCAGTCATGCTATAAGCAATTAGTTTTAAGAGCTACAAGCCTTTCCTCTTATCTTTAAATTATGCATCTTTTTGTTTTGTATCTTGCTTTGTCACTATTCTCAGAAGTTCTTATAGGACTTGCAAAATGACCATTATTTAGGTGCAGAACAAATCAAATCCAGTAAATAAAACCCTATACACATATGCCCATGTACTTTCCGTTGCCCAGTTTCCAAATGAAGCTTTCTTCTACTCCTGCAGCTGTCTGACCTCCTGTCCTAGAAACATTAGCACCTAACAACATTTATTAAGTTTGTCAACATTGTAATCTTATACTTTTTGCTGTTTTGTGTAACTAATGCTGCAAATACCCTAGAGGGAAGAGATGTTTTATACTCTACTTCCATACCTCTCCAAAGATTGTATCACAACTACAAACACACAGTAGTTATTCCACAAAAACTCAGAAAACATGCCTTAAACTCAGAATGAGCCAATAATCCAGCAGGCTCACATGCTCATATAAATAAGTACTTTAAAGCAACAGGCATGAAAATGACTACAGTTTTTAATGTTAAAAAAAATGCATCTTGCATTTCCACCTTTCATGCCCTTTGGCCATCTATCCCTCAGACATTGTTTGGTATTCTGTTCAGTATTTATACTTGGACTCCCTTTATTTCTTATATACTTACTTAAAACATTTCTCCTGGTGATCTCCCCACCCCCAACACCTTTACTGTATGGTATAATTCACACACTATATAATTCACCCATTTCAGTGGTGCACTTTAATGGCTTTTAATATATTCAGGTTGTGCAAACATCACCACAACCAATTTTAGGACAATTTCATCATCCCAAAAAGAAACCCTGTGCATTTTAGCTATCACCCTCTAATCCCTCCACCCTCTCACCCCCCACACATACCCCAAACCCAGGCAACCAACTAATCTACTTTCTATCTATAGATTTGCTTATTCTGGATATTTCATATAAATGGAATCATATACCACAGTCTTTTGTGCCTGGCTTCCTTTTCACTTAGTATGTTTTCAATGTTCACCCATGTGGTAGCATATATTGGTACTTCATTCCATTTTATTGCCAAATAATACTCCATTGCATGGATGTACCATATTTTATTTATCTGCATATCAGTTGATGGAAATCTGGGTTGTTTATGACTTTCTGGCTATTCGGAATAATGCTGCTACCGATATTTGCATACAAGTTTTGTGTGGACATGTTTTAATTTTTGCCGGGCATATTCCTAGGAGTAGAATTGCTGGGTCATATGGTAAGTTTAATTTTTTGAGGAACTTCCAGACTGTTTTCAAAAGCGGCTGCACCATTTTATATTTCCATCAGCAGTGTATGAGGGTTCCATTTCTCCACACACTCACTTAACACTTACTATGTGTCTGAATTCCTTGTGGGTGTGAAGTGGTATCTCATTTTGCATTTCTTAGATGACTAATGATGCTGAGTGTCTTTTCAAGTGCTTTTTTGCCATTTGTGTAGCTGTGGTGAAATGTCTATTCAGATCCTTTGCCCATTTTTTAATTGGGCTGTCTTTCTATTATTTTAACAGTTCTTTATATATTCTAGGTCCCTTATTAGATACATAATTTACAAGTATTTTTTATCACTCTGTGTCTTTTCAATTTCTAGATAATGTACTTTGAAGCAAAAAGTTCTTAATTTTGATAAAGTCCAATCTACCTGTTTTGTTTTTTTTTTAATTTTTCCTTTGTTGCTTGTGTTTTGGTGTCATATCTAGGAAACTATTGCCAAATCATGAAGATTTATTCCTATGTTTTCTTCTAAGAGTTCTATAGTTTTAGCTCTCACATTTAGGACTTTCATCCATTTTGAGTTAATTTTTACATATGGTTTGAGCCTCCTAGTGAATTTAACCAAGCTAGATTAATAAACACTGCAGCCAAACATGTATAAATAAGATCAAAAGAAAATGGAGTTAAGCCTTTACTAATACTATGAATTTCATGTTAAGTGTAGAAATATTTTTTCTGTGGAGTAATGTTTGCAACATTGTTTTAATTTCAGTATGACAGATTAAAAATAGAAATTCTAATCTAACAATGACACAAACCAAAACATGAATTGCCTCCCATTAATATATCAATAAACCACAATATGGTAAAGAAAAATTATTCTGAATATTAACATGGATATGTTAAATACAACTTACTATAATAAAACCAATTTAATGCAACAATTCAGTATGCTTTAGCCACTAAAACTTAACTGTTAGAATAGGAAAAAAACAGGATGTGGAACGCATATAGCAAAAATAGAAACTGACCTCGGTTGAATTCCATGTTGTTTCAAATACCCTCTACACCATAAAATACTAAGTAAAAAGAGAGATGAGCCTCGGGTTACTCTTTACAAATTGCCTTTAAAACAACATTCAATGTAACGGCAAAGACTAACTTCTTTCAACACTGAATTATGTATCTATGTTCTGGAAAACACTTCATATTCACAGGCTATCGATATTCTTGCAAAGTTTAAAAAAAAATGTAGAGAATGCATGATGCCACCTTACCTGCTTGCACTTCTAGAACGTCTGGCTGTGCTATAACTTTTTGGTGGTGTTTTGGAACGTTTCTTTTCTTTGTCTTCTTTCTTTTTGTCTCTAATAAATGAACACAACTTATGAATGAATTAAAAGACTCAGATAATGTAAACTTATGTAGCACTACAAATAAAAACAAAAGTAGAATTAGATCTAGTTTTATACTTGAGAACACTAATGTTATTCTGACACAAATGGTTTAGAAATAACAATGCAAGAGGCATGCTGTTTGTTGTTAGGTGCCATCAAGTTGATTCCGACTCATAGTGACACAACAGAACACTGCCTGGTCCTGTGCCATCCTCATAATTGTTGTTTTGTTTGAGTCCACTGTTGCAGCCAATGTGTCACTCCATCTCGTTGAGGGTCTTCCTCTTCTTCGCTGACCCTCTACTTCACCAAGCAGGATGTCCTTCTCCAGGGACTGGTCCCTCCTGATAACATGTCCAAAGTATGTGAGACAAAGTCTCTCCATCCTTGTTTCCAAGGAGCACTCTAGCTGTACTTCTTCCAAGACTGACTTGTTTGTTCTTCTGCTAGTCCATAGTATATTCAATATTCTTTGCCAACACCGTGACATTGTTCACGCTTTTGCACACATTATGAGGCGACTGAAAACACCGTGGCTTGGGCAAGGCACACCTTAGTCCTCAAAGTGACATCTAATGTTATTCTGACAGAAACCATTAAGCACAAGAGGAATATTTGTGGTATATGACTTTAAAAGTTCTATTTTCCTAGTATTCCACATAAAACTTCCCCTTGTAAAGTAGACTATGAAATCAGAAAAGAATTATGATGGTGGCCAGTTTCTTGGTACGTTAGGTGGTGAACATCAATAGGTTTAGGAATTGTCTCTAGACCTTGAACACTCTTTTTTCTCTCTCAACTGATTACCAGTTTCCCAAACCACCACTGTCAAAATTACTCATCAGTATCACCCTTCTAATTATTCTTCCAAAGTAAACATCCCAAGTTAACCAGGCCAACCTTTTACCTTTTATTTGCTGCTACATATTCTAGACTATTCAATGTTATTAGAAAAATATTCCATCATAATGGACTGATACTACGACCAAACCTGAACTCTAAATCTTTTTAGATTCCTGTAAAATTACTCTTACTACCCAGAGCATTTTCCCAAGATTACCATCTTCCCCAAGACCTTAGGCAGTAAGTAGGTAATCAATGTATATTAGTTGAATGAGAAGTCCCTTACATCCATAAACATATACACCCATCTATCCTCAACTATTCTATAATTTTAGGACCTTTTTGTTGTTCTAAGCTAAACCTCTACCCCATGTTCTCCACTCCATCCCCTCCCTTCTCTCGTCATCCTGCTCCATACTCTCTCTTCATTCATTAAGTATTTATCATCTAACTCCTAGCTTACCACAATAGCCCTTTAATGGGCCTCAGTCGTGTCTTCTACAAATTCATTCTGAACCCTGTCAGAAGCTTTCAAAGTACAGACCCGAAAATATTTCCCTATTTATCACTTTTCAATGCCATTCCACTTGCTTCCCAGATCAAGTGCAAACTTCTTACTATCAACTACAAGGACTCCTGTGATCTTATTTCCTTTTCTGACCTCACTTCCTGGCACTCCCTACATCAAAACACTTGCTATTTCAAGAATTCATGTTAACATTTGTTTTTGTTTTTTTTTTAAATTGTGCTTTAGATGAAAGTTTACAGCTCAATTTCTCATACAAAAATTTATACACATTGTTATGTGACATTAGTTGCAATCCCCACATTGTGACAGCACACTCCCCCTTTTCCACCCCGGGTTTGTGTCCATTCAGTCAGTTCCTGTCCTTACCTTCTCATCTTGCCTCCAGACAGGAGCCGCCCATTTGGTCTTGTGCATCTGCTTAAACCGAAAAGCATACTCTTCACGAGTATCATTTTATAATTTATAGTCCAGTCTAATCTTTGAAGAGCAGACTTTGGGAATGGTTTTAGTTCCGGGTTAACAGAGCATCCAGGAGCCACGGTTTCAGGGGTATGCTAACTTTTATAAACACCATTCTCTGTCTGAAACCACGTCACCACTGAGTCCAGTCAAATCTATCAGAATACTGCAGTCACTTCTCAATTAAGTCTGTCCCAAACATTAGTTAAGTGGCAAGTCATGTAACAACGGTCCTTCCCCTATAACTACACTCACCTCTCTCCTAGCACACAGAATGAGGGAAGGAATGCCTAATTCCTCTGTTTGACTCAAAAGCACACAACAACATGACAGACAACCTTGTTTGTCAGATTAACTGATGATTTCCAAATGCAAATCGTAAGGACTAAAAACCCCATTATAGGCTAAATACTCACAGAGCAAAGCTATCAGAGTACCTCTGTTGCCATCAGTTGAGTTATACGCTTGCCAAGAATAAATTTTATTGGGCCCCAGCTATACTTATTATTTTAACCACATAATTTAATTAATAAATAAATGGACAAGCTAATATAAAAGTACAGAGCTGCCTCTAGAAAATTAAGATATTAGAAAGAAAGAGACAAAGGATAACTGCTAAAGAAAATATGCACTGTTAAACTGCATGTGTGTGACAACTGTAAATAATTAGGAAAGAATAAAAATTTAGGCACTGCTCAAAAGACAAAGTTCCCAGGCCACTAAAAAAACAGACAAAGTATACTAATTTAAAAGATTTCGGACTTATATCAAAAGACTGGTTACTGAATGTTAAGTTGAAGTAAATTATGAAGGTGTGTTTCAAATTTTTAGAAATACTCACTTAACTTTCTAGTTGTCCCAAACCTTGGGATAAAAGGCCCTCTTGAATGGCTCGAGTGTAGCACACAAAATCCAAACCAACTGCTGTCATGTCAATTCTGACTCATAGCGACCCTATAAAACAGAGTAGAACTGCCCCATAGGGTTTCCAAGGCTGCAAATCTTTACAGAAGCAGACTGCCACATCTTTCTCCCATGGAGTGTCTGGTAGGTTTGAACCACTGACCTTCTGGTTAGCAGTCGATTGCTTAACCACTGCATCACCAGGACTCCTGTGTAGCATACAGTGATCTTAATAAATGTTTGTTAAGTCGCTTATAAAGAGAAATAAAAAGTGAACAAGGCATGGTTGTCTGCCTTAAATTCTCTGGCATACCATGAGGAATCCTTAGCAGTGGCTGAGAGAAAAGGAAGAAGGTAGCAGGATGCCTAAGAATTTATACCTACTAAGAAATTTTACCTAGGCTTTCAGCTTATAGCTGAAGATTCAGTATACAAGGGAGGACAAGAAAACAAACTCCTAAAATTTCAATTAGTTTCTTCCCCAGTCTAGCACTACCTTCTGTCCCCACCTCTTTTATCATGAAGTAGCACAGTGTTTGGGGTCTTAGAAGTTCTGAAATTTGTCTCCTCACTCAATGTTAAAAGTCTGCTATACCTGGTTTTTGATGTGCTCCTTGACCTTCTACCTCTTTCCCTGGAATGAGATCTTCTCCGTCTTGGACTTTTGGATCGTCGCCTACTCCTCGACTTAGAATGTGATCTCCTCCGTGATCTGCTCCTTGATCGCCTAATAATAAAACGGAGTGCAATACGCATATGTAAATATAAAAAAAATTATATCTCACTTAGTATCAAACTAGAGAAAAGATTCAGACATAAGGGCTAACCACCAATAAATAAGTGGGGAAAATTTCCTGCCAGTTGCTACCACTATTCATTTATTCCATATGGCAAAAATCTTTTGATAGCCTAGAAATTAGCAATACTTTTAACATCTGGATTTCCTTAGCTTTTAATCTTTTGCTCAACCTGTCACACTAGTCCTATGTCCACTCTCCATTTATACATTTGTGAACTCTCATTCACGTACTGTTACAGCAGTGTTTACTAAAACACTCTTTTATCCAGGAGCTAGCAGGTTAACACGTAGCAAATTAAGGATGTGACAAATTGTCTAAGGTACAAATGCATACAAAAAGTAACCTGTGCCTAGAAGATGAGGGAGTCCTCCTCCTCCTAGAACGTGACCTTGACCTTGAATGTCTTCGTTTTTCTTCTTTTTTATCTGGATTTAAAAGAAATCTAAATTTAGAAATTTTCAAACAAGTAGGAAGATTATCCCAGTTCAGGAGTTATTCTAATAACTTATTTCAGTTTTTATATATTTCCATGAATGTTACAAGTGATCATTTTCTAATCAGAATGTTCAAGTCATTCAAGTGACACAAATCATGCAGGCTTTCATTAGATCCGAATTAGATGTCTGATTCTCAGCTAGAGGCTCTTTTTATTAACAAATGGTACTGGCAAAACTGGATGTCTATCTGTAGAAAAATGAAACAGGACTCATACCTCACATCATACACAAAAGTAACTCAAAATAGATCAAAGATTTAAATATAAAATCTAAAACGATAAAGACCATGGAAGAAAAAACAAGGACAACACCAGGAGCCCTAATATTATGGCATAAATAGAATACCAAACATAACTAAAAGTGTACAAACAGCAGAAGATGAACTAGATAAACGGGACCTCCTAAAAACTTAAACACTTACGCTCATCAAAAGAATTCTCCAAAACAGTAAAAAGAGAACCTACAGACTGGGGAAAAAACAATTTCGGCTAAGACACAGCTGACAAGAGCCTATTTTCTAAAACTTATGGAACACTTCAACACCTCAACAACAAAAAGATAAATAATCCAATTAAAAAATGAGCAGAGGATATGAACAGACACTTCACCAAAGACCTTTAGGAGGCTAACACACACATGAAGAAATGCTTGCAATCATTTTAGCCATATAGAGATGCAAACCAAAACTACGGTGAGATACCATCTCACCTGGACAATAACAGCACTAATCAAAAAAAAAAAAAAAAAAAAAAACAGAAAATAATAAATGTTGGCAAAGTTATGGGGAGATTGGAACTCTTACACATTGCTGGTGGGAATGTAAAATGGTACAATCACTATGGAAAATGATATGGCACTTCCTTAAAAAGCTAGAAATACCATATGATCCGGCAATCCTACTCCTAGGTATACACCCTAAAGAAATAAGAGCCGTGACACAAATAGACATATGCACACCCAGGCTCACTGCATCATTACTCACAATACCAAAAAGACGGAAACAACCTAAGTGTCCATCAATGGATGAATGGATAAACAAACTGTGGTACATACACACAATGGAATACTACGCAAGCTAAAGAATAATGACAAATCTGCAAAAATATCTCACAACATGGATGAATTTGGAGGATATTAGGCTGAGTGAAATAAAGTAAGTCAATCACAAAAGGACAAATATACGAGACCACTATTAAAAAAACAAGAAAAGGTTTACATACAGGAATAAAAAATTCTTTGATGGTTACCAAGGATAGGAGGGGGAGAAGGAAAATTACTAACGAGACAGAAGACTTGTATTAATATTGGTGAAGGAAAAGGCAATACACAATATGGGGGAAGCCAGCACAACATGACCAATGCAAAAGACGACACTGAGAGGAACGCAAGAATGAAGGGCAACTATGGTAATTATTTTAACGTAGACAATCCTGCAACAATAGTATTAACAAACAATAATTTATGAATGGATACACTAGCATGCTAAAGAAGTTTGGGAGGGTGTAAGGGAGCACACCCACCTTGCAGATACAGGTTTGGTTGTGGATATTTCTACATACATAATTGTAGGTGCTGCATGTATGTTAATATAGACAAAACAGCACACCAGGGGCACAGTCATGAAAACTTAGATATAACCAAAAAGCTCACAGGACAAAGTTCCTAGGCTCAAAGGCAAAGGACCACAGACTCAGGGGACTGCTACATCAATTGGCACAACAGAGTTCATTAAGACCATGTTCTGCATCCTACTTTGGAGAGTAGCATCTGGGGTCTTAAAAGCTTGTTAATGGCCATCTAAGATACAACTATTGGTTTCTTCCCATCCAGAGCAAAGAAGAGTGAAGAAAATCAAAGACTCAAAGGACTAATGGACCACATGAACCACAGCCTACACAATTCTGAGACAAGAAGAGCTAGATGATGCCTGGCTACCACTACCAACTGCTCTAACTGGGATTGCAACAGAGGGTTGTAGACATAGTGGGGAAAAAATGTAGAACAAAAAATCAAACTCACAGAAAGACTAGACTTACTGTCTGACAAAGACTGGAGGAACCCACCTTTGAGCCAAACAACAGGTAGGCCAATAAAATAAACAACAGTACCTGAGAAGAACATGCTCCTTAAAACAATCACTTATACGACTGACCAAAAGGACATTTGCCCAAAAGCAAAGATGAGAAGGCAGGAGAGGAGAAAACCAATATAAAAGGAAACAGGGAACCCAGGTGGAAATGGGAAGACTACCAACTCACTGGGGGGAATGAAACCAATGTCATGGAACACTTTATGTACAAACTATTGAATGGGAAACTAATTTGCTCTGTAAACTTTCACCTAAACCACAATAAAAATTTTTAAAAAATAGAGGTTCCTTTTACTTGTCAGACTATGGAAGCTATAAGGAATTGTTTATAAAGCAATCTATGGAAAGGAATACTTTTCTCATTCTTTAGCTCTGATTTATTCTTTAGAGGGCTTTAAAGGAGGAGTTGCTTCTTCCTTTCCTAGGTTCTGTTGTTGTTAGGTGCCATCGAGTCAATTTTGACTCACAGTGACCCCATGAGACAGAGTAGAACTGTCCCATGCGGTTTTCTGGGCTGCAATCTTTATGGAAGCCAGATCGCCATGTCTTTCTCCCACTGAGCCATTGGGTAAGTTCAAACAGCCAACCTTTCGGTTAGCAGGTGAGCATTTAACTGTTTGGGACACCAGGGCTCCAAGGTTCTACCTTCCCAAATGTAGCTATAATTCAGCCAGATTAAGACTTTTAATTTTCATGATTATGCATTAATAACATCTTTCCAGTTAGCATTTAACTATAATATATATAATAAGCTTAAAATAAATAAATAAAAATACTATTTTTAGCTGCCGTCCAGTAGACCTCCGACTCATGGTGACCCCATGCACAATGGAACAAAATGCTGCCTGGTCCTGTGTCACCTCCATGTTCAGTTTGTGGACTGGACCATTGCGATTCATGGTGTTTTCACTGACTGATTTTAAGTAAATCGCCAGGGCTTTGTTCCTAGTCTTAGTCTGGAAGCTCTGCTGAAATCTGTTCAGCATCACAGCAACACGCAACCCTTCTCTGACAGATGGGTGGTGGTGTTGGCTGTGCACGAGGTGTGACAGTCAGGAATCAAACCTGGATCTTTTGCACAGAAGGTAAGAAGTCTACCACTGAACCACCAATCTCCCAAATAAAAATGTATTTTAATTCTTGGTCCTGCAAAAGGTTTCTTACTATGTGTGTGTCTGTGCACATGTGAATGTTTGGGGGGCAGGGAACGATAACTCTTCTTCTACGTTCTAATAAAGAGGCTCAATATTTGGCCCCCAAATTCCAAAAGTCTTAATTCATTCACTGTTCACTATACTTCTAAGACAGAATTGGCTGTAAGTACGCCAACTTTCTTCTTGAAATCTACCTGTTGTTCCCCTTCCCTACAGAATTTTCAATTGTGTTAAGAACCAGATGTAGACTGAATTCTTATTTCCTGGGTTTTAAACAGCATAAAAGAAATTCCTTTAACTTAGGACCTAATGAGAGAAATATAAAGTCACTGCATTCTTCATATATAGGCTATGATCAAAGTGAGATTGAGTTCTCTTTCACATTTAGATCATTTCATTAACAGGATTCAATTTATTGTGAATGTTATCATTAACAAAAAACCAGGAAAACTAAAAACTCATAGAGAAACTACTTTCAGGCAAGAGTTTTCACTGAAAATTAAAACAAAACAAAACAAAAACAGCATAGTGTACTGGCTTTGGAATTATACAGATCTAGTTAGGTATAGTTGTCAGAGCCCTGGTGGCACAGTGGTTAAGAGCTCAGCTGCTAACCAAAAAGCTGGCAGTTCGAATCCACCAGCTGCTCCTTGGAAACCCTATGGGGCAGTTCTACTCTGTCCTATAAGGTTGCTATGCGTCGGAATTGACTCAATGGCAATGGTTTTGGTTTTCTGGGTTATAGTTAGGTATATATTTAAATATTGGGTTGCTAGAGTCGGAATTGACTCAGTGGCAACGGGTTCAAAGGGGTCAAGTTTAGGGATTCGGAGCCCTGGTGGCATAGTGGTTAAGGCCTCGGCTGCTAACCAAAAGGCTGGCAGTTGGAATCCACCAACTGCTTCTTGGAAACCCTATGGGACAGGCTCTCCTGTCCCACAGGGTTGCTGTGAGTCAGAATTAATGGCAACAGGTACTTAGGTTATTTAAAAGCTTCTACTACGTGCTCGTTATTGTGACCTTGGGCAAATTATTTAAACTTTATTAATTAAACGAGATAGTACACAAAGTATTAGTATTAATCTATCTAACATAAAATTACTTTCCTAATACTATACATACATACACACATATGTGTATGTATGTGTGTATATATACGTGCTCGCTTTTGCTATATATATGTATATACACACACACACACCCATATATATATATACACGCTCATACATATGTACATGTATATATATATATATATATATACACACACACACCTCTCCAAGGCCCTGGTGGAGCAATGGTTAAGCATTTGGCTGCTAACCAAAAGGCAGGCAGTTGGTGCACACACGCACACGTAAGTGCACACACGGAAGTCCTGGGGGCGTAGTGGGTTAAGTGCTTGGCTGCTATACAAGAGGTGGGCAGTTCAAGCCCACCACTCACTCCATGGGTGAAAATTGTGGCAATATACTTCCATGAAGATTACATACAGCCTTGGAAACCCTATAGGGAAGGTTCTACTGTGTCCTATAGAGTCGCTATGAGTTGGAATCAACTCGATGGCACATGACAATCCAAAAAACAACATGTATATACTAAAAATATTTCCATTTATTAAGAAATGAATAAATTATAACATTTAATGGGGAAAAAAAAATCCAAGACCCAAAATAAGCAGATAACGGGATAACCATTTCATCTCAAATAGGTAACAGGCAAATAATAAAGTGTTTGCTCTTCCTTAAACAAATGGCATAAAGAGAAGCATCTTTACTAGATTCTTTAGGCCAAATAAAAGGCAAAAATCAATTAGGCTATTTCAACTGTGCAAAAATGAATGATTATAAACAACCAAAATATTATACCAAGTATAAGACAATTCTAGGCACTACTGGCATTTTGGGCTGGATTGTTTTTTTGTTGTGGGGAACTGTTCTGTGCATTGTAGGATATTTAGCAACATCCTTGGCCTCTACCTACTAGAGCAGTTGGTACCAGTTTGATTGAGAACCTAAAGTGTCTCCAGTCATTTCCAAATACGTCTCTGTGGCAACCTCTCCCCAGCCCAACTGAGTATCACTGCACCACATGGTTTTTATATATCAGAATCTAGAAATTTAGAAAATGATTTACAATATTCAGCAACACACTTCTATACATATGTCAATCATTTTTGCCAAGAAACATATAGCTTGTTTCAACACAACTGCATAAACACATTTTACCTGGTTCTATAGCAGCAGAAATTAGGGACTGTGCTTCTCGTACTCTTTTCATGGCTTCCTCTATTTCTTTACTAGAGGTATCTGATTTCAGACTTGGTGAAACTAGACCAGCAGCTACATGATTCAACCTGAAACAGAAACAAGAATTGAATATGTGAAATATTTTTATATGCATACCAGGATTTCTAATATAAATACAGGGTATACAACGAGCTTCAACCGTATTGGTGATATTTTATTTTACAGGCTGGGTGATGGGTACAAGCCTGGTTTTTATCTTAATTATAATTTAAAAAAGGGCTACTAACCACAGTTGAATGATTTTGTCCTCCCCACCCGCCCCCTCCCCAACTTACTGATAGTGACTTTCAGCAAGTTAAGGGAAAAAAGCATAAAGTTGAATGTAACAAGGAATCACACATTCAAAAATATCACGAGTTAGTTATATAGTGAGTAGAAGACAATTTCAGCTACAGCATGTAGAACACTTTTCATCAAAGCACCTAATAAAAGATGTTATTATTCTATAATAAGTACTACAGTTTCCCTCACCTCTGACTAGCTAACTTATTTATCCTCCAGGGCTCAGCCTCTTTGATCTTCATACTAATTTCATCCTCCTTGTACTAAGTTTCCATAGCTCTTCTGTACTTTCCCTAGCTGAGTATACACATTCATGTTTTACTATACAGAAAACCCTCGGAGCACTGGTGGCACAGTGGTTAAGAGCTTGGCTGCTAACCAAAAGGTCGGCAGTTCGAATCCACCAGCCGCTCCTTGGAAACCCTATGGGGCAGCAGTTCTACTCCGTCCTATAGGGTCACTATGAGTTGGAATCAACTTGACAGCAAAGAGTAAATTCCCCCTATCCATGGTTTCACTTTCTGTGGTTTCAGGTACCCTTGGTCAACTGCAGTTCAAAGATATTAAATGGAAAATTCCAGAAATAAAGAATTCATAAATTTTAAATTGTGAGCCATCCTGAGTAGCATGATGAAATCTTCTGCCATCCTGCCTGGGATGTGAATCATCCCTTTGTCCAGTGTATCCACACTGTATATGCTACTTGGCTGCCCGTTAGTCACTTAGTAACTGTCTCAGTTATCAGATCGACTGTTGTGCTATCACAGTGCTTGTGTTCAAGTTAACCCTTATTTTACTTAATAATGGACCCAAAGAGCAAGAGTAGTGATGCCAGCAACTCAGATATGCCAAAGAGAAGCTGTAAAGTGCTTCCTTTACGTGAAAAGGTCAAAGTTCTAAACTTAAGAAAAAAAAAAAAAATCGTATGGTGAAGTTGCTAGGATCTACAGTTTAAGAACGAAATCTTTTATCCATGAGACTGTGAAGAAAAACAAATGTGCGCTAGTTTTGCTGTTGCACTTCAAACTGTAGGTGAATACAGTACAGTAAGATATTTTGAGACAGAGACCATTCACGTAATTTTTATTACAGTATATTTTAAAAACTGTTCTATTTTACTATTAGTGTTGCTAATCTCCTACTCTGCCAAATTTATAAATTAAACTTTATCACAGATATGTATGTACAAGAAAAAACATAGCATATATAGAGTTCTGTACTATCTGCAGTTTCAGGCATCCGCTGGGGGTCTTGGGATGTATCCCCCGCGGGTGGGGGTGGGGGGCTACCGTATTTAAATGTTTAATGTTTCTTCTTAATTGAAGTATAAATTATATGGAGATAAGGACTCATACCAGGCACTCAATATATATATTTTTGAATGAATAAGCTAAAGAAAATACTTAACTCTTTGTCATTCTGAAATAATGTATTTACAACTTTTATAAAAACCCCAAATTACATTAAAACAAAACCCTTTATAGATGGAATTACTTTTCCTGGATTTTCCCTTGTTTCTAGAAGACAGAAAACATACTGCATGCCTGAGACTAAGTAACTTTCTTTTCATTTAAAAAAACTGCTCTGTAGATATCAAACACCCTTATCCATATAATCCATGGAAACATAGAAAAACCCTTACTTGGGATCAACAGTACTCATAAGCTTCAACAACTGATCTGCGGCAAGAGACTGCAAAAACAAAAATGTAATAACGGTAATAACACACAAAAACAATACATAACTGATACTTTTATTTTTTCAGTATGGTGAAATGTCTGGAGACAATCTGCTAAACCTACAAAAAGTAGCACACTCTAGAGCACAAAACTTTCCAAAAGATACATAAGGTATAAGCCACACTTGTTATATTAAATTTTCTAGCAGCCACATTTTAAAAACTAAAAGAAACAGAAGACACTTGTGGCTATAGTACTGGAGCATCTCTAGCAAGTTAAATCTGAACATTATGAGGCTGAACAGTCTAGATTTTATGGAGCAATTACCTCTTAAGACTTTTGAAGATAATGGTTGAAAAAAATGTAAAACAAAAGTGCTTAGTTAGTATGTCAAAAGATCTCCACAAATTAAAGATCGCGAAAAAAAAAAAAAAAAAAGTTTAGCTAACTTGCAATGAAAGGAACATTTCCAAGTGAGTAAATGATAGGAAAACAAATGATGAACCCACTTCCCCATCCTTTCATGTCTGTTTTCTCTGACTTCATGACATACTGATGTAAAACTATTACCTACTATGAATCGTATAAAACAAATTCTTTAATAAGAAAAAAGACTAATAATTCAGTGACTCTTTAAAACTCTTTTTTAACAAGTTTACATTAGACAAAACTACTACTTTTGAAATGAAAATTAAGTTAATGAAATATATTCTTTAATTATAAAAATGAGCTCAAAGTTGAAGGGTCAAAAGTTATACCTGAGAGTTCAAGTTTGCTCCAGGAAGCCCAAGTGCAGCAAGGGCAGGATCGAGAGTAGGAGCTCCCAAAGCAGCCAATGGAACAGCGCCAATCTGTGAAATTTCAAATTTTATTTATTAAAACTTCACTTCTATTCTCTACACCAGAGGATCAGCAACTTTTTTTCTGTGAAGGGCCACATGGTAAATAGTTTTTAAGTTTGTAGGCCATGTGGTCTCTGTTGCAACTATTCAACTCTGCTATTACAGCTCAAAAGCAGCCACAGATAATACATAAATAAATGGGCATAGTTGCGTCCCAATTAAAAATTTATTAACAAAAACAGGTGTCTGGCCCCTAGGTTGTAGTTTGCTGACCCGTGATCTATGCGATGGAAGCCCTATTTTTCCAGTCACTGCAGAACATTTTACCCCTAATATCAGGATTTAGGAAAAAATAAAAGTTTCAGTATATTCTTGTGCCAATTATAAATATTACTTTTCAGCTCCAAATCCACCGTTCTTTGCCTTGCTTTGTGATACTGGAGGTGGGACTCTATATTTTCCTTTGACAGCTGGCATAATGTTAAGCTTTGTCTGTAGAGGATGCTGCCAAGGCCACTGACCAAGGAAGGGGCTACTCTTCCTGGTTCCTGTATCCCATTTCGGTTTGTTCCTGAAGCAACAAGTGGGGCATTCAGTGGCCTTTACCTCTCAGTGATTATCAGTGACATCCGCTTGGGCAGCCTCCTAGCGAATATGTGGGCACTCTGAGAACCTTTCCACTATCCATCCCTTCAAAGGTCTAAATTTAATTAAGCCTTGAAGGGAATCTTCCTCATCTAAATGGGTTTCTTCCTTGTGTTCTCTGTGTCTCAGCCCTAGAGGTAGTGGTTGCTTCCTAGAACTGCTATTTATATATTCTTCAGCATTCCCCTAGTAGTTAATAACCTGTTATCCAAAAACTAAACCCACTGCCGTCGAGTCAATTTCGACTTACAGCAACCCTAGAGGACAGAGTAGAACCGCCCTGTAGAGTTTCCAAGGCTGTAAATCTTTATGTAAGCAGATTGCCACATCTTTCTCCCACACAGCGGCTGGTGGGTTTGAACCGCCAACCTTTTGGTTAGCTGCTGAGCACTTTAACCATATGCTGTTACTAGTTTATAATTCTTTACATTACACTTCCCATATTCAAACTACTGTGTGGTTGTCTCCTGAAACAATTCTGATTAATGAATAATTTGATATAAGCCATTGTCAAATTCCATAGCTTTCGAAGCGGTTTAACTTTCTACACAAGCACTTTTTCAATTAGTAAGTATAAGGTACCAAAGTTTCTGTGATTTAACTATCTACTGATTATAGGAAAAATACTGTGTTAATACTACTATAAAAATGGCTAAGTAAGACTATAGTTATTACACAATTTTAAACATCAAAGGATCTAGAAATCACCTAGATCTTCATTTTACAAGCAAAAAAATAAGGATTAAGAAATAACCAAGTTCATACCTAAAACGTGGGAATGCCTGATCTCATGCTCTCAAAAGCTTGGGAACCCCTGATGTCACACTCTTTCCATTATATGACGTTCTACCATTCACTTAAGAGTTAACAGAACTATTTACACAGGCATGACGACATAATAAAAAAATGCTGTTATAAAATTCTAGTTGAGGCTCATTATTCACTATTTTTATTTCTTTCACCATGAGAAACTTCTGACCAGCACGAGTTACAATCTCTTCGAGAGGTTAGAATGGATATTTAAAGTGCCTTTTAGTTTGAAAATTATGTTATAATCCAGAAGAAATTTTCTCCAACTTTATTTCCTTTTCCCCATACCATATATCCCCATCAAGAATCTATCTTTATTTTAAAGCCTCCTACTTGATTCAGGCTCCAAGATACAGCTAAAGATCAGAGGGCCGGGGGGAAAGAAGGCTGTGCACTTAAGAAGTCTGAACTTCAGCTTTATTTTCTTTCATGGTCCTAATGAACACATTTTTAAACAATGGCAAAAAGTGCAAAAGTTCCAACAGATTTTCTTTAATTATTTATGACTACAATGCAACTTTTTACAATATTATGCATGTGTGACATTGATCTATGAACTAGAATCACAACAGCAACTAAAATCGCAAACAGGTTTAGCTGTATCCACAATTTAAAAATTTAATAGAACTTATACCTGGGTAAGTGGGTTAGGAGTAGGCAGGAGACCACCACCAGGCAGAAGACCTGCCACTGCATTAGCTGGTGCCAACAGAGACAAAGCCTTAGTCTCATCAGGAATAACTCCTGCAGAGAAATATCCTCGCATTAGAACACATTCTTTTGCAAGACAGAAAACACACAAAAACACCCAGAAAATGTCTCCCTGATACACCACCTGAGTTTGTTGAAAGTACTTATGTTCGCTAAAATATAAAGCTTGATTTCTATATTTATTTTTAATTTTATGTCAGAATGAAACTTCAATGTGTGAAAATTTGTTTCCTTTTTCTCTACAATGGTTAAGTTTCTAGAGTAAAAAAAAAATAGCACAATACACACTACTTTTTTGTTAACACTGCCAAGATTTCATCACCTGTACTCGATTTTTAAGTCATGAACCAAACGTAAGCAAGCACAGTCGGTTCTCCAGGGGTGTGCTCTCAACTTTCAAAAGCTGTTTTATGAACAACGACTCGTGTCGGCTGCTTCACTATAAAGCACACAGAAAAATCAAGATACACAAGACAAAAAAAGTTTGATTTAGGGGTTAATAATATGGTACAGTTACTATGATTTTTTTACACCTACCATATAAACTTTGTAAAACTTAAAGAGAAGAAAAGTATGTAAAGGAAATACTCTGTTGGAATCAAGCGTAGGGCTTTTGCTGACTCATGAAAATGAATTATGTTTCTGAAGGTCTCTGAATACACTCGGGATGCATGTGTGGGACTGAGAGAAAGAGAGAGAATAGGTAAAACAACATGGCACATTCCTTACCTGTACAGTAAAATGCTTTATGTTCCAATATGTGCCATGCTAACCATACCAAAAAATGCTGCTATATATAGTCAGTTTAAAAGCTAACTTAGCCAAACTCCTTAAGCCAAAAAAGACATGTATGTCTGTTTTTAAAAGCCTAATCTGTGTATTCAGATAAAATCTAAGGGTCCTAAGACAAATATTTATGTAGACAATTTAAATTCTATTCAATAGCAAAAGCCCTATACAGATGGATTATCTGTTAATGTGCCCAAGCCCCCAAAATGAGAGTTCATAATACAATTAAACTACATATTTGCAAATACCAGTAGTATTTCTGTAATACATATTAAGAAACTGCATCTCATCATAAAACATACAATATGTACAGGGCACTTAAGAGAAACTGGATAAGCTGCAGAAGAAAACTGTTGGGTGGTATTTTCAGCAGGGCCTGGTATATAGTTCAGGCTGAACCAGGGAAAAGAACTGTAAAACACAACAACAAAAAAGAAAAACCACTGTTAAATAAAGGTAATGGTTCCTTCCACCTATACTGAGAAGTGCCGATAATATAAACAAATGTATACTACACAGCACTGTTATCTTGCTTGTGTCAGAGCTGTCATCAGTTTAGATACCAAGAGTTATGGAGGGGGATAGGGGAGAAGATAATTTAGATATAGGGCATTAATGCATCAATATTAACAAACCTACAGATTATGGGATAATTTTGCATGCAAAATTATGTCTCAAGAGGATATATCAACATCTTACTCAAATTAGTGCATTTGCAACATTTCTGGCAAACTAAAATCCTCTTGAATTTATTGTGAGACACCTGATAGAAGATCTGCATCCATTAAAAAAAAAATCATGCATCTGATCCTCTGATTAAAAAAAAGACTATTTAAAAATAAAACTACAATTTAAAAATAGCAATGAGGCCCCTCACCAGTTAATTTTCATGCGTCAAGAGTATTTTTTTTACTGCTGCTTTGATAGAACCATGAAATACTGCATGAATGTGTAGAAATGAAAGAAAAAGAAACAGACAAAAGAAACAAACATTAACCAAGGAACCTAAATAACCCCAAATCCATTACTATTAAGAGTTCCTTCCAAATCCAGCTATCTCAATTAAGACTATTCTTTACTGTACACTTCGTGTTTATTATTCTAAAAACACTGACCAAAAACCAACACCAAAGTGTAAGAGCTAAAACTAGTGAAATGGTGACAAAGGGACTGAATACATTACCTAGTAGAGACAACATTAATACAGCATATCATACCAGAAATTAAATACACCAAAAATAAATTTCTGTACTAAATACATCTATAATTCTACATATACACCCAAATATTTCACTTTCATAAAAAGATCTAGAAAAAATATTATAGTCTAAAAATATTTATGAAAGCCAGTTATGATATACTGTATTATGTTCAGGGCTTGTTAACTGTGACATAATACTTAACCAATATAAATTCTTTAAACTTAAAGACTAAAATGTTTTGCACATTACTCATATGATTTGACCTTTTTTCCAAGACCTATCATCTATTTTACTCATCCTGAATTTAAATTTTGTATATTTTCTCTTGGTGACATGTCTTATCCTACAATAGGCACACTGGTATAAAAGAAACTGCTTAACCAAAACACACTAACTCAAAAATTTATCTTTTTTTTTCTTTTTTTAACCTTAACGATCACGTAGACAGATGTAGTTATTCTATAGCATGCCTTAACCACTCTATGAATGTTAATTTCTTAGAAAACCACAGAGGCAATTTCTCTACGCTTTAAGGACTAGACATTTCACAACTCTTACAATGCATGGTGTTAAATGTTCACATTGGTATCCAAAGATCTATGATAGCATCTAAAAACAAGTATCGAGATTCAGCTTCCACTGACCAGTTCATTAAGGAAAGGGAAAATGCATTTAAATCCTGGTCAGTATAGTTATTAAATTATTAACTTAAAATCCAATAATTCTATCATATTTAAGTGATTCCTTTGATCAAAATTTATAGTAACCAAAGAGCAAATCAAGTAACAGTACATTGGGAACAAACTAATTATAAAATATGCCTTAGAAAATTTTACAAAATGGCATTAAAATAGTGCTGTCTTGTCACAGTGGCTTTTTTAGATCCAAAAAACCTGCTCATTTTTTTTTCTGTCAAATTACTTTAACAGCCTAAAATGTAAAAAGAGAGAAAATGTAGTTAACAAATGGTTACACCAGGAAAACACTTGGGGGGACTTGAGTGCTTGCTGGCCTTTAGTTAATGTCTAGAATCCCCTGTAGCTGCAGAGGACCCACTGTTTTTCAGTCATCTGGAAGGGTTTTGCATTTGCCTTCTCCACTACAAAAATCACACACACAAATAACAGAGAGAAGAATTTATTATTTAGAGATATTCTAGCAAATATAGCAAGAACGAACAAGAAAATCTGGCATAAAAACAAAACACCCAGTGCCCATCTGGCACCTAAGCTATCGGAAATCTTGAACTTTTTGCAGAAACCAAAATATTGCAACCCTTGGTATACTGGAAGAATTCAATGTGGGATTTTTTTAAGTTATCAGGAAAAGGGCACACTAAGAAAATGAAACTAACCTACTCATTTATTTAAAAAAGAAAAAACAGTCATGCATTTATTTGATGTATTCTGTATACGTGAACCGTCTGCAGGGAGTGAACCACTTGCCGTCAGAACTTATTTAATAAAACTCAACATTAAATTTACTAAATAGATGTATCTTAGAAAATTACAATTAGGGACATGGTTTTAGTGAACTTAAAAATTTTTAAAAGAATGCAAAACTTAAGTATCTTATAAAAGCAGATCTGATTTATAATTTTTAGAATTAAAAAAAATCTGCTAATAAAAATTATGGACCACAGTATAACAAGGGTTTCAAAATGTTAATAGCTTAGATTTTAACATGCGACTAACGCTCACTCTATAACTATACTGAGGTAGATTAGATGGTCATCATAGGATGCCCACATAGGTAGTTAAACAAAGCACAAACCTTCTGCATATGGTACGACTATCAAAGCTCTGTCAACGAACACAGTGTTTGTCAGATGCTGTGCCACAACTGCTGAGTCGGGATCATGGAACTTAACAAAGCAGACACGGGATGAGACTGGCAAAGGTGAATCACTAAAAAATAAACAAATAACATGAAAAAGAATATCAGTTAGAATAAAAACGTTTTATTTACAAACCAACACTTGCCTTCCAAAAGTAAAATGGGCAGATAAAAACACATACTCGTAGGTATATTAGTTTAATTAACTAGATCAAAAGAAAATGTCCTTTCAAATAACGTACTGTCCACTGAATCCATGTAGAAATTACAATGTAGATAAACATTTATAATTACTGTTTATAGTGTACCATGTTAAAAAGAGCTTGAAACTGAAGTCGCACAGTTTGTGCAGATTCTAGGTATATATCACCAGGTGGTTAATTTTTTTTTTAAATATCAATATAAAATGTTTTAAAACAGAGGTAATTAGTAATTAGTTTTGGCTTGGAAAACTTATTACAGCTCACTTTTGTCCTCTCTGCCTTATGCATTTTCCTAAGTTCTCCAGGAATATTCCCTAAATAGAAGTTGTTAGTTGCCATGAAGTCAATTCCTACTCATGGCGACCCCCATGTGTGCACAGTAGAACTGCACTGCCTCAGAAGTATCACAACTAACTTTTCAGAGTTAAAAACATGAAAAGTTTTCCACTTCAGGGACAAAAGAATATCCTGGCAAAGTGCATTTATTTGATAATCAATGAGTTTTCCTGACCTGCATAACAGAACTGGTTCCAGGCCCTTTCTTCTTTCTTTCACCCACAGCACATAAGAACTCCTAAGCTTTGAAAACAATTAAGGCTTTCTGGCATAGAACACTTTTCAGAGAAAAAAAATGAAGCACATATGGGGATACTACCCTACACCCTTAGTACTATTTTATGAAATTCCAATAAGCAAAAGAGCCACTTCCTTCAGCAAATGGCTTCTTTGGGTAAGCAAAAAACAAGTGCATGTTATGGCAGTGTGAGTAGGATAGACATTGCAGGGAGTGGCGAGTTTTTTATACGGGGTGGTCCAGATTTCTGCCATGAAACTGTGAAAGGAAAACATTAAATAAAGGGAGAACATGTTCCCTAACTCCACACCAAATGTTATTTGAAAACCAATGCCCAAAGGCAGTAGTAATCAGCCCTGGTTACACATGATAAATCATCTGTGGGAAAAAAATATCTAGGCTCTCCACTCCACATCAATTAATCAAGATCTCTGATAGATGGGAGACTGAGTAGCAGCTTCTTCTTAAATTCTCCCTCCCAGTTTTTACATGCAACCAGGATAGAAAATCAATGCTTAAAGAGCACAAAAGCCTTATACATGACAAGCCTAACACGTTAAGTCTCAATAATGCAAAGGGAAATCCTATATTCTAATGCCATTAGAATGGGATTTAACTGATAGCTTTTCTAGTAAATGAGACATTTTCATGTGTACATAAAACTAATTACATCAGATTTCGTTCACTTGGTTATTTCAGAGCTATAAATTTGCTGTTAAAAAGATTAATTTTTTTCATCATTTGAGTACTAATGAAATTTTTTTCTCATAACCTGAAGACTAACAAAAGGCTTATATGGCCTGCGAACTCAAGCTCATTAGAACTTCTAATGGACATCTCCCTTAATGAACACAGATCCTAATCTAAGTCAAAGTAAAGTTGACAACATATCCAAACAGGATCTAAGCTACTTTGTTAGACGCTTACTAATAAATTATTTGAAAAGATGCAGTGTGTTTTTTCTTCTTTTAATGTGAAGCACTACTGGTCTAAAATTGAGAGTATTATACCCTGAATAAGAGATACATGCAAGCAGTAGAAGAATGCTGTTTTTTTCTAGTACTATAGCTACAGTATTGTTTCTTTCTTTTCTGATACCTATGTTTTTACCACGAAATTGAAAAGTTCTTTTAAATGCAGGTATTACGTCCTTAACACCTAACACAATGCCTTGGGAAACAGTACATACCTAAATTTCTCTTAAAAAGTGATCTCTACCAATTCTTTGACACTGTCTATTGTTATCTGACTGAAATAAAAATGACTATCAGATGTAAGGTTCTTAATACTATATGTATAACCAATAGGACTTTCAAAAAAAAATTAAAATACCATCTTTAAATAAGTCATGTGCTTACAATGTATTTCCATTCACTTGGGAATATTAAAACAATTCATATCTTGTTCTACCCACTCATGTCATAGGAATGCTACAATTACTACTTTTGCTACATAAAAACATAGATGGGGGGAGGTAAGGAAAAAATATGAATAATTTAAATACTATGGAAAAATGAGTGACACCAAGATAAATCAGATTCAGCTTTCTCCTCACTTAAAAATGGTCTCTTTTGAACAGGTTTTTAATACTCTGTTGCTATTTAGCCCAACACAACTATATTTTTATAATTTCTCAGTTAAAATTTGCTAATAAAAGATGTAGAAATTTTTTGCTAATAAAAACATAGAAAACAGATGCATGAAATCAATTTTCATACCCTAGAATTTTGTGCAAGGAACACATCTAAAATGTCCATGTCTTTACTCCCTATTATTAAGAATTAATAGAGATGAGGCAGGGCAACTGGAAAGAACTGATGAGTAAGATAGGGAAAAGTGATCCCTGAATGACACTTCTGCCCTCCACCTAAGATGCAGTGGTATTTTTCCAATGTTTTTAAAGTATCCTTTGAGAGCTGTTTCAGACTTCTGTTGTCCATCTCAAGCCTACTGAATCAGAATCCTTTTTATAAGGAAAGAACCCTGATTCTTCACAAGAACTTCAGTTGATATTCATACCCATGAGCAATCTCTGGTTTAGGCCACTGATTATTACTTTCAACTCCCACCTTAATACTGTGCTTATCACTTCTGAGAATCTTGAGCTTTTAATCAAAGACATCTCCTAAACTCAAATAAGCAGTGTGACAAAGGAGATTTTCACTGACAATTTGACTTTGCTTACCTCACACGTACCCTCCCTGTGCTCCCTTTATTAATCAGTCCTAAAAAAAATGTAGTAAAACACTGCATTCATTAAAAAAAAAAAAAATTTAAAAAGGTGAACTGACTTCTCCCTTACCAAACTATACTATTTATACATGTGACCATTAAAGTATTTATTTTTGGTCACTGAGAAGTTACTAATGAATTTTTAATTTATACTCATACAGTAGCTTTCAGTTACTGCGTAACTTTGACTTATGCTATACTGGGATCATTACTGGACAAATGCTCCAGTTAGTCTCCATTCTGAAATCCCATTAAAAATAAGCATTTGAAGAATCTTACTAAGTGTAAATAAAGCATGATGCTACTTACACATTGGCTGGTTAAATTTAAAAACTCAAGCGGTAAAGCAGAATCAAAACATGGGTTTAAATGCTAGTTGACACTTGCTGGTAGTGTGGCTTGGGCACACGAAACAACCTATGTGAATTTCAGTTCACCTATCTGTAAAACAGGGTCAAATACACTCTTCCTACGAACTTTAAGAACTGAAAAAAATAGGAAAGCACCTACTACATAATAGACAATGTCAACTTTCCAGTATGTGTTTTCAGAACAACTACAATCAAAATAACTACGTTTTTCTTTACAAAAAGAGAATAAATGTGGGGGACACTGTTAGCTGCTTTCAAACAGCTGCAGGGCTGTCATACTGAAGACGGGGTTAGATATATTGTCTATCGTGAAGACAGATAGTATCTACACCACTGGGTGAAATTATAGGTTAGCAAATTTCTACTTAAAAGAACCAAGAAATAGATGAATTCTGTGAAACAAAGGTGGGAATCTTCTTGAGCAGATTGCCACTGAAATGTCTGGCGTAACTCAAGGGATGTTTACACACAAAATACACACTTAGAACTGAGATGAGAGACTCAATAGGTGTAGGGTGTGGCTCAGTCATATAGGTACTTCAGAAACGCTCTTCAGGTGATGCTGATGCCCCTAACAATTTCCTATTCTGCAAAAGGGAGGGACTTAACCTCAGCTGGTGACAAGCACTACAGAGAAAAACGAAGCAACATAAGTATGATAGAGAAGGCAGGAAGCAGGGGTGTTGTATTTTTATACATGGTAGTCAGGGAAGGCTTCTGTGATTAAGGTGACATCTGAGCAGCAAAAGGAAGTAGGTCATGCAGTTATCTAGGGGAAAAAAAAAAGTTCCAGATGGATAAGAACGCTTTTGGGGTGGGGCGGGGGAGAATTCAGGCAGTAAATGTGTTTAAAATAGAATTTTATGCAACCCAAACCATTCAAATCTTACTGTATGAGTAAGACAGTAATATTTTTGGAATGATGAACCTTTTTTGAACACTAGGGGTCCGTGGTACATTTTTCCTGGCGAACTAATGCTGAAAACTAGTGAGTTTATAGAAATCATCAATAAGGGAATAATCACAATATTCCCAAATTGTGTAGGTCAGACTAGCTACTGCTATTTAAACCAATAAAAATAGACATTAAATGAACAAAGTGGCCATCTAACTAAATACTGCTCAAAACTAGAAGGCCACTAAAGGTACTGTAACATTCACTATATTGTAACTTGTTACATTTTCAGAAGAGAAAATGATCTGTATGTGGGAACACAGATCAAGAAGCCAAAGAGCGAAGTATGTGACGATATTTATCTCCTCCCAAAGCAGGGAAAGACGTCCTCTTAATTGCACATCATGTATATGGATGAACAGTTCTCCAGTGCACATCAGATATCCTGGTTATGATGGAACTGACCACATAGCTAAAAGCCAGACTCTGATCCATCATAACTCTTCAGATACTGCTGATGCATTAGGTAAAAGATAAATCAGCAATCTGTCAACACCTCTCTGTCATCTCTTTATAAATGTATCATAAAGAGTATCTTCAGAAAATAAAGAAAGCATTTTAAAGTCAGCAACTATAGTAAAATTCTTAATAATCTGTGGGATTAGAAAGAATTATGTCATAAATTAATCTCAAACACCTAGGGTAATAAAACGATTACAATTATCAAATGTCACTGACTTGCTCTCATTTTCTGCTACTTTACTGTGTATTAATTTTATAACAACTTAATAAAGGGTAACTTTTAAGTGAGAAAACTGAACAGCAAAACATCTATTTCTTTACGTTCATATTATGCAGGCTATTTGTCCTTTATTACCAAAGCAAATCATATTTCTGTTCAAAATAAAAACATAGCTACTGTTACCAGAACTCAACACCAGATGCAAATATCTGAAACTGCTCTCCTAGTGTGTATTTCCTTAAAAACTAAAGACAACGTACCAATTTGAAAACATTAATAATCATTTTAAAGCATTTTAAGTGAAAATAATAAAATATGCTAGATGTTTATTAAATATCTCCTTCTGACCAACTTTTAGCAAAACAGACTAATAAGATCATTACATCTACCAACAACAGTGGATTCCTTGAGGATTCCAATTTCCTCTTTCCTACACTTAAGTGACATCATAAAACTCCCAACATACAGTGGGCAACCAGTTGCCATCTAATTGGAACTTACTCATAGTAACTACTGAGAATTTTCACCAAAAGTCGCCCCAAAGAACACATTAGTATTTTATTTCAGTAAACTTACTACACCTTATTTTTTTACTTCATAGCTTCTTTTTTTCTCGAAAATCCACTCATTTAATAATTTTACAATAAAAAATTTTAAGATGAATGTGAAAGGATAAAAACCAAAACCACACACTCTAGCTCCGAATTTAACATTCTATAAAACTCCCTCTCAAGAACAATCGTGAAATAGCATAAATCTGCACATTATTTAAACAAAAGAAAAATCCATGTTTCAGCTATAAACTATTTTTGTCATTATAAATATTAAGCATTCAGATTCATGGAATTAGCCTGTCAAAAAGAGAATGATCTCTGAATTGTATTCCGTGGGACAGAATCACTGAAAACAATATTTAGCAACAAGTGAACCACCGCCTACAAAGTTAAACACTAAATTGACACAGGGATGGATAATTTTGTTACTTTTCTTTCGAAGAAGGAAAAGAACACTTAATTTTTTTCTAAACGCATTAAGCCTATATACAAAATACAAAAAGTGCAGTGTGTCTGGCTTTACGTGCCCAGAGCAAAACGACCACGTCGACACAATTTCAAGAGGAAAAAAAAAAAAAATTCCTGACATCAAGAGCCAGTGTCTCCTTCTCCCCAAAGCCGTCGCTGTTTTTTAAAATTATCTGTAGGCCTACGGCGCAGATTTATTTCATAACTAAACGAAAAGGTAGCCTGGCGCTGGGGAGGCAGAGACAAGGGCCTGCAGGCAAATGGTCTGGGTTAGGCCCAGGCTGGAGAGACGTTAGCAAAAACGGTGATGGTGAGAGATACTCACTCTGGCGGGAAGAGGCGCAATTCGTCGATCTTGCCTAGGAAACCGAAGAGGGTCCGCATCTGCTCAGAGCTAGCGCTCGGGGAGACATTAGTCACCTGGATTACCTCGGTGCCGCCGCCTCCGCTGCCGCCACCTCCGCCACCAGGCCCGCCGCTGGGGCCCGGGCCCGCCGTGCTGGGGACGACGGTGGTGTTGCTCATGGCGCTGCTCGCGTTCTCGTTCCTGCTTTAACACATCAAACACACAACAAACAGTGAGAGGGAAAGGGAAGAGGAACCGGTTCGTGGGAGAGGAAAACAGAGAAGTGTCCGTTGCTACAACCGCCACAACCACTGCAGCCGCCGCCACCACCGTATTTCTCCGCCCCGCCGCTCGCTGGGAGGGGAAGACAGAGCGCGAGCTCGAGACAGCGAGAAAACAAACGGCCGCCCCCACCTAGCCTACAACCACCTCACTAGCGGGCCCGAGCTCCCCAGAAAGCCTTGCGGCGCACGAGCGCGTCACCGCCGGCTCCGCCCCGCGCAGGCCCAGTTGGCCTCGCCTGCAGCCACTGAAACGCGAGGGGCACAGCGGTTTTGTGAACGGCGTCATTCCCTCCCCCTCTTTTTTTTCCCCCACACCACTATAAAATGTCCTGACACTTTACATAGATTTTGGTAACATTAAATTTGTAACCAATTTGCTTTTCACTAACGCCTTCGGAAAAGATACAAGTTATTTTTATTTCACAATAGCTTTAAAAAAGCACATTTTACAGTACCCTGGAAAAGGACATCATGCTTTGTAAACGGGAAGGTCAGCGAAAAAGAGGAAGACCTCGAGGAGACGGACTGACACAGTGTCCTCAACAATGGGCTCAAACAGCACGATTGTGAGGATGGTGCAGGACTGAGCAGGGTTGCTATGAGTCGGCACCGACTAGAAAGCACCTAACGAGTACATTAAAGTGTATGATCTGAACTTTCTAGAGAAAGATTTGCTTTTCATGTATATTCTTGCTTAAAACAATTTTGAAACTTTTGACTATAAAAAATAGATCCTTGCCTATTCAACCTCACCTGAATGAACTATTCCCACACCTTCACCCAGTGTTATCCAACGACTTGGCTGTTGTCCAGCAGGACAAAAATCTTTTATTTCATTGTGCATACAAGTTACCAAAACCTCCATTTTATCCAACTGATATCTCCCGTGGTGCTTTCCCTCATTGCCACCATTCTCAGGTAGAGTACATGCTACCATGTAGTTAGGGCTTCCTCTTCTCTGCTGGATAATAGGGGATACATATGTTATATTGATACGTATCCCTCACAAAACCATGAGCTTTCTGGGTCAGTCCAGAACCTAGCACAATGTCACACAGTCAGTGCCCAATGAATGTACTGAACACATTGCACAAATAGGCCTTAATGACAGTCATTTATTCTAAGATAACTTGCTAAATAATTTACTTCACCCTATATATTATTGGGTACAGTGGGTTAAGTGTTCAGCTGCTAACCAAGACTGGCAGTTTGAATCCACCAGCTGCTCCTTGGAAACCCTATGGGGCAGTTCTACACTGTCCTATAGGGTCACTATGAGTCAGAATCAACTAGACAGTGACAGTTTTTTTTAAAATTTTTTTTGGTGTATATTTTTGGAGGCTAAAACCTGAGGCCTTGTTGAATGTCTGTAAATGAATACCTCTATGGCATAATACAGTAAACAGTGCAATTTTTGAGGGATTAAAGCAAATGGTTACTGAGATTTGAATGTGGAGCCAATTGGCTAGGTTGTGCAAACGGTCAGCTACTAGTTGAAAGATTGGCAGTTCAAACCTACCCAGAGGCACCTCGGAAGACAAACTTGGTAATCTGCTTCTAAAAGGTCACAGCCTTGGAAACTCAAAGCAACAGTTCTTCTCTATAGAGAAGAGTTGGAACAGACTCAATGGCAACGAACAACTTATTAGCTAAGCGACTTCTGTTAGCTCCAATACAGAAGAGGGATGGGGCTGACTGAATGAGAGCCTCAGCAAAATTACAAGTTACAAGTAGTTGCCTGCCAGTCATAAATGTGTATCTGTGACTATAAAGAATATCAGGTAATTTATTTTCTCATTTTGAAATCAGACATATGTAACTGACAATCACAGATTCTTAACAGTTTGATGTTTATAGGCATGCCTACTATGTTCCTGGGAGACCCTGAGTGGTGCAAACAGTTAACAAGCTTGGGTGCTAATCAAGTCCACCAAGAGGTGCCTTGCAAGAAAGGCCTGGAGCTCTACTTCTGAAAAATTAACAACTGAAAACCCAATGGACCACAGCTCCACTCTGATACACATGCGGCTTTGTGATTCTTAACTCCCATGAGTAAGAATCGACTCTATGGCAATGGCTTTGGTTTTTCGGTTTTGCCAAGCACTATATGGTGTTCAATGAAAAAAAAAAAAAAAAAAAATTAGGACGTCAGTGTGCAAGAACAGCTGGGTGATATAAACAGAGAGATACTATTTGTTCTGTAAGCCTTCACCTGAAGTACAATTAAAAAAAAAAAAAAAAAAAAAAGGCAAGTAACACTAGGGAAGGGCTCATGCCTGTCTTATTCATTATATCTTTAGTATCATAAGAGGCAAGAGCCCTGGTGGTGCAGTGGTTAAGAGCTCAGGCTGCTAACTGAAAAGGTCAGCAGTTCGAATCCACCAGTCACTTCTTGGAAACCTATGGGGCAGTTGTACTCTGTTCTATAGGGTCGCTGTGAGTTGAAATCGACAACAGGTTTGGTTTTTGGTTTTGGTATCATAAAAGGCACTCAAAAACCTCACAAATTCTTCAAATATTATGTACCTACTATGCTCCAAGGAAGGAGTCCTGGTGGCACTGTGGTTAAGTGCTTGGCTGCTAATTGAAAGGTTGGAGGTTTAAACCCACCGGCCAATTCCAGGGAGAAAGAGATGGCCATCTGCTTCCATAAACACTGCAGCCTTGGGAACCTAAGGGACAGTTCTACTCTATTCTATAGGGCCACTGTGAGTCGGAATTGGCTCAACGACACACAACAACATGCTCCGGGGATTTTCTTAGCCGCTAGGAATACAACAGTAAAAAGATAAGCAATGTTCCTGATTTCATCAAATTTTAGGTCTAGTATGGCAAACTTCAATAAACAAACACAAAGATGTAAGGGAGTCGTGTGCTGTGACAAAAATAAAACAGGTTAGAACACAGGGGAGAAGGTGTTATATGAGCTGAGAAGGGAAATGAACGAATTTGAATTGAAAATCATTTGAATTTCTAGGGGAAGAGGATTCCAGAGAAAATAGCAAATTAGAAAA
Organism: Trichechus manatus latirostris; assembly: GCF_000243295.1. Lineage (NCBI taxonomy): Eukaryota > Metazoa > Chordata > Mammalia > Sirenia > Trichechidae > Trichechus > Trichechus manatus. The sequence continues at coordinate 17,474,272 of NW_004443939.1, read as the reverse complement.
GCTTCGAATGTAAGAACAAGTTTAGAGTTTTCAAGAAACAGTAAGAAGAGCACTGTTTGTTGAATGAATGATTTCCAGGTTATAATTCAGAGAGGGACTTATAAAGAGTTCTTGTCAATATAATGTGGAAAATAGTGAAAGGGCACAGGGATGGATCATTTAGCTCATCTTGGGGCATTATATCTTGAATGGTAAATATTATCAGTGTTACTAAATGTTAATACTATTTCTAATCCAGAGGGGGTAAAAACCCTACCTGTCATTTTGGCCTACATAGTCATATTATGAGAAAACAAATGATTTCTTTCAGACTTTTTTGAAATACAGAAAATAGCTGATAGGCTCTCCACAGTACTTTAGAGATCCACAGCGTCGTATTGATCCTAGTTACTCTTAGATTATAAGGACTAATATTAAGAAGAATCTAAACTGGTGCTTGATATTCACAGTGAAGTCTGTCAGAGAATATTAGAAAATAATGCTTCACACAAATCCTCAAAAGTCATATCAATCCTCTCAGTCTTATAAGGAACAAGATTTAGTTCTTTCCAGTCTCAAGCTTCTAAAAGCTCTCACATATTTAGATGGAAATCCTTCAAACAAAAGATAGAATATGCATAGGTATATACAATCCCTCTACCTAATGGACACCAAGTTCTCCCTTGGATAAGGCAAGTAACCTTGCTTTTTGGCCACCTTTATTCACACTTACGGAAAAGATGGTGGAGTCCTGCCAGTTGATACAATTTTGCAAATCTACACAAGCAACAAGCTTTTATCAAATTAGTTGTTAAACAACTTTTCCCCCTGTAAACCAACTTTTTGAGAACAGGGAAAGTAATGCATTAATTTTTGTGTTTCTGATACCCAACAACATTATACTGAAAAAAAGTCGGCGTTTTGACAAAAATTTACTGAATATCACCTATGCAACAGAAACTTTACAAATGCCTCATGTAATCTCAACTCTGTAAGACTATTACTAAAGTATACAACCAGGTATGCACACAAGGGGGCAGTGGTGGTTCAGTGGTAGAATACTTGCCTTCCATATGGGAGACCAAGGTTTGTTTCCTGGCCAATGTACCTCAAGCTCAGCCACCACCCCTTAGTGGAGGCTTGAGTGTTGCTATTATGCTGAACAGATTTCAGCGGAGCTTCCAGACTAAGCAGACAAAGAAGAAAGGCCTGGGGATCTACTTCTGAAAAATCAGCCAATGAAAACCATATGGAACACAATGGTCCGATCCTGTTGCACATGGGGTCACCAAGAGTCAGTGGCCCATTCAAAGGTATAACAACAACAACATGCACATATGAAATGCCTGGTGAATGAAGACAGCAATGTGTTTGTTATATTTACAGGGAAATTTGTTTGAGGTGAACTCTCAAAAGTACTTGACTACTATTTTTTTCCTCTATACCCAGGGGGAGCAATAAAAAAAACTTAGAAAATAAATTGCTGCTTACAAATGTATAGCTTTTAAAACATCTATCAGCAGATCTGTTTTAATTTCCTATGTGTTAATTAAAAATTTAAGTCTCATGTCCACCTGTTCTTCTGCCCCAATCTAAATGAAGATGAGTTAGCATTAGGACACATGGGACACACACACACACACCAGGACAGAAAAAACAGTCTACTTAAGGTTTATTTTCAAGTATTTATTTTGTATTGTTTAATCTATATTGTCTATCTATAGCAATAATTCTATACCTACTTTTAACTAGACACCAAAAGATCTGTATAACACCTTGAAATTGTAGGCAAAAATCTATAGGTGCCCATGTGCATTTTTCGGGGGAAATTCTCTAGCTTTCATTAGATTCTTAAACCTAAATCTAAAAAAGATTAATAACTAAAAAGATTAAGAACCCACTAGGTAAGGTACAGTGGTGGTTTAGCGGTAGAATTCTCGCCTTCCATGTGGGAGACCTGGTTGGATTTCCAGCCAATGCACCTCATGCACAGCAGCCATCTCTTACTAGAGGCTTGCATGTTGTTATGATACTGAACAGGATTCAATTGAGCTTCCAGACTAAGAAGAAAGGTCTTCCAAAACTCAGCCAGTGAAAACCTCAACATATCACCTGCAAATGATTGATCATAAGGACGGATGGTGCAGAACCAGGCAGTATTTTGTTCCACTGTGCATGGGGTCACCACGAGTGCGACTAGATGGCAGCTAACAACAACAACAAAGTGGAAGGGGTAGGAAAGACAAAGTTTCTTTTTCAAAGTTTTGTTCTTGTAATTAACATAGAGGAAAAAAGTAGTAGCTTGAGCATTCAGATACTGTTGCCTATATTCACATGCACAATATTCTTAGCTATATAGTACATATGTATCACTTTGAAAATCAGTCAATTTATTTGTACCGATTTGTTTGGCTTTTTGAGTTGAATGGGGCAACAAAAACATTTAGCTGGGAACATCAGAGGCGAGTATTCAATACTACCCTCGATGCTATATAATGATTATTTTGCAGTCTCAACTGAGAAAAGGCCATTTGAGTGAATGTTTCACATCTTTTTTTAAAAAAAAAGTAGAAAAAATCCAGTAGTTATGTTTACTCTAATAGTCTAAAGCATTTTAATATTAGTTTTTCTTAATCAAGGAATTAGCCAATTGTACCATTTCAGCTTTAACTTTTTTCTATGTTGTAAAATTAACTTTCTCTTTATAAAATTATTTTCAGAGTCATAAATAAAACTAGAAAAAATGAACATGTACTCAAATCAGAAACGTGTATCTACATTAACTGAATGCTTTTATAAATCACATTTAATCCTCGCAACACTTAAGAGGTGCTAGAGAGGTTGAGAATGCTGGCCATAGAATTAAACTGAATGGGTTCTACCATCAATTAGATAGTCTTGTGACCTTTGACCCATTACTTTATGCTTCAATTTTATCATCTGAAAAATGGGGATAATAGTAATGCCCACTTCACTAGATTGTTGTGAGGATGAAGTGAGAACACTAGCACAATTGCTTAAGAAGATAAATATTAGCTACTATTATTATCCCTACTCTACAAACAAAGGCTTAGAAAAGTTAAGCAACTTTTTTAAGGTTATAAGAGCAAGTAATGGTGGGGCAGTCTGGGATTAAAAACCAAAATGGGGTATCTGGCTCTAAAGCCCATATTACCACTGTGCTGGTATTTTTTCCTACTATTTCTTGTTGTAATAAATCCAAAACAAATTAAACTTGTAAAATGGGAATGATGAATCTTAGGTTCTCTATTATTTGATAAAACGCCTTTCATTTTGAAATGAAATGAGCTCCATTTTATACCATTATTCTATTTTACATTAATATCCTGGACTAATTCTACTTCATCATTCACATGAAAGATAGGAATCAGAAGAGTTAAATAGTGAGATTCTTATCTTAGATTCTATACTTTAACATAGGTTTTCTGTGACTTTATTTTTTATTGTAAAGTAACACACCCACTCCACACTTATCCTGACATGGTTAGGTTCCAAACCAGGTCATTATGCAAAATCGGCGTTACGCAAAAATGGAGGATGACCACAACAGATCACAAAATGGAGGATGACTACATCATTACCATAAACCAAACCAACCCACAGCCATCAAGTTGATTCTGACTCATAGCGACCCCACAGGGTTTCTAAGGCTGTAAATCTCCACAGAAGTAGACTGCCACATCTTTCTCCCGCAGAGCTGGTGGCGGTTTCAAACTGCCGACTTTACGGTTAGCAGTCAATCACTTTAACCACTGCGCCACCAGGGCTCCTTGTATCATTACATAACTGCCAAATTACATCGTTACATAACTGCCAAACCACTGAGGATCATGGCCCAGCTAAGCTGACACACAACCTTAACCATCACAGCTAGCATTACTCTCCTCACACGTCAGTGTTTGTTACTGCCAGACCTACTGTCGTTAATGTGCAAAGTACTCAGAAAGTAGGTTTTTTTACTATTGTTGTAAATGCAAAATGTCAGATAATGAGATAGTCGACTAGTGAGGAGTAGGTGTAAATAAATGCTTAGTGTGAAATATTCAAACTACGTATGTCTAAAAAAAAGGTATAGGCCTCCCTTTTTACCCCCTATTCCATTCCTCTATGCATGTTTTCAACTACTGTAATGGGTGCTACCTCTAATCAGCTATGTGAACCTCAGTTCCTTTATGAAAAAGTAGGGATAATGGCACCTACCTTTTCAAGTTTCTAAGATTAGAAACATTATGGATATCAAGCACCTAGCACAGTGCCCAGCACATAAGACACCCAGTAAATGGTATATATCATTATGAGAACGTCAGCATCCAACACCCAATTTCCCCATCTTTTCACTGGATTAAACATGACAATAATAATTTTGTCTTTTGGCATAGCATTATTGTCAAAATTAAATTGTTAGGTGCTGCTGAGTTGATTATGACTCATGGCAACCCATGTGAGAGTTAGAACTGCCCCATAGGGTTTCCAGAAGTGGGCAGTGTTTCTTTCTGTTGTACATAAGCTCGCTATGAGTCAGAACCAACTAGAAGGCATCTAACAACAACAATCTTTACGGGAGTAGGTTGGCAGGCCTTTCTCCCACGGAGTCACTGGGTGGGTTCAAATTGCCCACTTTTTGTTTAGCAGCCAATCACTTAACCATTGCGCCACCAAAACCACCCACTGCCGTCGAGTCAATTCCGACTCATAGAGACCCCACAGGACAGCGTAGAACTGCCCCATAGGGTTTCCAAGAAGCAGCTGGTGGATTTGAACTGCTGACCTTTCGGTTAGCAGCCAAACTCTTAACCACTGCACCACCAGGGCTCCTTAAAATTAAATTAGATGTAAATTAATTACTAATACTTTGTAAACTGTTAAGTGGTAGTAAACATGTGAATTATACTACTGCTAGATGCTCTTTCTCCTTTAAGAGCTCACGGCAATGAAAACATGACACCAATGTGAGCATACTTCAAATTTCTTAGTCATTTCTACCCTTAAGTAGCATGTTACCAATAGCATGCATAGATAGATGATGGCTATGCATTCTTTTTTTTGATAAAACACAAATGTTTCCATGGAAAACTCATTCTAGGAAGGCTAGCAATTGTTACCTCTGTCACTTGAAACTATGAACTGCAGTTAGTTTCAAGCCATGATTAACTCACTTGAGGTCTAAAGCACTTTGAGACAATAATCAAGTAAATTTTTTTTAAAGAGGGAGGAGGTGGAGGGGAGGTAACACTTCTATGAGATGGTGTGGTTAAACGAAAACCAAAAAGGTCAGTACCTCTAAAAACAAAAACACTCAAAGCTGTATTAACAGCAGATAAATTTAGTGCTAAGTACAAAATGTATCTCTTGAACAACGAACACGGCTGGGTTCACAGATTTGCATTGCAGGGACGAAGGATTTAAATGTTCACTTGTGCTTCAACACCCCCAAGATACCTTTCAAATTATTTAAAATGTTTAACTGCAGTATTTTAAAGGATGGGGGGGGGGGCTCAAGTAGGAAAAAAAACTGGGGCAGTCTGGAAAGTGTTAAGATAAACTAGCATTTATCTTAACTGCAATTCAAAGTATAAATATTCCATCTCAAAATTTAAGTATCAAATGCTCAACTAACAATCTATTGATTATAATTATCAATAAATTGCAAATTGTTCATATTTTTCTCCCTTAGCAACTTAAGTTGAGATTAAAGACAGTCTCAAGGACCATATGGTGTCCTAATAAAACTGCAGGGGAGCTTTGTCCACACAGAACAATATTTGCCAATTATAAACATTTTATGTCTCTCTTTTTTTAAAGTACTGAAAAAATGAAGTTGTAAGCTGAATCCACCTGAACAAAATTGTTGGAATGGAGTGTGATATAAAGTAAATTTTTAAAACTAATAGTGAGTTTTGATTAAAACTGATTTTTAAACATTTACTCGATTACCGTTTTTTAATGTGTTAGCACAATTAAAGATAAAATGATATTATAAGGCATATCCTAGGGTTTGGTACACTAATTTTATCTTCATGCTACTTTTACTAATGTAAAAATATTCATAAAACCCATGAAATACTAAAATTAAGACTTTAAGTTCACAGAAAACATTAATCTTAGGAAAAAAGAGTAAGAAAACTACACTAGCTATTAAAAATTAGGAGTAAGAACAACTGGGAATGACAGGAGAGATTTGCAGCTAATCTCAGAAACAACCAATAAACAAATCTCAAAACCATTATGATTTTTATTTTTAATGGGATAAGCAAGATTACTTTATAACCACCCCGTTTCAGCTTCTTTTTTCCAATGGGAAGAAAATAAACAAAAATAAAACACTAAAGCACTTAAGGTATAAAATCTTCTTTACTAGGTTCCTTCACTTTCATTTATGAGAGTGAAAAACACTAGTATGTAAAAGTATCTTTTTAGTAGAAGAAAATGAAAATGAGATGTCCCTAAAGTTAGTAGACTAAAGTTCTTTTGTATTCAAAGTAGAAATATGACTCAGTATTTGACTCAAATGTTAAACCTCCTGGAGCAAGCTCACTGCTTCATGATTCAAAAGCATGAAGAGAAAAGTCAATTTTTCAAGCAGAGAGAACTGACAAAGAACATACAAGTAAGTGCATAATCCAAAAGAAAATGCACTCTTCATTGGAAAAAAATGCCATGAACGAATCCAATAAAAAACTCAAAAAATTCAAAGCCACATTTGAAACTATGAATAAAAATGCAAAACATATACTGCCCTCATGAAAATAGTATAAGATGTTTTGTCAGTTATATGCCTGAATGGAGAACTAATGTGAAATTGCAAATTGAAATTTTTAAAGAAATGTGTAGGAAATACCTTTAAGGTTGAATATTTAAAATATAAAAAGCCTGTTTCCTGGATAATTTGCTCTCAATTCTGATAATTTAAAACAACGTACTGTTGATAGAATAAGGGACAAACATAGAAAGAAAATATTATTCAAGTAATAAGTGAGAATGTAAAAATGTTCAACTAAATAATGATTTAATAAGCAATATATGTTAAGTCCAACAATTCCAGTCAAAAACGAGTGTTAAAACATAATATTGATTCAAAATAGGCTAACTGGTACTTTATACAGAAACTTCCTAGAAATGTTCACAAAGCAAATTCACTTTGCTTTTATTCTACCTTTTAAACAAATGTACTTAAAAAATAGGCACAAACTATTGCCACTTTTATATATTACAATTTCTCACAGGTGTCGTTCAATAAATCCATTTCATCAATTGTATCTTTCAGCTTGAAAAAAATCTAACAAGTAACAATGATTATAAGAGTAATACAGCTATGTTCAAAAATGATTTATTTTAATGATAGTCAAGCTACTCTATCTAACTTTGATAATAGTCTTACTTTCCGTTATGAGATGGGATAGCATTCTTTGGCTGATGTAATTCTCAGGCTCAACATATTTTTTTTTCTTCACTTTCTTTTTCATTTAACAAAGAAGCTGTTGTTGTTGTAGTATGTCTTCCAGTCAATTTCAACTCATAGTGACCCTATAGGACAGAACAGAACTGCCTCATAGGCAGGGCTTCAAACAAGTTCAAACTGGTTCAGTCAGGGCCAACGAAGTTAAACTGGAACAGACCCAAATTTTTACAATTTGGGTGATCCAGGACGATAACTGGAATGGGAAGAATTATGGGTCAATGCTCTGGAATGGGGGACTTGGAAGAGGCATAGTGAGCTGTTTCACGAGCCTGATGCATGAGATTGGATTATTGGCAGGACTGTGGAAAGCGATACACATGCAAAGCAGCTGGGGTTGGCCGCCATCTTTGAACAGAGCACCGCTGTTTCCAACTCTGCTCAAAATTCCACAGGCAAGAGATGTGGTTGCCTATGCAACACGTATGCTGCCCTTGTTTTCTAAGAGGGAAATTAGGTTTCTAGCACGGCTTTGACCCATAATTTTTCCCATTCTGGTTATCATTCCAGTTCACCCAAATTTTTTAAAATTTGGGTCTGTTCCAGTTTCGCTTCCTTGGCCACGACTGAACTGGGAAGAATCGGTTCGAAGCCCTGCCCATAGGGTTTCCTATGCTGTAATCTTTACGAAAGCAGATTGCCAGATTTTTTATTCTGTGGAACTGCTGGTGGGTTCAAACTGCTGACCGTCTGGTTAGCAGCTGAGCACTTAACCATTGCACTACCAGGGCTCCTTCAGCAAAGAAGCTAGAAGAGTTAAACGTTCCATTACATAAATAGAATGAATATAACAAACAGCTAGACAAATTCAGTTACACAGGTAGCAGCAGTCTCCAGATCCTACACGTGATACACTCAACCATTTCATATTGTTTTAATAATATCATCAAGTCCATTTTTTAAAAAAGCAAATACTTTGGCTTAAATGTCAGCGTTGAAAAAAAAATTTTTTTTTAACGCATTCTTCTTAATACAATCGACCTAATGAGCTAATTCACACTAATATAACTATTTCATAAAGTAGTTCAATTCAAGTTGATTATCTTTTGCAGCCCCCATAAAATTAAGATAAAATCAAAACCAAACCTGTTGCTGTTGAGTCCATTCCAAGTCATAGCGACCCTATAGGACAGAGTAGAACTGCCCCATAGGGTTTCGAAGGAGCACCTGGTGGATTCAAACTGCCAACCTTCTGGTTAGCAGCCGAACTCTTAACCACTACGCCACCAGGGTTTCCACTGTGCTACCAGGGCTCCTTAAATTAAGATAAAACATGTAATTTTCCTGATTGCATGAGGTAGTATTTTTCACCATCACTTGTTCTATCTGTACTTGCTACATAGGTACAATATACTGTGTACTGTTGATATGTACTAGTCACATTTTTACATATGTCTGTTAATATATACTGAAGTTTACCTAAAGTATATGGCCATGTGAATTTTTTCAGAATTTTGCCATTAAACAGGATATGCTTCTCTTACACAAAATGAACTAATGTTTCAATGTAATATTGTAATTAAACATTATTAATGAACTATTTAACTCCAAGAGGAAGCACAATGAATAGGGAAATTACATATTAAGGTTATTTTTAAAAATGTTTAACTAAAGAATTCATTGTGAGGAGGGACCTACTGTAAAATTTGATATCTGGGCAATTCATCTCCCCCTCAAAGGTAGACTGTTGCTTCCTATAAAAGATAAAAGATTTTTCTCTAATAAATCTCCTTAAAAACACAATTGAAGTGTCCCTTAAAATGGTTCTCGGGATCAAAGAAAGTTGAAAATTATGAAATAAAACCCACTACACAAGTCATGGAGTCCCAGGGTGGTGTAAGCATTACACACTTGGCTGCTAACTGAAAGGTTGGAGGTTTGAGACCACCCAGAGGTGCCTCGGAAGAAAAGCCTGACAATCTACTTCCAAAAAATCTGCCACTGAAACTGAGCAGTTCTACTCTGACACACATGGGGTTTCCATGAGTCAGAGTCGAGTCGAAGTTGACGAGACAGAAACTTTTTTTTTTTAAACACAAGTTATAGAGGTTAAGAATGGTCCTGACAACAGATCTAGGATGAAACACCTGACCATGCCACTTATAAAAACTTGTGACCTCGGGCAAGTTTAACCCCTTTTAGCCTTAGTTTCTTTATCTGCAATATGGGTGACTGTTAAATAAAAGATCAAAAATACAGGTATTAATAGCATTAAGCCTGGCATAGAGCTTAATAAGTATTATTGTCGAGACAAACTGACTGAAGTCTCATTAGTGACCCTGCAAAAGCTGTTGTGATCTTCGCTTTTGTTAAAAATAATCAAAATACAAAGAAATTAAAACATAAGATTTATTCCAAGCAGTCATTTTATGTGCATTCAGGGAGATCATTTTGTTTCTAAAAACAAATGGCTCAAAGTAGGCTTAGTTACAATTGTTGAAAAATAAACCTTTGAATTAGCTCGAAACAGTAATATTTGATTGTGTCATGATTTAATAAACCCTCTGCAAATTGGAGGAGTGCAAGTCTCCCTTCATGAAGGAAAATGAAGGAAATAATGCTCCTCAGGATTGAAGATTTCACAGAGGCTTAAAGTTTCTTTTTTTTTTAATGAATACAAGTTTCCGTGGTGGCCGAGTACTAGATGGTTACTGAGTTAACATTAAAAGTAACTCCTGAAAATTTGACTTTACCCATTTGTAGCTATGAGACTTCTTGAAATTTAAAATTAAGGAAGCACATAGTCTTTTTCATTAAATCAAAATAACGGGTTTGTTATTGACTACTTTCTTTTTGGTCATAAAGGACAAATTTACAATGCTGCAGAGCAGTTCCTGGTGTAGTCTGGGTCAGGTTTTTGTTTTTCTTTTTATGGTTAATTTTTGGTTTCGTAGGTAAGAAAAACTCCTTAAAAATCAAAATAAGATGTTATTTTATTTTATTTTTTTCCACCTTTTAAAAGTCACTCTTCCCTTGCTTGGTAGTGTAATACTGGTACTATTCTGCTGTTCACTTTTAGTGTAAAGGATTCTACATACCCAAGAAGAAAAACAAAAAAAGAGAAGACAGTGTTAAAAAACAAATTTTACAGGTAGCAAGAAGCTGGACTCATGCAAAACCGAGCAAGGCAGGATTTTTCAAAGGATGATCATCCTACCTTTCAAATATCCTACCAACTCCCACCAGACTTGATGAAGATTAGGAGGATATTTCCTGGTATATATATGTTTTTTAAAACGAAATCACTTCAAGCAAAGTTTAGCACCCCAGAACTCAAGAACTAAATGAGGAGAAGTCGTCAAGAATTATTTGCTTAATGAATCAATTAAGGTATACATTCCAGAAGGGGAAAGTAACTCCCAGGAAACATCTACTTATTGAACATAATTTTGATTTTCTCTTCCGAACTTGAGTCCATCCCCCTTCACCTGGATTTAAAGGAAATTTTTATCTTCACTTAATTACTTCAAAAATCTTATGAGGTGGTAATTGTTATCCCTAAATTAGTGAAAAAGAAGTGAACTTCAAAAGCAGTGGAGGAAATTGCCCAAAGTTACATAGTTTGGAAGGTACAGAAACAATTAGAATTCAAAGTTACATCTCTAGGGTCCCAAAGTCCAATCTGTTTATGCTATATTAAAGCTTGTGCTTCCATTTGTCTTCCTAAATCGTCCGGTAGGGAGAATATTTATGAAATCCTACGCTTTTTCCCCCCCTTCTATGTTGTCAAGCCTTATATTTCATACTACCGCCTGTGCTGGGCTATAAATTCAACACAACAACGGGACAAGGTGCATAATTCTAGGAGTCAGAGTACAGGCGCAAAGAACAGGAAATCTGTTCTACTCCTCTACGTCTGAAAATCTAGCGTCACCACCAAAAACGACAAACACAGGCTCTGGTCCAGAAAGGCTGTAAACCGCGCCCAGGTCTCAAGTCAAGGCCCAGCCTGAAGCCAGGCGAGGAGAGACGAAAGGATTGTCCTTTTCCCACACCCTCGCTACGGCGGGAGCATAGAGAACGTTGGTATCGCAGTAACAGGGCACAGCACACACTCTAAAGCCTGCCTTATGCCCGTTAAACGCACTTACTTTAGCGAATTCCAAGACACAAGACCGGCACCGACAACCGGAAGGCCTCCTCTGTCCTCCAGCTTCAGGCGCTAACGGTGACGACATCTGGACAGCGACGCAAATAGCGAAGGACCAGCGCTAGGCCACTAGCTCAGTGCATGCGGGAGGGGAGGGGCCCAGCAGCGGCGCTTCCTTTAAGCGTCATGGGTTGGGTTGCCGCTTCTGTGACCTGAGGTTTGAACATGTCGCGCCTGAAGGGAGCAGCGGGGTGGGATCCTCGGGCAGGTTTCAGAGCTGAGCGGAGGGAATGCACTACCTCAGTACCCCAGGGGCTGTTAAAGGCGGCGAGGAAGAGCGGCCAGTTAAACCTGTCTGGTAGGAACCTTAGTGAAGGTAAGATTCGGCGGTACGACCCGCTTCTTCTCGGAAGCCCTTGCCCGGTCCGCCTCCCTTTCCTTTGGCCATCTTTGTCTCAGGATCCTAGCCGGTATCTCTGTGCTCTAATCCAGGCACTCATCATATTTCACCTGGCTTGGTCAGTCCCATTTTGATCCTCCTTCCCTTCTTTGATCCCTGATGAAGGGACCTTGCTGGGATTATGGCCAAAGTTTAAACGGGTAGCTTTCTGTGATTCTCCCATTTTAAGGAATAAACAACATAATGTATAACTAGTTATCAGATGATGGGCACATTCTTTGTTTCTTTGGCCCTCAATTTTATCCTCTTAATTTGAGAGGCTTGGACTGATCCCTAAGGGCACTTACCAACGCTAAAAGCTTATTTTATCTGCCCCTTTGTGAGCTCAAAGTGAATGCTATTTATCCTCTGCCAAGAAGTTCTTCTGTGTGCTACTGGACAGAGTCTTAATTAAAGGAATAAGTGTATTTCCTAAATTAAGGCTCTGTATAGATGCCATACAAAGTATTTGAATTTAGGGCCATCCTGAAAAACCTGGTAAAGGCCAACAAGCCTTTACCATAAATACCATGAATGGATGGCCAGATGCTCTTCTGATTGATTATCTGTTGTGTAGGAAAAAGAGAGAGAATAGCTTTCTTCCTGTAATGTTTTCCTCTACTCATATTCAGGTGTTTAGACTATCTGTGATAAAAGCTTTCCATTTTCCTTCTAATGATACTTTCTTACTGTGCCATGTGTCAAGTACACCATGCAAACAAATACTGGCTGAATGAATGAAAGAATATATATGACATAAGATCTCAGCTCTACCTTGAAGAGTTTTTTTTTTTTTTTAAATCAATGGGAACATAGATATTAAAAACTACAGACGTGCATATGCACTTCCTTTTCACAAAGCCTGGAACACTTTTCCTCAGATACCTGCATAAGGCTCACTTGTTTGCCTCCTTTAGGACTCTGCTCAGGGAGACTCTTCTTAACTACCGTATCTAAAAATATTATTACTAACACTCTGTCCTCTTACCTGTTAAATTATTTTAGTAGCATTTGTCACTGCCAGAATTTATGTTATTTGTTTGCTTATTGTCTTCCCTGTCCTCCAACAAGAATGTTAGTTCTAGGAGGTCGTTTTTTGTTTTGTTCATATTCCTAGCACTCAAAATAGTGCTTTGGTATATAGTGGTTGCCATCAAGTCAGCTTCGACTCATGACAGCCCCATGTGTGTCAGAATAGAACTGTGTTCCATAGGGTTTTCAATGGCTGTTATTTTGGAAGTAGATCCACAGGGCTTTTTCTGAGACACTGTAGGTGAACTTAAACCTCCAACTTTTTGGTTAGCAGTTGAGTGTGTTAACTTTGCACCGCCTACGGACTCTGGTTAGTACATAGTAGATTCTCATTAAGTATTTGTGGAAGGAATAAGATTATGAATGAATATTCCCAAATGCTAAGTGGTGTGTGTGTTGGAGTGTTTTTACAGACTGGACCCAGGTGATTTAGTCTATTAAAGTTTTAGGAAGCAAATGAATTTTAACTCAACTCCATGATGACATGATCAGGACTATTTAGGTTATTACTGTATAAACAGCCCAACACAATACCCATTACATACTAGGTACTCAAATGACTTTGAATGAGTGAGTACAGTATTTCATTGGAGGGAAAAGATGTAAATGGGAGAGGCTTGTGGTATTTGTAGTTTACATATTTGTACATTTTTTATTGTCATTTGAAAAAACTGATTATTTTTAATGGCTGTATAATATTCATGGTATGACTACCAGAATTTACTTAAACATTCCAATATTGTCAACATTTTTAAGTCATCATTTTGAGTGTCAATTCCATAACATATTTAGAAAAGTATATACAAACAGAAATAACTGTTAATAATCAACTTCAAGGAAGAATATTGTAAATGTTTTGGGAATTTTAAGTGACAGTTCTGTTTATGAACAGCAACATGAAGTATCACTTTGGTTCAATATACATATTGTAGCTTTTTTTTCATTGGACCAGATAAAATGAAGATTGAGTAGAAAAAGAGGTATTAATTGTTGTTCTCTGGTTGCACGACCGTGGCAGAACACTAATGTAGGGATGCTTCTGTATGACTCACCTGAAACTGAGGAAAAGTCGAAGTTGCCAGAGTTTGGAACAAAACAGTGCTATAAATTCTAAAGAAGCAACACTGTTGAACTGACAGGAAAAGTGGTAAGTAGATAATTTGTTAAACAAGCCAATTAGTTTGGAAACAATATTATTTGAGAGACAAATATGGATATAAGGCTATCTTGTCTTGAAGAGAGGAGTTTGGTTAATTTCCATTTGTGGAATTAAGTAACTGAGTCTAGGGCTCCTAGGCCTCAAGAAGGCATGATACCTGCTTTAGGGTAATGCGAATTTGCCTTATTCAGGATGTGCAGTTTGTTATGACAGGAGAAAAAGTGTAACACAAACCATATGTTTACTGGAACTTTAACTAGTCATCCTTAAATCTGTATGAACCATGTTCTGTTTTACTATGTAGCTTGATTCTGTATCTTGACTACTGGTTGTCTGAATGGAACTTGTTGTTTCTAAGCAGCTAATTAGAATTAACTAGCCAGAGTATGCAGATTATTTTAATAATAAATAATTCCAGGAAAAAAAAAAAGTAGTTCCAGATGAGTAGCTTTGTCAAAACAAGCTAATCCCTAAGATAATTCTTAAAAATGGAAGCAAAAAGAAAGTGCCTTAATTTATATATAATGACAAAATCTTGAGGTGAACATTTAATTTCTAGTGTATGAAATCCAAGGAAGTCTAGTTGTGTGGATTATAAAACAAGGAAGTAGATAGCTAATTGAAAAACCCCATTCCTGTTTCTTGATCCGTTAAGATAGTAGTTTCTAAACTTTAGTGTCTTGATCTCTTGTGATGTATATCCTAAGTTATTTATTATGAATTCCAATTATTTTATAAATTGTTTAATGAATTAGTGCAAATTTAAATATGAATTTAAAACTGAGTGTCATCTGTCATAGATGTTGTCCCAGGAAGAATACAAATTATGAAGAATGGTGTTAAACAGTTTCAGTGAGGTTTATCATGTTTACTATACAGCTGAATGTACCCTCAAGTTACAGCAATAAATTCAGACATTTTTTTCTCTCAGAGAGATTGATAAAAATGTTTCCTTTTCATCTCTTAAACATTTTATTTTTCTTACAGTATTCTCACCGGACTTCAGGACAGAACAGTTCCTTTCATGCTTTCTAACGTAACAATGTCTCAAGTGGTCTAAACCACAAAGATATATCCTTTGAATCAATCTCAAACTGCAACTGAGTTGTTTTTGTTAGTTGCTGTCGAACTGAGTTAATGCCTTCCATATAACTGTTTAACTTTCCTCTCGTGTGTGTATACGTTTTTTCTTATTAAACTTTAAAGACTGCAGTATCGTGGTTTGTCAGTATGGGAGTTCTTGGCCCCTGGGTAATGCAAGAGATTTGCTCTTGGCTACTAACGAAAAGTTTGGTAGTTTGGACTTATCCAGTGATACTGCAGAAGAAAGGTCTGAGAAAGGTGTGGCAATCTGTTTCCATAAAGATTACAGCCAAGAAAACCCAGTGGAGCATTTCTACTCTGTAACACGTGGGGCCACCATGTGTTGAGTCAACTTGATGGCAATGGGTTTGGTCTGATTTTTTGGCTTTGTTTAATGTACAGAGGCCATTGTGGTCATGAATAAAGCACTATGGAGAAAATTGTAATGTTTTCCAATGAGCTTTTCCTGATCCTTCACATGGTAGCTTATTTCTTGGTCCATGCTTTTAAAGTGTTCATAATTGGATAGACAGTTCAGTGAATGTTGGATAGACTGTTATAAAAAGATTACCTACACCTAGCATATAGAATTTTTGTATTACTGTTGTTGGATGCTAGCATTCAAATGATAATGAGGCCGTCTCATTTAATCAACAAGGAAATTGGGGACTAGGGATACTAGGTTACTGGCCAATTTGATTAGTTGCACAGCTTTAACCAGAGTTTGAGATTCCTGACTCTTAGGTCAATGGTCTATCCATGATGAAATGCTGTGTATCTTAGTTTTAATGTTTATAGTTTTTTAAAAGATGGGAGTTGACAGACTAGGATACAGACCTTAATGGAAAGGATGATTTTCTACCTTAAGGAAACAATTACTATTGTATACCTTGGGTGATCAATTGCTATATGTATGTAGCTGTCCAAAAAAAAGTCAAAAAAGATTTTTAGATCACATGGTTTATTGTGCCTGCAGTTTAATGACTACACATTTTTGTCCCTCCATGTAAATTTTTAAGTTAATATAAAGAAAAAATTCCATAGCAATTTTTTTCATATTTGGAATACATATTGAAGTTCATTTTTACCTGATAGTTTCTATTTTATAGATTGGTAAACTACTTTTACAATGCTTCCACAGAACTCCTCAGTAGTTAAGATTATACCTTTCAGTTGTTCTTCAGTTTTTATAAGTAGCAAAGGTGACATGAACCTTGATGCTATGAGCTCTAGGAGAAATTGGGATACCTCACAATGATTAGTGAAGAATGAGCAATAAGTCATTGCTTGGGGGAAAGCAAATTGGTACATGTCCAGTAATAGGATATCAGCAGTTCTCTATCCATTGATAGTTCCCACCGATTTTGTTCACAAAAATATTTGAAGTAATAATGATAAAATGTTAACATTCATTTAGTGTGATTGATGGGTACCAAGTGTCTGTATTGTGTTCTGTAACAGTGTCTTGTGCTCCTCACTCTCCTATCCCCCAAAAAGGCAATTTGTTGTTAGATTGCTATTTAAGTGCGGTCACCACTATGTACCAAAGTATAGGTGTTAGAGAAAAATGTGTGCAGAAATTGTCTGCATATCTTCTTTTGAAGCAGAATTAAGCATATTAGTTTCTTCCATACATGTTCTTTTTCATTGTTTTGTCTTGTCTTTTTTGTTCTGGAGCCTTTTGTTGGTGATGACACAAACCTATATGGCATACTGATAGCTTTTTTTTAAAATAGTCACACTGATTTTTAGTCAAATACATAAGTGTTCCCATTTCTACTGATTTTTTTGGTGTCAAGTTCACATGGCAATTGCTAGGCTCATCTCTTTCTCATTCCCACGGAACCATCTATACCTACACACCAAAATAATAATAACAGATTTTATAGTGCTTTTGCTCTCAAGAATGGAAAGAAGTGAATTTTTCGGTTTTGCTTTGCTTTAAAAATAAGCTTTAAAAACAAAGCAAAATACAGGTTCATTCACATTCTGTGTATTTATATTTGCTGGAGATTCAGCAGTAGAAGAGTAGAGAAGGGAGAGAGTGCCTAATCAGGGAGAAAGAGTGGGAGAGAGATCTTATATTTTATCCTAATATGAACATGGCTACCTCTTTTTTTTTTTTATTTTTAAAGTAGAAGTCACATGCATCTTAGGAACTTTGCTTCTATAAAACCATTCTAATCAGATTACACATCCTGAATTTTACTTCAGCGTTCTGAACCTGAAACTTTGACCATACCTTTCCATTTAATCTCTGATGGTTTTGAAATGATATACAATAGCAGCAGGGTATAACCAGTGATAGCCATGATTAACATCAGCTCAAAATTCTAAATTATACCTCTATGTAGTCCTACTTTAATCAAGGAATTGAAGACTTTGTTTAAAATAATTTTGATACAACGTACTAATAGCTTTTGAAGCTTCAAGTTTTACAGTGACCACATGGACTGTCCCTGTTTAATTTATACAGTCTTATTTGCCGCGTTATAGGAATTGCTGTCATTTGCTTCCTAGAATAACACAGTGTTGTATAGTGTAGTAAAAAATAAAATTGCATAGCAGGGAAAATACATAGAGTAGCTACCAGAGTCAGATATTCTTCCTAAATATTATCTAAGAGGGATGGCAGTGTAACATTACTAGGATTTGAATCCCATTTTCTGCTACTTACTAGCTGTATAACCTTGGGCAAATTACAGTCTCTCTGTGCCCTGTTTTTCTCATCTATAAAATGGGCGTAGTAATAGTACATACTAACTCATAGAGTTGTTATATTTAAATGAGTTAGTATGTTAGAACGTTGCCTGATATTTATGTTAGCTCTTATTAGCTATTTTTATTATTACCAGCCCTCTCTCAGCCTTAGTGTATATTTCTGCTATAAAAATTATACCGTTATGTTATAAATGTTGATTTCAATGCCTTCTTCATCATTCTGTTAGTTTCAGGGTAGAATCCATGCTTTATTTGCCTTGTATGTCTACCACAGTGGGCTGTGCAGAGTGTATACCTGATATAGTTGAATGAAGTTGAAAAGTGTGATCTATTGTGTAAAATACATATTAGTTAGTTTTTTTAAAATAAACTTTCATTCTAATCTAGCCTTAATTCATTGCTGTTTGATTTATTGACAGTCTTAAAGTGTTTTCAATAACATGAATTATTTCAGTAGACAAGCAATGATGTTAAATAACAATTATCAGAGTATATCACTTAATATCTCACTTCTTGTTTTCGTCTTTTTTTGGGGGTTGGTGATGGTTGAAATAGTGCCTCAATGTGTTTGGAGAATAAACGTGGATATCCCTGAGGAAGCTAATCAGAATCTTTCATTCGGTGCTACTGAGCGATGGTGGGAGCAGACGGACTTGACCAAACTAATCATATCAAACAATAAACTTCAGTCACTTACAGATGACCTCAGACTCCTCCCTGCACTGACTTTTCTTGATGTAAGTTGACTGATAATAAATATGAGTCATTAGTTTAAGAGACTCCAGAGGTAAATTCAGGCTTTGATAAGCAGAAAACCTTCAATGTTCAATTGGTAGAATGCAAGCAAAAACAAAAAAATACTGTGTTAGGCATAGCAGAATGGTTAAAAGTGCAGAGTCAGTGAAAACACCAGGGTTCAATTTCTGACTTTATCAGCTTGAAAACAGTATGATTCTGTGAGGATACAAAAAAAGTCTCCCTCTTCCTTTTAATATACTTTTTTTTTGTGTATGTTGGCATAAAGCATACCATGAGGGGTGTCGTTAGTTCCTAAACCCCTTATCTCATTTGAAATAAAAATTCCACTCAATGAGGTGATTTTTTTTTTCTTACTGTAATATTTAAAATGGTTGACTTAATACTTCATGATTTCTCAACAGCAGTTTGGTCAGATTCAAACTCCTTTCCTCTTCTACACACAGAGCTAATTACCAGTAGTTCAACTTGTTGCCGTTGAATTCAAATAACAGAATTATTGTTAAAGAATTTGGTCCAATGGAAAGTACATATATGGTTAATTTTAAGACTAAAATTTTGACTTTGTCTTTTAATAATTTTTAGATACATGATAATCAGCTGACATCCCTTCCTTCTGCTATAAGAGAGCTAGAAAATCTTCAGAAACTTAATGTCAGGTAAATTTTAAGCTTATTTATTTCTCCTATTGCTATTGTAAGTATGTAAATCTAATATTGTTTAAATGTCTTGTCTAGACTAAGAAAGTATCTTCATATTGTCTCCGAAAATGGTTAAAGCAGAATAAGAATTTTGAGTTCTAAATCACAGATTATTTTTGGTTTTAGAATTACCTGTGTGTTTTCTGATCCTGTGAATTTAGGGCTGGTTGATTTTTTTAAAAAATACTTCTTCTTTCACTTTTATGAAATAATTTTAGATTTTAGAAAACATCTTTGTTGACATCTCAGATTTTGTTACATTAATCTTCTAAAACACATCTAGATGTTTTCATTAGTGATGAAAAATTTTATAGTAGTAGTTTTTAAACTTTTTCAAAGGCTCCTTGGGTTCCACAGATTTGCTTCTAATACTATCATGGACAAGCACGTTGGAGGCCAGGTGGCTAGGCTCTAGGTAACTCTTTTTGCCCCCCAGTACACACCTAGATTTTCAAGAAAGAATGCCCTTGCCTTATCTGTACTGTTGTATACTGGGGATTAGGCAAGATTTCACTTAGTAAAAAAAAAAGTTTAAATGCTTTAATATACTTTGAAAAACCTTGACTTATGAAGTAGATATGTTACAGAACTAACCATCAAATCTCAGTTTTCTGGAGGCAAGTTAACTGGTTTGAGGGAAAACAGTCCCTCAAATGACAGTTTTTGTTTGGTGAAAAACTTCAGATTACCATAACTCAGCAAAAATATCTACACATAAAATAGTGCTAGTAGTTTAGAACTATCAGAACTTCTTCCCCTTACAAAAAGGTATAGATGTTGCCTACAAAGACAAGAGTGGGTAAGGTTAAGAAGAGAGGGAGCGTGAAGTGGGTGCGGCTTTCGCTTTAGATTCTAACACTTAGGAGTGTGAATGTTAGGGTGGAGGAATTAAGTGAGAAAAGGAGATGCAAGAAGTATAAAGCTAGAATTATATCTCTGCCCAGCTAACTCCCTAACAAAGATTTCAGCTAAGTAACAGACAGTGGTAACCAATTTTAACAATTTTTAGTGGTTCTTATTTTAGAAGATATCTTTTGGCTTTTTTGTTCCAACTAGTTGTATTTTAATGTAATTTAGGGTTATTGTAATCCCCCTTCCCCCATTTTTTTCCTGCTATTTGTGAAGTAACTGTATGTGGCATGAAAATAGAGTGTAATTGATAGGTGAATCGTTAAGCTGGGATAAAGTTGGAAACATATTCCGACATCTCTTAATTATCAGTAGGTGTATCATCCTTAGCGAATTGAGACTTCCCCTGAACCGGGGTGCTGAGTATATTCACAGAAGAGCTGAGCTTTTTGAAAAGTTAAGGCCAAGTACAAAGAATAGTGGAGTGGCATATTACATCCAACTTAGTATGCCATGTTCTCAAACAGAAATAGCTGTTTTTGCCTGCAGTGCTAAGTTTAAAACCTAATGCCCGCATAAAATGTGACTCCATTGTAGTGTGTATGTACATATGTTTTTGTCAAAATTCTAAAAGTCATATATAATTAAGAGTTCAGTTTGTTGTTTCATATTACACACAAAATTAAGAATTGATTGTAAGCAAGCAGTCACACATTCACAAATTATTTGTTTGGTTTAAAACCTTTTTTTCTTCCCTCCCTCCCTCTCTTCTTTCATTTTTCTTTGGAATTGCTAATTTGGTTACTCTAGATGGCTGTCATTTTAATGAGTGTATACTTTTGGGATGTGAAGTTTGATAAGTACTTAAAAATCAGTAATCATATTTCACTTTGTAAATGAGCCCATGTAGTTGGTTAGCAAAAATGCCTCTACAACTTTGATAAATATTTATTGTATTGTCACCAAATTATTCAGCATTTATTTTATCAATCAACAGCCATAACAAACTGAAAATACTCCCGGAAGAAATTACATATCTAAGAAACCTGAAGGGCCTGTATCTCCAGCATAATGAACTAACTTGCATACCAGAGGGATTTGAACAACTCTCCAGTTTAGAAGATTTAGTAAGTTGTGGTTTTCTGATTTTTATATAATTTAGGGCTAGTGAGATTTTTCATCAGACTGGTGGAGTCAAATCCTGGGAACTTGGACAGCTGAGTTTATGACTAGCTTATCAGAAACTTCATTTGAGTTATATTGCTAAATTAGCAATTTGAGATTTGTTTTTATTAAATCAACTTAAGTTTTAATTCAGGAATAGGGTTGGGAAAAGGGCAGTGAGAATGACTTTGTTATTCAGAGGGTTTTACAGCACAGCAGGGTAGAGGAAGTTATCTTTAGCATATAGCAATTCCCTTTTCTATATCCATTTCCGCTTAACTTCCCTATGGCATCTCTTGCCTTCTTGTTCTCTGAGTGTTCAGATAATCCCTCCAACGCCTGCCTTTTCTTCCCTATTTCCCAAAATGGCCACATTTCCTGGCAAAATTTTCATTTTGTTCAGCTTAAATAGAGAAAACCGTAAAGCAATAAAAATATTATTTTAATCATGTTATTAAGAATAATAGGAGCCCTGGTGGCACAGTGGTTAAGCATTGGGCTGCTATCTGAAAGGTTGGCGGTTTGAAACCACCAGCTGTTCTGTGGGAGAAAGATGGATGGCAGTCTGCTTCTGGAAGGATTTACATACATTCTTCGAAACTCCATGGGGCAGTTCTATGCTGTCCTATAGGGTTGCTATTGTTGTTGTTAGGTGCCATCAAGTCGGTTCAGACTCATAGTGACCCTGTGTACAACAGAACAAAACACAGCCCAGTCCTGTGTCATCCTCGCAGTCATTGTTATGCTTGAGCCCATTATTGCAGCCACTGTGTCAATCCATCTCATTGAGGGTCTTCCTCTTTTTCGCTGATTCTCTGCTTTGCAAACTGTGATGTCATTGTTCAGGCACTGGTACCTCCTGATAACATGTCCAAAGTATATGAGACAAAGTCTCGCCATCCTTGCTTCTAAGGAGCGTTCTGGCTGTACTTCTCCCAAAACAGATTTGTTTGTTCTTCTAGCAGTCCATGGTATATTTGGTATTCTTTGCCAACACCATAATTCAAATGCTTCAAATCTCCTTTGGTCTTCCTTATTCATTGTCCAGCTTTCACGTGCATATGAGGTGATTGAAAATACCATGGCTCGAGTCAGGCGCACCTTAGACTTTAAAGTGACATCTTTGCCTTTTGACACTTTAAAGAGGTCTTTTCTTGTTCAATGCAATGTGTCTTTTGATTTCTTGACTGCTGCTTCCATGGGCGTTGATTGTGGATCCAAGTAAAATGAAATCCTTGGCAACTTCATGAGTTGTCATGAGTTGGAATTGATTTGATAGCAGTGGGTATTAAGAATAATAAAATCTGTAGACACTTTACTTTGTGCTTTATCACAAGTAGTTTTTGGTCCCCTAATATATTTAAAAACCTAAGGCTTATAAAAGAAAAGAAAGTTATATGAAGGCACGCAACTAAAAAATAACAAAGTCAGCATTTGCACGTAAGTCATTTTGAGTCCATCATGTATCCTTTTTGTTTTCACTTTACCACAAAAGGAGTAAGATTCTGCTATATGGTGTCCCCATCTAAAGGACTTTAGCTATATTATATCAAAAAGATTAATGATCTAAAATGGTCAGTGAGTGAAATTTATAAAACTCATCACCTCTGAAGTAGTCTTTTTTAATGTTGCAATTCCTTCAGAGTTCTGAAATGTAAAATACCCTTTAGATAGATAGGGAGATACTGTTCCTTTGACTCTGGTTCATGGCGACCTTTGGTACAACAGAACAAAATGTTGCTCAATTCTACATCATCCTCATGATTGCTGGCATGTTTGAGTCTGTTGTTGAGGTTATGGTGCCATTCATCTCACCTAGGGCCTCCTTTGCACTTGTTGGCCCTCTGCTTCATCAGACATGATGTCCTCCTCTAGCGATTGATCCCTCCTGATGACGTATCCAAAGCAAGGGAGACAGACAATGTTCTGTTGTGATCTATAAGGTTTGCATTGACTAAAGTCTCAGAAGTAGATCAGCAGGCCTTTGTTTCTAGTCTGTGTTAGCCTGGAAGTTCCACTGAAACCTGTCTACCATGGCTGACCTTGCTGGTATTTGAAATACCAAATGCTGGTGGCATAGCTTCCAACATGACAGCAAAATGCAAGCCACCACAGTACGATAAACTGACAGACGGGTGGTAGAAAATACTCTTTAGGGACTATTTATTTATTTATCTGTTAATTCATTAATTCTTTCTCTCTCTTTTTAAAGGATCTTTCCAGCAATCGACTTACAACTGTTCCTGCTAGTTTTTCTTCTCTGTCCAGTCTGGTGCGGCTCAATCTTTCCAGTAATCAACTGAAGAGTTTGCCGGCAGAAATAAGTAGAATGAAAAGTAAATCGTCTCTATTTTTTAAAATATATAAATTTGAAGTTGGTACTACTTACATTTAGAAAAATACTTTTTAACATAGTTACAGAAAAGTAAAGTAATTGATTTTATGATGGTAAGTGCAAACGATAGAAACTAGTCAGATTTTTTCCAGGCCATTATTACCAACAAAGTGATACTTAGGCATATCACAAAGGAAGAGAAAATAAGGTTATGAAATTGTAATAAAATTATATACCTGAGAAATTGACTAAGGTTTTGAGCCAGCCTTCCTTCATTCCTTCTTTCCACCCACGTTCACCAAGAGATTATTCCCCTCTTGTATACATGCAAAAGCTGGACATTCAATGAGGAAGATCGAAGAAGGGTTGAAATGTTTGAATTATGGTATTGGTGAAGAATATTGAAAATACCGTGGACTGCCAGAAGAATGAGCAAATCTCTCTTGGAAGAGGTACAGCCAGAATGCTCCTTAGGTGCGAGGGTGGCGAGACTTTGTCTCACGTAGTTTGGACATGTTATCAAGAGGGACCAGTCCCTGGAGAAGGACATCATGCTTTGCAAAGTAGAGGGTCAGCAAAAAGGAGGAAAACCCTCAACAAGATGTATTGCCACAGTAACTAACAATGGACTCTAATATAGCAATGGTTGTGAGGATGGTGCAGAACCAGGCAGTGTTTTGTTCCGTTGTACGTAGGGTCGCTATGAGTCAGAATCAACTCGACAGCACCTAATAACGTAACAACATAAATTTAGGAATCTGCGATATGAGTTAAGGAGAAAACTGCTTATGGAAGTCATAAGGGAAGGAATTCCTTTACTTTTTTTCCAATTTTTGTGTTCTGCCTTTCTTTAAGAAAGAGCCAGGGGTAAGAATATGATACTGCAAGTAAGGGCATTCTACTTGAGCTATAGTAGACAGTCTTGTCAAGACAGTTAAGACATTAGGGAAAGCATGTAATTAAAAAAAGAAAGGAAGGAAGGAAGACAGGAAGGGCAGAAGATCATATGGAAAGATGGTAGAATGGGAGAGAATACATAGAAATCCAATGCTTTTTGGCAGAAAGTCAACTTGCCTGGAAATACAGATGTTTCTAAGCTACTACTAGCCAGCGATACTTGACCTCGATTTATACAACTAGTGTTCATGTGTGTTTATATGTCTCTAGTTATATTAAGTTTTTTCATTTTAAAGATGCATAATAATTGAGGGAAACAATATTTCAGAGTATACAGTTTATACATTTCAGAATACTTTAACAGAGTACTGGAGAGCTTTATTTTTAAATCTACTACAAAGATGACCTGGACTATTATTAAATATTAATTTTAATATCATTATTTCTCTGTAATTATAATTAAATGTAAAAAATACTTAGTTTACATTTATTTAGTTAGATAGTATTGTAGTGTTCCTGATTAGCAGTGTTCAATGGCATAGGTTCATAAATCCTCCTGGTGATTACTTACACATTCTTTGAAGATATGTATGAGCATAGGCCATTATTTTTTTCTCTAGTAAAGTATCTTTATTTTCCATTAATTATATATTACAGGATTAAAGCATTTGGATTGCAATTCAAATCTCTTGGAAACTATACCTTCTGAATTGGCTGGCATGGAATCACTAGAATTACTTTATTTGCGGAGGAATAAATTACATTCTCTGCCACAGTTTCCTTCCTGTAGACTACTGAAGGTACTATTTAGTTGATTATTAAGTTACTATATATTTTTCTAAAGTTAAGTATGAAAATAAAATTTTTAAAGCTAATCTTGTTTAACTTTGGGTATATGTGTTAGTTATATGTACTTTATTTTTCCTATCATAATATTTTTAAGAATTTTACTATAAATAATGATATTAAGAGGAGCCCTGGTAGCACAGTAGTTAAGCACTTGGCTGTTAACCAAAAAGTCAGTGGTTCGAACTCACTAGCTGCTCTGTGGGAGGAAGATGTGGCAGTCTGCTTCTGTAAAGATTTACAGCCTTGGAAACCCTATGGGACAGTTCTACTCTGTTCTGTAGGGTTGCTACAACTCAGAATCCACTCGACAGCAGTAAGTTTGGTTTGGTTGGAATATTATTGGCACTGTTAGTAATAGATATTTTTAAAAGAAATTATTAAGAATAGGAAATTGTCCATTTGTTCTGATGAGTAGTTTATAAGTGGAGAAGTTGTAGATTATAAAACTAAAATGGTAAGTTGGAGCCATACTGTAGGGGACTTGGAATACCAGTAAGGACTATGTATCTAATTCTGTAAGTGGCCACCTTTCACGTTTACCTGATCATAAACAGTCTGTGTAAAATCAATTGCTTTCTTTTGTTTTTGAGTACATAGCGTTAATATTGTCTTCTAACTTTGCCATGCTTTGTTTTCTTTCATGTATACTTTTATGCATCAGTGTCAAAAGAGTTTCTTTTAAACAAAATGTTGCCAGTGAATAAAAGAACTGAATAAGTTATCATTTACAGAGTTTAATTATCAGTCTGATAATTATAGACTCTGTTAATGGGAAATCATTATATGTAATTTTCAATAACTAATGAAAATGTTGCATAACAAATTGATCATAGTATAAAATAACTTTTTTTTTAAACTGATAATGCCTTATTTTAAAACTTTAATTTTTCATCGGTATAATTCTTGGATTTGTAGGTTTTTCAGTTCTGTACATGACTACTAAATCATTTCCCTTCTCTGCTTTGATTTGTAAGCTTGAAATTTCTATCAGATTAAACCTTTAATGATTTTTAAATTGCCAGAAATTCCTGATTTTTTTTGTCATCTTTCTTTAGCTGTAAAATAGCTTAAATGTAATTGAAAATTCAACCACAATAGTAATTAGAAAGTTGGTTTTTTTTTCCCCCATGTGTTTTGAATGATTTGAAATTAAGAGTACCAACAATTCAATTTTTATTAGTGTATAAAACTGAATCTTTGGTTTTCAGGAATTGCACGTAGGTGAAAACCAGATTGAAATACTAGGAGCAGAACATCTTAAACATCTGAATTCTATCCTTGTATTAGACCTGAGGGATAACAAGTTGAAATCTGTTCCTGATGAAATCACACTACTACAGTCTCTGGAAAGACTTGACTTAAGTAACAATGATATTAGTAGGTAAGTTTAGAGATCAAATGAATAAAAAATGGTGCCTGTATTTGATTATAATTCAGAAGTTAAAATAGTTCTGAGAAGTACACAGATCTTTTTTTAATTGAATCCTGTAAATATATGTTGTACGTGTATATGTGCAGATATAAAAGATTAATTAGATTTTGTCCTTGGTAGCTAGCTTAATATGCTAATAGAATCAGGTATATTATATTTACAAGTTACTTTAACCTGCTAGAACATAAACTCCAGGAAGGTTAGATTTTTATCTGTTTTCACTACTCTACCTCCATCTCTTAGATCAATGCCTGGCACATAGAAGGTGCCTGATAAATACTTGTTGAAATTATTAAGTGAATGTAAAGCCATAAAAGAGATATAAAATACTTTGGGGGCTTCTTGAGAGGAATCAGGAAAAAGTTCATGGGAGAAGTAATATTTTTAGATGATCTTCAGGGCTGGGACTAGGATAAGTCAGGTTAATTGCCTACAGCACAAAAATTGAGAAGTCATCACTCTCAGGGTTATCTCTCACCCTAGTCTCCATTATGGTAATTTTTAAAAGATGATCAGGATTTGCAAATGCAGAGGTAAGGTGGTAAGAATGATCTACTAGATCCACTCCGCAGGATGAAAGGGCACAAACAAAGCTTTGGGAGTTCAGAAAATTTCATGGTATGTTAAGAGAAGAGCAAGCAGTCAAGCTGAGCTGGTGAATAGGGTGCAAATAGAGAGGTTGTGAAAATTTAGGGCTTGAAAGGTAAGTTGAGGTCATATGGAAAAGATCATTGAAATGCCTGAGAAGAGAGTTTTCGTTAGTTAAGAAGTAGGGAGCTTTTGAAACATTATGAACAGAACCAACTTGATCATCTCATTAAAAATAAATCTGGTGGTAGTGGGTTGCATACATTGGATCGGAGTGGTTTTGTAGGTGGGAAATCTAAATAAAACTTTATTAAATTGATCTAATAATATTTATCACTACAAGAGAAAAGACCTGGCGTTCTGCTCCCATAAAGACTGCAGCCTAGGAACCCTATGGGGCAGTTCTATTCTGTCATATAAGGTTGCCATGAGTCAAAATTGACTCAGCAGCACACAACAACGAAGCTATTCACTGTAATAAAATTCAGTCAAAAAGGCAGCTACGTCAGGAGACATTCCACTGTCATGGTTTGTAATATTCACTAAATTCTAGGAAAAACTTGCTCCAATTTTCTTCTAAATTCAATGCCTGAGAACCACTGCTGCATATATATTTTTTATTTTGTAGTCAACTGTTAATTGAAGCTTTAAAAGCATATATGAAATTATAAATCTAAGATATACAATAAAATACACTGTTGACCCTAAAAAAAAAAATAATATTTATCACTAAGAAGCACTTGCTATATCCATTTCGCTATGTTGACAGCTTTGTAGATTTATCTCTTATGTAATGAGGACCTGTACTGTGGTGACAATGAGAATGGAAAAAAGAGCACAGATGTGAGAGGCATGATGACTTAGAATAAGTAGCATTTAGCAACTGATTGGCTGTGTTGTAAATGTGGCGGGGAGGAGGGTAGTGATCAAAGAATCATAAAAAATTATATAACCCTAATATTTAGAGATAGAATTATTTTACTGTTACAAAAATTAAACTCAGACTTACCTGGGTTTATATACCAGTTAGATGTCTGAGGTTTTGAGCTTGAATGCCGGAAAGATAGGCTGCTATTCACAGAAGGAGAAGTTAGGCAAGGCAGATTTTTTTCTATGTGTATATATGAATAAATATTTTTTAAAATCAGAATTGTTTTCACAGTGTACATATTGTATATGTTATGTCTTGACCATAGATTTGAATACTCTGATAGCAACCACTCTTTTCACTAACTCCTGCATATGGCAACATTAGTAATTGACCTGGCTATCCTTATAAGTGCTTTATCTAACAAGTAAGAAGTGAAATAGTCTCTTGCATGTTATAAATATTTACAAATAAACTTTTTCCCCCTGGAAGTTTTATTAACTTTACTGAATGAAGGCAGTAGAAAGCAAACATTTAAAATAAAAACAAAACCCAAAATTAGCTAAATAAAGTAACTGATAGCAAAAGAGAGGAAGACCCTCAACGAAATGGACTGACACAGTGGCTGCAATGATGGACTCAAGCATAGCAACGATTGTGAGGATGGTGCAGGACCAGGCAGTGTTTCCTTCTGTTGTACATAAGGTCGCTATGCGTTGGACAACTCAGCGTCACCTAATAACAACAATATCTCACAAGGCCTAGAACATAATTGCACTTAGTAAGTGTCTTAGTCATCTAGTGCTGCTATAACAGAAATACCACAAGTGGATGGCTTTAACAAAGAGAAGTTTATTTTCTCACAGTCCAGTAGGCTGCAAGTCCAAATTCAGGGCATCAGCCCTAGGGGAAGGCTTTCTCTGTTGGCTCTGGAGGAAGGTCCTTGTCATCAGTCTTCCCCTGGTCTGGGAGCATCTCAGTGGAGGAACCTCAGGCCCAAAGGATGCGCTCTGCTCGTGGTGCTGCTTTCTTGATGGTATAGGTCCCCCTGTCTCTCTGCTAGCTTCTCTCTTTTATATCTCAAAAGAGATTGGGTTATGACACTACCTAATCTTGTAGACCTCATCAATATAACTGCCACTAATCCATCTTATTACATCATAGTGATAGAATATACAACACATAGGGAAATCACATCAGATGACAAAAGTAGACAATTATACAATACTGGGAATCATGACCTAGCTAAGTTGACAGATATTTTTGGGGGACACAGTTCAATCCATGACAGTAAGTATTAGTTTCTTTCCTCTTCCCCAATCCCCTACTGCCTAGATAGTAGATAATTTGAGCCATTTTGCATCCCCTCTAGAATCTTCTGTAACTAAAATATTGATTCTCCACATGCTACCAGAGTAGTTTTTATAAAGTACAATTATCATGTACTCTTCTGCTTAAAAAGCTTTGTTGGTTTTCCACTGCTATAGCACTATATCCCAAATAAGGCTGTAAATCATAATCACTTGAAAAGCTTCAAAGAAAAACCAAAAATACAGTTTCTGACATCCCAGTAAATCAGTAGGATCCTAGAATTTTTCTTTTTCTTTTTAATAATTCCTAGGAGATTTGGATGCCTCTGGTGTTCCAACAAACAGTTTGGTAAGCACAGTCTTGCCAGATAAAGTTCACACTTCTTAACATAACATTCAAGGGCATCTCACAATCAGACTTAATCATTCTCTCTTTATTATCTTTCACTCTCGCAGAGGCATCCTGGTTTTTGACTACACTGAACCATAAAGATACTGAGTCTTCATTTTGTTTCTAAATCCTAGAATGTCCTTTCCCTGCTTCACTGTCTAATAGAATCTCATTCCTCTTTTTAGATCCAAATCCAGGCTTTGCTACTCTTACTCCCTTACCCCCCATTTCTACATCTTTATTCTCATAGCAACTTTGCTAGTTTACCCTTTATCTTATATGTTTTTATTTGTTGATGTATAATTTACATATGAAATTCACCAATTTCAAGGGTACAATTTGATGACTTTTGACAAATGTATACATTTATGTAACTATTGCCACAGGCATATAAAACATTTCTATCTCCCCAAAGTTTCCTCATGCCTTTTGCAGTCAGTCCCTTCCCCATACCTCAGTCCCCTAGCAACCATGGATATACTTTGTCACTGTAGTTTTGCCTTTTCCAGAATTTCATATAAATGGGCTCATACAGTATATAAATTTTGTATCTGGCTTCTTTCATGTAGCATAAAGCTTTTTAGATTCATTCATGTGGTCGTGTGTATTAGTATATTCATTTTTCTTTCTGAATAGTATGCCATTGTACAGATATACCACAATTTACTGATCTCTTCACTAGTTGGTGGACATTTGTGTTGTTTTCAGTTTTTTGTCTATTATGAATAAAGCTACTCTGAACACTTGCGTATAAGTCTTTGTACGGGCAGTATTTTCATTTTGCTTGGGTAAATACATAGGAGTGGGATTGCTAGGTTGTATGGTAAGTGTATATTTAACTTCAAAAGATACTGCTTTCCAAAATGGCTATACTATTTTGTATTCTCACCATCAATGTATGATAATTCTTATTTATTATGTTCTGGTTAGAACTCTTTAAAGGCAAGGACCTTGATATCCCTACACCAATGTCTAGTACATTGTAGGTGCTTAGTAAATTTTATTGATATTGAATATATTTATAAACACAGGTTATCTTTTTGTGTCATCAGATAAAAAAATGACTTTCCTGATTAAATGAAAACATAAATTGGGTGATTGAAAGTAGTTTTGTTCTTTATTCTTGTCATCTTTTTTCATTTAGAAAGAATTTTGTTTCCTCAAAGGACAAAATTAAAACATTTAGTGTCAGTGGGGCATGGCCATTATGAATCACTAATTCATTCAAATTTATATTTTAAAACATTTACTTGTTAGCACTGAATACACTTTAACAAATACCTTATAGCTCAGATTCTCTTTTAGCAATCTCAGTATGACAGTTTTCAAAACAAATCTGATTTTTGTTTTACATGATCAGCATTCATTTACAAGGGAAATATTTTAGGACTACTTTGGTTGGGCCTCCTTTGAGACTGTTACATGATACATAATTTGTCCTACATTGTTAGTTTTATGGTCAGCTATTTGGTTGAATTATATCTAATGTTTTCCTTGAAATGAGTTTAATCTTTTATAGTCTGCCCTATTCATTGGGAAACCTTCACCTGAAATTCTTGGCACTAGAAGGAAATCCTTTGAGAACCATTCGAAGAGAAATTTTAAATGTAAGTATGTTTAGAATTCAGCTCTTTGTTTTTAATTTGAAATTCAGACACGTATACTGATTTGGTGAATGTGTATCTTTTTCTCCACTCTTCCAGAAAGGAACCCAAGAAGTCCTAAAATATCTACGAAGCAAAATCAGAGGTGCTTTTTTTTCTTACCTGATATTTTGAAGGATAATATGAAGGCTGGTGATGTTTTAATAGTAAATTTAAAGGTACTTTGAGTATAAATATTTAGAGGAAATGGTCTGTGGAAGGTGTGGCTGTAATTCGGAATTCATCCAGGCAGTAAGTATGCTGAAGTTATAAAACATCATTAAACTCACAATGATCATGTTCTATATTTAATTTCTTTGATTTGTGTTATAGTACTTCTCACTTATCTACATGGTATCGACATGGTTAGTTTCCAAAGACTAGGTCATTATGTGGAAACCAATATTATGCAAAAATGGAGGATGACCACATCAGATCACAAAATGGAGGATGACTGCACCATTACATAACTGCCAAATTACATCATTGCATAACTGCCAAACCACTGAGAATCATGGCCCAGCTGAGCTGACATTTAACCTTAACTATCACAGCCAATATTACTCAAGCCTCATGCCTCTGTGTTCGTTACTGCCAAAAGTACGTCGTTAATGTGCAAAATAGGTAGTAGATTTTTTACTATTGTTGTAAATGCGAAATGTTGGATAAGGAGATAGTCAAGAAGTGAGGAGTAGGTGTACATAATAACAAAGATTCAATAAGCACTAGTGCTTTGATTTTGAAATAGGAGCAAAATTTGACTTTCATGGTATATTTATGGGTTCTATTGACTGGGTGGAGCCCTGGGTGGCAGTGGCACACAGGTTAAGAGCTTGGCTGCTAACTAAAAGGTTGGCAGTTTGGATCTACCAGCCGCTCCTTGGAAACCCTATGGGGCAATTCTGTGTCCTGTAGGGTTGCCATGAGTCAGAAATGACTCAATGGCAGTGGGTTTGGTTTTTTTTGGGCAACATAATGACAGACATTTGATTATCTACTGTGCACGTATAGCTTTGCTAAGTTCTAACAAAAAAAAAATACATATTTCAGGATATGTTCATTTAGCATGAGCATGCAGCAAAAGTGAAAGTGATACTATAAATTTAATGTTTAATACTTCCCATATATCCCAATTCTTATTTCATGTCTATTATTATGGTATAAAGCATTAAGACAAAAAATTAGTTATACCAGTGTATTGCTGCTAACAAACTACTCTAAAACTTAGCAGCTTAATACAACAGCTGTTTATTTAGCTCACAATTCCAATGGTCAGCAGTTTGGGCTGAATTCCATTGGGCAGTTATTCTTCTGGTCGGGGCCAGACTTAGCTGAAGTTTACTTATACGTCAGTGGTCAGCTGGTGTTGATGGCTTCCTTCACATGTCTGGCAGTTGACTGGCCATCAGCTTGAGTGTTGAGACACAGGTTGCTCATTATGTAGGCTGGTCCTAGCTTGTTCGTGTATAGTGGTCATAGAGTCCCCAAGAGCAGCATGAAAGAGGGCAAATATCAATGCGTAGGTGCTTTTCACATTACATTTGCTAATTTAGCCAAAGTAAGTCATAAGACCAACGCAGAGTCTGTAGGAGGGCAGGGTGGAAGAAAAACAAACAGTATTTTTATTTTTATTCTTTGTTTTAGAGATTGTTAGGTGCCTTTATTTTACAGAATTCAGCTGAGTACATCTTTCAAGTTATTGCCTTGAAGCAGGTTATTAGAAGTCTGTATTTCAGTACTTAAATATACTCTATTGCAGTTTGGTCTTACTTGCCAGAATATAAGGGCCTGGCTCATCTTGAGCATTTAGTAAATGCTTATTGATTGGTTGATTAGATGAAGGGTAAATGAATATTACCCTAGCTTCAAAAACATCTAAGTTCTTTTAAGTTGAAGAAATTAAGTCTAAAACAAGCCTGTTATACATATTATTTCACCAGTGTACATTTTTATTATTTTTTGAAAATTTTGAAATTTAATTTTAATTTTAATAGTCTTCCGAATGTGTAACCCCTTTTTTTATACTATAAAATACCATTGTACTAATATGAAACAGTGTCATTCTCCTTTTTTATTATAAGATTTTTGGGGGACATTTTAAGGTGGTAAATTACATGCTATCAGTTTTTCTTTTAAGGGTATTTTTCATTCCTGACCAATATTCCTTCATCTTCTTTGGCCTTCAGATTAATTTTTTTTTTTTTTTTAAATAAAAATGTGATGATATCAGGTCCCCTGTTTAAAATCCTTTAATGTCAACCCAGTACAAAGAGAATAAGTTTAAACAATATAACATAAAAGCGTCAGGTTCTTACCTTTCTAACGTCTCCCTGTGCCAGAGCCATATCTGACTACTTAAAGTACACTACATGCCATAGTCTGAATTTTACCTCTACCTGAAATAACTCCTTCCCTGCCTACTCATTCTTCAAAAGTGTTTTCAAGCTGTAGGTATTTTCCCTAACCTCTTTCTGTTTCTTTAGCACAGTTTGTTATTTTTTCCCCTGTATCCACTTTTCTTTGAAAGTTTCTATTACAGTTTTTGTGCAATATTGTAATTATTATTATTTAAACTCATTTCCCTCTTCATAGACTTGTCAGGTTCTTGATGATACCATTGTTATATACCTACCACCTAGCCTAGCACTGTATTGCGTCTGTCAGTGTTACATGAATAAGAAAATTGCAAGTTCAGAAGTTTTCATTTTTCATCTTGCCCTTCAAATATATTGTCAAAATGATTTTGTAAGACTCTTATTCCCTGTCAGTGCAAGAGTTTTCTTTCTTCTCCAGAAAATTTTGATTATTCTGACACGAATTAGAATAATCAAATTCTTATCGACCCCCAAAACCAGGATGAACTTCATGTAACTTACGTTTATGTACAAACATTTCTGCTACACAACCTCTGTGCAAAGGTGGCAGGCTGAATTCATGCATCTAATTTCATTCTTTCCAGAAACTCTGCTAAAACAATGGTAATGGAAATTTTATTAAAGGGCCCAAGAATTTTTCCTTACCAAGGCATAATTTTCTATAAGCAATAAAGCATTTTCTCAGTGAAAAGATGGTCAATGAAAGGGCATCATGTGTACATCCTTAGAGGCCCATAAGAGTCACCTGTTGAGCTTTTAAAAAATACAGTGTCCAGGCTAGACTTTAGGCTGATTAAATCAGAATTTCTTGGGGTTGGGGTCTATGATAGTTAAGGTTGTGTGTCAACTTGGTTGGGCCATGATTCTTGGTGGTTTGGCAGTTATGTAGCGATATAGTTTGGTAGTTATATAATGATGTGGCTTGGCAGTTATATAATGATATAATTTTGCAGGTATGTAATGATGTAGTTATCCTCTATTTTGCGATATAATCACCTCTATGATGTGATCTAATATTATCAGCCAGTCAGTTGTCAGGGGAGTTTCCTTGGGGATGTGGCCTGCATCCAGTATATATGGAAGTTCTGGCAAAGCTTGCTTGTTTTTGTTTGCTCTGGATCCTGCATCTGGCTCATCATCATCTGACTGGGGACATAGACTAGCAGCTTGCCATATTGCCTGCCGATTTTGGGATTCGTTGGCTTCCACAGCCTGTGAGCCAGCAGTCTGCCATCTTACCTGCCAATCTTAGATTCATCAGCCCCTGCAGCTACGTGAGTCAGAAGCAGCCTCCGGTCTGATGCCTGATTCACGGACTTGAGACTTGCCAGCCTCTACAACCACGTGAGCCATTTCCTTGAGATAAATCAGTCTGTCTCCCTCTCTCTATATACATATACGTATGCTTCACTAGTTTTGCTTCTCTAGAGAACCCAGCCTAAGACAGGGTTCAAGCCTTTTCAGCAACAGAGTAGAATTGGATTTAATTGCCCCTATATCTCCTAGAGCTCTGAAGACAAAGTTGGACCACTTCATTGCTGCCTTTTTTTTCCTCTTCAACTTTGCTCTCCTTGTTCTTACTAACTACTGTCTTCTCAATTTATAGGTAGAAAGTGAATCAGTGAAAACTGAAACGATGCTGATTATTTTATTCAAGAGATATTAGTAGATTAAGTTGAAAATTTTGTGCTGAAATGAGGGGACTTGACAATAGAAACTGATTGTTTTGAGGATACCGAACAATCCAGAAGCATGAAGTTACTTACAATTTTAAAATAATCTTAGAATATTTGAAATTCATTAAAAGGCAGCTGTTTTGTGATGCTTCTTGTCTGTGATACTTCAAATATAGAAGGATGCTCTTTTGCGTAAAAGAAAAACCTTATCATTAAAAGTGTATTAATTTTGGAGTGGTGTAGGACAACACATCCTGCTCAACCATGCCATAACTGTAAGACAACACTCCAGTCTGAGTGGTGCTCACAGGTTGTACCCAAATTCTAGATACCCAGGAGGCCATTAGAAAAAGGGCACCAATAACTAATATGGATTGCTCCATAAACGTCACATCCTTCCTGTCAGAGCCTGAACACGTTAGCAGATGAAAATAGCTTTTATTACTTATAAGAATCTGAGAGCATACAACCAGAAAAGTTCCATCACGAGCATTCCCCCCTCAAAAGCTGTCTGGGCAGAAATGATAACTCTTCCTTGCATACCCCACTTTGTACCATGGGTGAGAGGCTTAAATGGGAACCTACCTACTGCCGGTCTCCCGCTGGCCAGGTAAATACACTTAGGTGGACTGTTAGCTTAAGCTGTATGGGCCCCACCTGCACCATAGTTGAGGAAACTCAGAAAACCTCCTCTCCCAGCTATTTTATGTCCCCAGCCTAAGTGACTAATTGTATTTTTTTAACCCCGCTAACAAGCATCCTACTGCATCATGCCCCCCTGACTTCCTGAGGAGTAGGGTATGGTTTAGCCCAGAACTGTTTCTTTCTAACCCTGCTAACAAGCAGCAGTCCTCAGTGGAAGCGGTGGTTTGTTCTGAGGCCCAGCAAGGAAAGGAATAGAGAAAACTATGGTTGTCTGGCTTGTCTGAAGGACTTACTCCTCACAAGTGAATTGATTTATTTTCTTCCTAGAGTTTATGCAGAAGCCCATTAACTCATCTGGAATTTAGATAAACTTTCTGTAAGGTACTATTAATTTATCCTTTGGTAGGAAGAATTAAGTAAATTTACAAATCCCATTTGCCTTACAAATATAATTATTAAACTAAAATTATTCTTTTAAAAAATCAATCGTTTGTAAATTCAGAGTATTTAAATGATTCTCCACAGGCGATTAGTTTTTTTTTTTTTTTTTTTTAGATGATGTATTTGTTATGTTGAGCCGACATTTCTCTATTTGTAAAATGAAGATAAAACTGTCTTGGGAGGTTTATTTTTAAGGATCAGAATTTCTTGAAGTGGCATTTGTGAAAGTACCCTACAATGTCCTTCACATATCTAGATACTATTTCACATTTTTATTGATAGATGAGTCCTGTTATTACAGACTTTCGAATAACCCCAACATCTATTTACTTTAAAAAATGTTCGTTGTTCTGCAGGTAGAAATCAGTATCCTAAATAAATATCAGTGAGCTATAATTTAAAATTTTGTTTTCATTGTTTATAAAATACCTTCTTGGGGACTAGGCTTGAGGCTTGCAAAAATTAGCACTCTGACATGCAAGCCTTATGCTAGTTACAGTTAGTAAAAAGCTCAAAGGATGTATTTTAAGTAAGGATATCAGAGGACCTTAAGCTGGAGAATGGTAAGTGAGTGCAGCTTCCATAGTCTCCTAGGTTTACTGATGGGAAATGTGTTTCAGTGGTGGTGATATTATGCCTTCCCAGGGTGAGGTCCTGCAAAGTCACTAGAGTTTTGAAATGGATGCTTACTCCAATTATGTCATCATAAAACTTAAGCTTGTTTACTTAATTTGATTGCAAAAACTGCCTTTGCCCTAGCTACATCACCTGATTCTAATATCTGGGCTCTGAGTTCAGTTTCTTATTGTACTACCAAGGCCATCTTGCTTTGTTACCTGTGGTGGACAGAATAATGACCCCTTCAACCCAATCTTTGCAACTTGTGAATATATTAAAATTAAGGTTGCAATGGAATTAAGATTGCCAGTCAACTGACCTTAAAATAAGGATGTTAACCTGGATTTAGGAATTCCTGGGTGGCGCAAATGGTTAAGTGCTGGACTACTAGCCGAAAGGCTGGCAGTTCAAACCCACCCAGAAGTACCTTGGAAGACAGGCTTGGCGATCTGCTTCTAAAAGGTCATAGCTTTGAAAACCCAGTGGAGCAGTTCTACTCTGCACACATGGGATTGCCATGAGTCAGAATTGAATCAACTCAGTGGCAAGTCATAACAACAAAGCCTGGATTTATCTGGATGGGCCCAGTATAATTACAAGTACCCTTAAAAATAGAAGAGAGAAGAAGAGGTAAGCATGATGCAATCAATGTGAGAAGAACTCGGCCCACTATTCCTGGTTTTGAATATGGGGGAAGAGGGCTGACAGCCAGGGAATGTGAGTGGCCTGTAGAAGCAAGAAAGGGCAAGAAAATTGATTCTTCCCTAAAGAAAGGGGTGCAGCCCTGCCAACACTTTGATTTTATTCAGTGAGACCTATTTAAGACTTCTGAACTACAGAACTGTAACAATAATAAATTTCTGCTGTGTTAAGCCATAAATCTGTGGTAATTTGTTATAGCAGCCACAGAAAACTAATACACTGCCCATAAATTATATAATACTGATTTGGTATCGTTTGGAGTTGTCTTGCAATCATAGTAATGAATAGCAGTACTGGCTAGAGTCTACTACAAGGTCTCATTCCCGACGTGGAGTTTATTGACTACTACAGAATTGAAGCACAGTGACAGTTTGTGAAGTAAATGAATAAATTTGTTGTATGTAATTAGATTTAGATCCAGGAAAGTGCTGGTTATGTGTTATCAATTTATGTTCATCATCTTTTGTGTGATAAAAGTACAGGTCTTCACTAGAGAAATGCTGAGTCTCACACTTCAGTGTGCATTGTAATCACCTGGAGGGCTTGGTAAATCTCAGGTTGCTGGGCTCCATTTATAGTATTTGATTCAGTAGGTTCGGGATTGAGTCAAAAATGTACATTTCTAACCAGGAAGGCTGATGCTGCTCTTCTGGGGACCACACTTTGGGCCATTTTACTCCTAAGCCCCTCTCAGGTGCCCTCTCAGATACCAAACTAGTTCTACATGTTCTGTAAGGACTTGACCAACTTTTCTCTCCTTTTGTAGCCACCCGTTCTGTCTTTAAAGGTTGTAGTCCCTATAAGCCTGGCTGATAAATTAAGTAGTTTCCGTAAAGCAAGCCCCCTCCCCCAGCAGCCTCCAGCTTTCTTTCTCCATAAAGTTAGTTCTTTTCATTCTAAGAGTAATACCCATTGCCATGGAGTCGATTCCTACTCATGGCTACCCCATGTGTTACAGAATAGAACTGAGCTAGTCTGTTTTCTTCACTGTAATCTTTATGGAGGCAGATCACCAGTCCTTTCTTCTCTGGAGCCCCTGGTTGGGTTTGAACCACCAACCTTTCAGTTAGTAATTGAGTGCAGACTGTTGGTGCCACCATGGGCTTTAAGAGTAACAGTGGATAAGAAAACATAAAAATGTTAAAAAATGAAATGGAGACATTTTAAAAAGTGGCAAAACATTATAAATTCTTTCTATTATTGACAAGAACCCTAGTTTTGGACCCCCTTCTGAGGTAGTTACTCTCTTAGAAGCTTTACCTGACACTTCTAAATTGTATCATCCTCCCACCCAGCCTCAACACCTACCACTCTTAATAAATACATTTAACATACCTCTGTCATCACACTTACCATACTGTTTTGTGATATTTGTCCACTGAGTTCGTCTTATGTCTCCAGCTCTTCCCATACTAGTGCCTACCAGTTAATATGTGTTAGATAAATGCTGTAGGATAAAGAAACAAACAAGCAAACGGACTTTGGCCTTTTGCTTTTATTGCTGAGTGACAGTGGGGCTCATCCAAGTTTCTCGCCCTGTTCTCTTTTCTACTAATACCTAAAATTACTGGCAATGTAGATAATAGGTCTGTTTGCTTCAAATTGATAAATTGCAGCTCTGACACTTCCTGACTGAGTGATACTCATTCAACTAAGTCATTCATCGTGCCCTCCTAACCCACCAAATGAATATATTTGAGATTTCTTAAATAGTACAATTGTTTTTTAAGGTTTATCTCTTCTGCTTTATGTGATTGACCTCCTATTTGGCTATATTCCTGTCAGTCACTTGCACATGCAACATGTGGAAAGTGTTTGTTTCTGTCTGGAAACTTGTAGAATCTTTCTTTGTTACTATTCTGAAATTTCATGATAATGTACCTTGGTGTGGTTCCACTTGTGTTTGGTGCTCAGTGGGCCCTTTTAATTTGATTTTGTATTATTATTTAAGTTTTTAAATTAAAAAGGTAATAAATGCAAATGGTTAAAAAAAAATGGACCAATGTAAGAGGATATGTAAGGAAAAGTAAATCTTCTTTCACACCAATTCCTTTTCCAGAGGTAACAGCTTCCCTCTTTACATTCTCCTTGATGCTGATTATTACAAGTATCTCTTTGGAAAGTGTTGAGAAAAATTCCATCTCAAAATGTAATCATGGCAATATTCTGATCATCGTGTATACTTAAAAAATAATGCTGGGTTTTGTTGCTAGTTTAATATTGTCTCTGCTTATATGATTCTTTAAAATAATCAAACTACTAGGGAACTTCTAAATATTGAAGCTTTCACTTGATTGTAATTTTTCCCTTTATGTCTTTTATTTTTATTTGATATTCTGTCATTTATTCTGTCCCACTTCTGTGATTAAAATATTCATATAATATTTGCATTGGGAAAATAGTTTAATTGTTATTGATCTGATGAGCTGGATGTAAGAGAAATAGGCTCAGTAATAGTCAACAAATGTTTACTGGATACTTGTTGGGCCTAAGCAAGATGAAGGATATGACTACCTCTTTGTGGTCTTTTGGCATGCCTTCTGTTCTTATCTATGAATTCTGGGACTGTTTCATCTTTTCCACATTGCTGAAAATTAATAGTATTATTCTACTTCCCTAGAATGTTGAAGTCTTTTTTTGTAAAAAATCACAAAGCTGCTTCCTTAAATGTGTATTTTGTTTGTTTTCTTTTTTACGCCATATGATGGCAGTATTAAACAGTCTCTGAAGATCAGTGAGGGAGTTGATTGTCTCTGTGAATGTGGTGTGTAAATGTATGAGTATACAGACATGTTAGGAAAATGTCTATTGAAAATAAATTTTTCCATTTGATAAGAAAAATTTTTAACATACATAATACACCAGAAGTTCACTTGATGATGCAAATTGCCAGATTTTTAAAGTGATTGGGAATAATCAGCTTCATTGTATCCTAAACTGAAAAGATAGGCATATGCCTATGTGGTAGGCATCTGTGGAAAATAATATATTGTTCCTTTTCTAACAGATTCCTTCTAATGGACCCTATTATTTTGTTTAAAAGAAATGATTGGTTATCATGTTTTCTTCTAAGAAATTATAGTTATTATTTGAAGGTTCTTTCCTACTCCTAAATTTCCTTACAGCAGGATTTATTAAAAAGATTTGAAGCCATAATGTAGTAACATTATTTATTTTTTATTAATTAAGCATTACGTTTCAGACCCAGATTTATTGAAAATAATGCATATGACTAAAGGTATTCTCACTGGTAATATCTAGAAATCACGTGTACTATTTGTATGTATTATCGAGAACTCAAAAAATTATTTTATAGTATAAATATTGACTTCATATAACTTTTTCTCTTGCCAGATGATGGACCTACCCAAAGCGACTCTGTTAC
This sequence comes from Trichechus manatus latirostris, assembly GCF_000243295.1. Taxonomy (NCBI): domain Eukaryota; kingdom Metazoa; phylum Chordata; class Mammalia; order Sirenia; family Trichechidae; genus Trichechus; species Trichechus manatus. The sequence goes on along the minus strand of NW_004443939.1, from coordinate 17,432,667 downwards.
TGAGACTGCCATGACACTACCAAGTGAATCAAGAATCAATGTACATGCCATAACCACACTGAAAATATTAGACTATAGGTATGCTGTTCAGTTTTTAAAAAACATTGCACAGAATGTGGGAGACTTTCTAGAAATAATCTTCCAGAAAAAGGACAGTTGGTGAGGAAGAATTCATCAGATTGCAGTAGTACTTGATTTAAAATAAATAGCAGTTGCAAAAGCAATGATGAGATAAAAGCTTACTAAAAGTACAGTAGCTTAACTACCCATTCTTTAGCTGATTTGTGTTAATTATGCTTACCAGACAGACAGATGGTTATTAATACTATTGTTTTTTATAATGAAGGGCATTTATTATTAAAAAATAAAATAAAATCTTATTGATAAGAAGATTCTTTGAATTAGTAATCAGCATCCAGAGAGAATTTTATATTGGGGTTCTATGTTGTTGATTTTGTTGTTAGGTGTCATCGAGTTGGTTCCAACCCATAGCAACCCTATATACAACACAGCGAAACACTATCTGGTCCTGCGCCATCCTCACAATCGTTGTTATGCTTCAGCCCATTGTTGCAGCCACTGTGTCAATTCATCTCATTGAGGGTCTTCCTCTTTTTCTCTGACCCTCTATTTTTCCAAGCATAATGTCCTTCTCCAGGGACTGATCTCTCCTGACAACATGTCCAAAGTGTGTGAGACATAGTCTCGCCATCCTTGCTTCTAAGGAGAATTCTATTCTGGTTGTACTTCTTCCAAGACAGATTTGTTTGTTCTTTTGACAGTCCCTGGTATATTTAATATTCTTCTCCAACACCAGAATTCAAAGGCATCAATTCTTCTTCAGTCTTCTTTATTCATCATCCAGCTTTCACATGCATATGAGGCGATTGAAAACACCCTGGCTTTGGTCAGGCGCACCTTAGTCTTCAAGGTGACATCTTTGCTTTTCAGCACTTTAAAGAGGTCTTTTGCAGCAGATTTTCCCAATGCAGTGCGTCTTTTGGTTTCTTGACTGCTGCTTCCGTCGGTATTGATTGTGGATCCAAGTAGAGTGAAATCCTTGACAACGTCAATCTTTTCCCCGTTTATCATGATGTTGCTTATTGGTCCAGTAGTGAGGATTTTTGTTTTCTTTATGTTAAGGTGTAATCCATACTGAAGGCTGTGGTCTTTGATCTTTATTGGTAAATGCTTCAAGTCCTGTTCACTTTCACCAAGCAAGGTTGTGTCATCTGCATAACGCAGGTTGTTAATGAGTCTTCCTCTAGTCCTGATGCCCTGTTCTTCTTCATATAGTCCAGCTTCTCGGATTATTTGCACTATGTTAGTAAATAATAAATCAGTATTATTTAGTTAATGAAAATTTTGAATAGCAGGCAAAGCGTGAGAGGTTATAACCTGCCAATTTATCTAAATACAAAGTCAAATAATATAATAATAGTGTGTTCCAGTAGCACATATATTAGAACTGAAACAACCACGGTATTAGTATATAAATTAAGACAAAAACCTAAAGCTTTTATATATCATGGAAGTGTATTGGATTGGGGAAAGAAGATGCCTTTGCAGAGATTGGAGGTGGCGTTCAAGTGTTCTTTCAGTGCTCTCTTAGGCAACAATAATAAAAGGAACAGATACTGTCAAGGCTCTTGTAGTGATTTGCTCATTTCTGAGTATTGTAGCAAAAATACAAAAGAATGCAAACTTAAGGTAAGTGACTAGATTTATTTAAGAATCTACATGGCCAGCATTAGTGTCTGGCCTCTTATCCTTGGTGTGCCAGTAGGAGCCACCTTCTCAGCGGTCTGAATACAGTCTCAATCTCAGATCTGGTGTGTTTTGTTCACATAGTTTTCACCTCTTGCCTGCTACCCTCTCATCTATGTAGACATCACTAAGCTAGCTTACTTTTGCCACACTGTAACACAAAGTAGTACCCCTCTGTATTAATATTTTTATTCTCTTCCCTGCAGTACAGTATGGCAGCTTGGCATATCTTCCACATAATATATCTGCTTATTCAGTAGATGTTTTTGGAGCCTGCTAAGTATCAAATTCTATGCTAGGCATCATAAGTACACTGTTGAGACCAACTTGATTCTTGCCCTCGTGGAGTTTAGAATTATTTGTGTCCTTGGCTACCCATTCCTTCTACCCTGAATGGATACCATTTATTTACTCTGTTTTGTTGTGGGTACTATACTAGATGATTTACATGTGCTGTTGTTTTTAATCATCTAAGTGGTCTATGAAGTAGTTTATTAATCCAGTTTTATTTGAGATAACCATTCCTATTCCTTTTATTTATTTTAATTTTTTTTTGTTTTTATTGTTGTAGTTTAAGTGAAAGTTTACAATTCAAGTCAGTCTCTCACATAAAAATTTATACATACATTGTTATGTGACCCTAATTGCTCTCCCTATGCTGTGACAGCACACTCCTCCTTTCCACCTCTGATTTCCCATGTTCATTCAACCAGCTCCTCACCCTCTCTGCCTTCTCATCTCACTTCTGGACAGAAGCTGCCCATTTAGTCTCATGTATCTACTTGAGCTAAGAGGCATACTCGTCATGAGTATCATTTTATGCCCCACAGTCCAGTCCAGTCTTTGTCTGAAGAGTTGGCCTCGGGAATTGTTTTAGTTCTGGATTGACAGAGAGTCCGGGGACCATGCTTTCTGGGGTTCCTCCAGTCTCAGTCAGACCATTAATTCTGGTCTTCTTACTAGAATTTGAGTTCTGCACCCCAACTTTCTCGTGCTCCATCAGGGACTCACTGTTCCCTATCAGGGTGGTCATTGGTGGTAGCCAGGCACCATCCAGTTCTTCTGTTCTCAGGCTGATGCAGTCTTTCTGGTTTATGTGGCACTTTTGTCTCTTGGGCTGATATTTTCCTTGTGACTTTGGTGTTCTTCATTCTCCTTTACTCCAGGTGAGTTGGGACCGATTGATGCATCTCAGATGGCCGCTCGCTAGCTTTTAAGACCCCAGACGCCACTCACCAAAGTTGGATGCAGAACATTTTCTTAATAAACTTTGTTATGCCAGTTGACCTAGATGTCCCCTGAAAGCATGGTCCCCAGACCTCCGCCCCTGCTACTTTGTTCCTAAAAAGTGTTTGGTTGTATTCAGGAAACTTCTTAGCTTTGGTTTAGTCCAGTTGTGCTGACTTCCCCTATAGTGTGTGCTGTCCTTCCCTTCACCTAAGATAAATCTTGTCTACTCTGTAGTTACCTACTCCTTTTAGACATAGGTATCACAAAAGGATAATAAAGATAGCTCTCAAACCATACATGTTAGGTTGTTCTGATTCTAAATTTATTGTAATTTGTTTTTTCTCAGAGACTTTAATTGAAAAGGCATATCCTATTTAAAATACAGATTAATTCCCAGTCTCAAAGCATAAATGCCTTCAACTAAATTTTAAAATTAACGTGAATGTTCCATGTTTGATTAGCATAAATCGTTTTCCCATGACTTGATCATTTCTGATTGAAAAGATAAAAATGCTACATCTGAACTGCAGGAAATGGAGCCCTAAAGCAGAATTTGAAGGCATAATAACTGAAATCCTGCAAACAATCCTTTTGCCTATCTGTACTATTTTGCCTGTCTTATGCAATTTTCTCATGTTATATATTATATGTAATATTATTTTCTTAATTGTATAGTCATTGATTTGCCATTTCATTGATGTTTCCCATAGTGGGTGACACTGTTGAGCATTAAAAACTGTAGGAAAAAAATAAAAAAGAATGTAAGGATTATTGTAACATCAAGAAAGTGTTATGCTCTCTCATCCATCTGCCCAAGATGCCAAAGGGAAAGACAGCTAAGGGGAAGAAGGTGGCCGTGGCCCCTGCTGTCATCAAGAAGCAGGAGGCCAAGAAGGTGGTAAATCTTCTGTTTGAGAAAAGGTCTAAGAATTTTGGCATCGGACAGGACATCCAACCAAAAGGGACCTCACCCACTTTGTCAAATGGCCCCACTACATCCAGCTGCAGTGGCTGCAGGCTATCCTCCACAAGCAGCTGAAAGTGCCCCCCACCATTAACCAGTTCACCCAGGCCTTGGACTGCCAGACAGCTACTCAGCTGCTGAAGCTGGCCCACAAGTACAGACCAGAAACAAAGCAGGAGAAGAAGCAGAGGCTGTTGGCCCGGGCTGAGAAGAAGGCTGCTGTCAAAGGAAATGTCCCCACCAAGAGACCCCCCCTGTCCTTCAAGCCAGGGTCAATACTGTCACCATCTTGGTGGAGAACAAGAAGGCCCAGCTGGTGGTGATTGCGCACGACATGGGCCCCATCAATCTGGTTGTCTTCCTGCCAGCCTTGTGTTGTAAGATGGGGGTTTCCTACTGCATTATCAAGGGTAAGGCCAGACTGGGATGGCTCATCCGCAGGAAGACCTGTACCACTGTAGCCTTCACATAGATGAACTCGGAAGACAAAGGAGCTCTGTCTAAGCTGGTGGAAGCAATCCGGACCAACTACAATGACAGATACGATGAGATCCGATGTCACTGGGGAGACAACGTCCTGGGTCCCAAGTCTGTGTCTCGCATTGCCAAGCTGGAAAAGGCAAAGCCCAAAGAACTCATCACCAAACTGGGCTAAATGTACACAGCTGATTTTTCTGTACATAAAAATAAAACTTACCCTTCAGCCAGTGTCCATTTGGCATGTTTGTGGGGGTTGTGGCAAGTGTGCGTTCAAACCCGCCCATACCTACTCTAAAGTGTAATTTACGTACTGAGTTTAGTCATTCTTTTGAATAAACCAAGCCAGGATTTTACAGTCAACCAGTTGCTGACTCATTTAGGTAGAAAGAAATAAAGGTACAGTGTGTGAAAAAAAAAATGTTTTATCTGCAAATGTCAGAGTTCGGTTATACTTTTGTGTAAGATTAAATTTATATTTTATTGAAAATATTACTGAAAATTTTAACGGAAAGAGATTTATTTATATTTACATTTGCAAAAAATGTGGTATAAATTTAGATTCTAATTTCACAGAAATAAGGTTCAAAGAAGATATATTACAAAGCTCTTTAATTGCAGAACCAGGAATAGTTTAATCTCAGTCCATTACTCCGTCTACCTTGTTACGTATTAAATAAGGGAGAAATTGGCTTAGGTTATAAGAGAAAATTGGTTTAGTTTGGTGTAATGTTGAACCATCAAAATTGTCATCTTGCAGTAAACTCTATACCCCCCAAAATTGACTAATAACCTCTTTAAAAGGTTTTTACCAAAAAAGGGCAACATTCAGCTTCTAAAAGTATAGATTTGTCCTACTCAGAGATAGAGGGATGGGGTGTCCATTTACTGTATTACTTCTAGACATCTTTGAATGCCAGGAAGTTGTGGCACAATGTGTTATGGCACAGTATGTTGTCTGAATTCTTAACGGTGAACATGTTGTGGTTTGGCAGGTTTGTATGGCATTCTATCAAACTTAATAATAATTCAACTGCTTTGAAAAGTTTCCTTAGAAAATCTTTAAAGGCCTTTACAAACTAATAATCCTCTCTTTCTGAACTGCTGAAAATGATGCATTTTAAACCACTTTTCATTTAGTGATAAACAAACAACTCGGATTCCTGATGAAGTGTTTGATGCAGTAAAAAGCAACATTATCACATCCATCAACTTCAGTAAGAATCAGCTATGTGAAATTCCGAAAAGGTAGGAACTGTTGATGATGCCATTTCTATTAAGTTGTGACTCATTCTCAATTGTATTTGTACCTTAGTTGCAATAATAATTATTTTCCATAGTTTTTAAATTTTGAATATGTGCAGAATTTCTTGCATTATGAATATTAGAGGGATTTGACAAATGTCATTAAGTATTTCTTGATATGATTTTAACATTTGTTCTAAGTGGTATGTAGTTATAAAGAAAGTATATGTTTCTTTTTCTTTTATACTTTTAACTTGGGAAATAGATATTAGAATATTAAAAATATTATTTTCTCCCCATGTAATTAAGTTTTAGAGGAAAAATTTTAAAAGACTGTCCAGAACCAGGTCCTTGTGGATTAATAAGAAATTTTATTTTTGATTTTATGTTAACAAATTGTCAAGTCACTGAATTTTTCAACTGATAATAAAAGCAAAACAGAAAAAAAAATTTTTTAACTGAACCTTGTTAATAGTTTCTTCCCAGAAAAGGGTTCTTCACTTGCAGTGACCAGAAGTAGTTTGCATTATACCTTGTACTATTTAATACATCTTTGTTGATGGTAATTGTAGCAAAATTTTGCCTTGCAATTGAAACAACAGTATGTGAGATAGGATAGGATAATGTTAAAGAACTTGGGCACTAGAGTCAATTGCTTGTGTCTGTATCCCAGATCTACAGGCTGTGTGGTTTTGGACCAGTTAGGTAGCTGCTATTAGTTTCTTCACTTGTGAAGTAGAGATGCTAATAGTACTTATTAATAACAGTTAAATTAAATGACATAATTCAGATAAAAAATTTAACTAGTGCCAGTGCTTCCAGTCTACCCAGAGGTGCCTCAGAAGAAAGGCCTGGTGATCTACTTCCAAAAAATCAGCCATCAAAGACCCTGTGGAGCACAGTTCTACTCTGATACATGTGGAGTCACCATGAGTTGGAGTCCACTCCACAGTAACCAGTTTAGTCCTTTGTAAGCACTTAAATACTTGAAAAAAAAAAAGATGAGGGGAAGGAGGAGGAGGGTGATGTGTTGGAAAAAAACAGATTTCATCTGAGTACTAGCAAAAATATTTAGATGTCTAAAATTTTAAAAAGTCAAACTATAGTTTGCTTTCCATCTTATAGAGCATAGTTTGGGGAATGTAGATCTTGAAAGATGATGACTTTAAGAGATTCCATTGCAAAAGGAGATCTAGTCCATCTCCTAGTTCTCTGGCCTTAGAGGATATTTGATAGAATGGTTAACTATTTAGATTTGCTCTCAGATAATTTTGCTTTCGGGGATCCCATATCAAACCAGATATCCAGGATCATCTTAAAAAGTACCTAGTCTCTTTGAAAACGACTTAATGCCTCTGGACATTTGTAATTACCATACCTTGGAACAAGTATTTATGACTGGACCTATTCTGAAATTTCTTGAGGTTTTCTCACATAATTAGGTCCAGAAGCTAGTTGGGAATGAGGATAGAAATCTTAAGAGACATTGCTATTTACTTTATTACTTACTTTTTCATTCCTGCAGTCTGGTTCTTCTCATGCTATAACGATTTGTTATTCTGTTACCATAGCTATTACACCATATTTCTAGCAAGTTAGGAAGCCAAAGAAGACATTCAAGAAATACCTTGCCAGAGAGTTTCTAAACAATTTTTCCTCTTTCTTAACTTTTTATTTCCCAAGTTGTACTTTTCACCATATTATTTTCTGATTATAAAATAGTACTTATTCATTAAAAAATTTGGACTCTATGAAGGGAATCATCATTTGTAATTACATCATTGAGTTATTTTGTTAACTTTGTGGCATGTTTTACTTGAAGGTATCTCCTACTGGTATTATACCACACATAAAATTTTGTTTCTTCACTTGTTTGTCTAGAGTATTCCCCCCCTTTTTAAGCACTACTTTTAAAATCTAATTTAATTATACACCATAAAGTTGATTATGGCAATAAAATCTTCCCTGTATTTTATATTGTTTCTTTAGGCTAGATTTCCAGAAGAATTACTAAGTCAAAGGGTATGGCTCTTGATACACATATCCAAAAGGTTTCCAAGAAAGTTTTATTGATTATATAAACTCACTGTGTCTTTTATTGCATCTTCTGCAGCACAGTATTTGATATTCTTTCTCTTTTTCTTTGCTAATGCAATAGACTAAAAAAGATTTATTGTTATAATTTGATTTTCATTTCTTAGCAACTCAGATATTAGCATTTCTTGTTCTCATAGTTAATAACATTCTTAATGCTACTAAGCTTGATTAGGCATTGTCTTAGGGTGGGTTCTCTAGAGAAGCAAAACCAGTGAATTTTATAAATACATATAGAGAGAAGTTTATATCAAGGAAATGGCTCACACGGTTGTAGAGGCTGGAAAATCCTTGGGTCAGGATAGAGGCGTCTCCTGATTTCATGTAGCCGCAGGGCCTGGCGAACCAAGTATCAGCAGGTCAGAGAGCAGGGCTCTTGCTCACAGGCTGCAAAGATCAGTGAATCCCAAGATCAGCAGGCAAGACCGTAAGTAAGTTGCTAGCTCAAGTCCCAAAAACCAGAGGTCAGACAAACAGGAGCCAGCTGCAGGATCCACAATGAGCAAAAGCCCACAAGCTTTGCCAGAATGTTCACTTATATTGGACACAGGCTACGTGCTGAGGGAAACGCCCTTTCAACTGATTGGCTACTCACAGCAGATCCCATCATGGCAGAGGTGATCATGTTGTATCAGATCTCATCATGGAAGTGGTCACAACATCATACGACTGCCATACCACTGAGAATCATGGCCCAGTCAAGTTGTCACACAGCCTTAACCATAACAGGCTTTAAAAAAAAAAGGTCCTCAAGTTTATTCCAATTCATGGCAACCCCACGTGTGCCAGAATAGAACTGTGCTCCATAGGGTTTTCAGTGGATGATTTTTCAGAAGTAGATTGTCAGAACTTTCTTCCAAGGTGCCTTTGGGTGGATTCGAACCTCCAAGCTTTCATTTAGTAGCCAAGGGTATGAACCATTTGCACCACCCAGGGACTCATTTACTTCTTCTTTAAGTCTTTAACATAATCTGCTTAGTGGTGACATTTGCCAAATCTAGTCATACTTAAATGTAATAATAATTTGGATAGCAAATACTATACTTTGAAAAGGTTGGTCATATCATAATGACTAAAAAATATTTTAGAAGTACCTAGGTATACATGGTATTATATAGTCTTAAATAGAGACATGTTACAGGATATATGTCTAACAATTTATTTTATGGCTTTAAGTCATTAGCAGAATTAATTATAAACATTAGCTAGATTTTTTTTTCCTTTGTGCCATAGTTGGTTTAAATATAGTGTTGTTGTTGGTTTTTTTTTTTTTTTTTAAATCAAATTTCAATATATATTTACGATCAAAAGAAACTTTTGAACAAATAATAGTAAGGCTATTTTGTTTAAAGAACCTTAGTGGCATTTTTGTGGAAAAAGTAAAAGTTACAGAAAATGTAAAATAGCGGAATATAGGATTTTTCCCCTTATGGTCTGCTTGTAGATTTGAAGTTCTGACAGTGAGTTTAAGTGCTAACATCTTAAAATTATATTTGTTTCAGGATTGTGGAACTGAAGGAAATGGTTTCCGATGTCAACCTCAGTTTTAATAAGCTTTCCTTTATTTCCTTGGAATTATGTATGCTTCAAAAATTGACTTTTTTAGATCTCAGGTATTTACTATCACTTAACTTTTTTCATTGTAACTTGTCTTTGAGTTTGCCTAACTTTTGCCCTTTCCCTCATATTTTCCTATGTAAATACAGAAACTAGTCTTTATTAATAATATTTCAGGAAATATGTAACATTGAGCATTTAGGAAATATTTTAATCAGACATCTATCATGTATAAGCAGTTTACAGGTTATGTGATAAGGATACATAAAATTATATAAAATATTAGAAAATATTAACACATTCATGCCTAAGCAAAATTACAGATAAACATGTCTTAAGCATTTAGGGTAAATTACAGATAGTTCACATTTTGAGTGTTAAAGCTGCAAATGGCAGTAGTATGTTATATAGTTGTAGCTCAGTAACTGATATGGTTACTTTAGAATAAGGGAATAATATTATTCCTTATGTTTTGTGCTGTTTAAGTGATGTATCCTTAAAGAACATGTTTGTTTCATGCTGTTTCTTTCCTGAAAGTGAATAGGATAAAACTATCACAACCCTTTGCTGGACCAACAGCTTACATGGCTTCTCTTTAAAGAATGTACTAGTTTCAAAATATTACATTAAACATGCAAGTTCAGAAGAATAGAAAAAGAACACTATGAGGGGCAAGAGAAAGAAAGGAATTTGTGTTTAAGGCCCTGCAGACATCATAGGAGGTTTAATTTTAATATATCCAAGTTGAAGTGACAGGGTCAGACATTTCACAGCTTAAAGGTAATAGTATTTGTCTCAGGGTTAGAGTCATTTGTTTGCTTGGGCTTTAAAATTTTATCTGTAAACGATATCGCTAATGCCTGGACTTCGTAGTACTTACATACTGTTACTAGGTGTGTTTTTAGTTTATTTAAAGTATAACTCCTCGTGCCTCTGTTTAAATAATAGTCAAATGACAATAAGCTAAGGATTTGTTTCTCCTGTAGAGACAGAATTTTTTTACTTATGGAATTAAAGCAAGTCTACTAATACCCTGCTCCTGCTAATACAAAATTGCTTGTTTTCAGGTGGCAACTATACTGACAAAGCAGTGTAAAACCACATTTTAGTTCAGTATTAATGGAGCAGAGAAGATGAATCCATGTCTCCATTTCTGCTGTTTTATTTCCTGTTGTCCCAGTCTCCTCTCTCTCTGAATATGCAGGCCTCTGTCCATAACTATACCTGGGAGTTTCTAATTTAGTGATCAAAATCTGCTTACATGTCTGTTATTAGTAGGTTTAAAACTGTCAAGGAAAAGGATAGAAACCAGCAGTAGGTGATTCAACACAACTTAAGGATAATAACGAAAACAAAGCAGAGAAAAGTAAAAAAACATACATTGCACTGTAGAAAATATGACTCTTGCATGTTAGACTTGATCTCTGAACCCAAAGCAATAGGTTAAATTATTCAGTTGTTAAAAAGTTTTCATTTATAAGTAGCCATCCAGTTGGCAAATTTTCTCACAAATATATTCTATTATTAGGTAGTTGTACTGCCTGTTTCATTTTTTTCCCTGTAATTTAAAACTTCTTCTTGGAGTAGAATTTCATGTTTGTATGTGAGACATACACACTAACACCAATTGAATATTTAATCTGGTATTATAGACATAATTTAAAGGGCCCTGTCTTAGGAGTATTGCTGAGCCAATTTGAAGGAGATATGAGATTTGTTTACAGTCTTTACCTTGTTAAATATACTATTAAAGAGTTGGTTGCATTACCAGTTGGTTGCATATTGGTGTTGTAAAGGACTTGGCACGCTAATCAAATTCCTGAGGCAGCTGACTTATTCAGAATTCTCAGGACTCAGCCTTAATGAGTTCAGATCAAGGATTGACAAACCAATCTAAATAATTTGTTTTTTCTGTGTAATATATATTTATATATATTTATTGTACTTCAGGTGAAGGCTTACAGAACAAATAGTTTCTCATGAAACAGTAGTACACATATCTGTGTAATATTTTAATAATGAATTAAAATTACAAAAATTTTCAAACTTTCTAAATCCTCTATTTTTTCCCCAATTTAGAAACAATTTTTTAAACTCTTTGCCTGAACAAATGGAATCATTGATAAGACTACAAATGATCAATCTTTCCTTTAATAGGTAAGAGAAGAGACAATTCTCTATTATTTTGTGGAAAATCTATAAATCTTTCTAACTAGAGAAAAACAATGAAAAGAGTCAGGTAAATAATAAACCAAAAAACTTGTTGCTTGGACCGTAAAATATGCAAGGTACAGAAGTAGAAGTAACAGATGAGGTTAGTCAAGTATGCAGTAGTTGGCCATTTATGAACTTTCTATGGCAAATGAAACACCAAAAGAAAGCAAACCCGTTGCTGTCAAGTCGATTCCGACTCATAGCAACCCTATATGAAAAGCAGATTTTATTCTGCAAACACTATATAGATACTGCAGAAAATCAAAACTGTCTAATATTTATTGGGCAGTTACCTACTGACACTATGGTAAGTACTTTACACGTATTATCTTGTTTAATCCTCACAAAAACCCTACATGGTAGGTTCTGTTACTATGTCCATTTAAAAATTGAGGATTGGAAGTTAAGTAACTTACATATGGTTCAAACCCATTCAGTTTGGTTCTACAGTCTGTGTCCTTAACCAGTGTGCTATCTTGCTTCTCAAAGATGAAGGTGATTAGAAGGTTTTATGACTAGGTAGGATGGCCATTGAAGAGATTCTAGCAACATCGTGCCAATTCTCTCTTCCTATAAGACAGCATTTACTGAAACCAGACCAAATAGGTTATCCGGATCGGTCCCTGGAGAAGGACATCATGCTTGGTAAAGTAGAGGGTCAGCGAAAACGAGGAAGACCCTTAACGAGATGGATTGACACAGTGGCTGCAACAATGGCCTCAAGCATAACAGCGATTGTGAGCATGGCTCAGGACCGGGCAGTGTTTCGTTCTGTGGTGCATAGAGTTGCTATGAGTCGGAACCAACTTGACGGCACCCAACAACAACAACAGACCAAATAGAGCTGGGGCCCTTAGCTACACAGTTTATAGCCAAGTATTTGAGCTATTAAACAGTTTGTGCTGTCCATTCCTATAAACTCTAGACAGTGATCACTGTTTAAGCCCCATTAAATTTTATTCTCTCATTCAAACCTTGAATGGTCTATGCTTCTTCAATTTTAACTCCTACAAGTATTAACCTTTCCATCCTTCATTCCTTTTTTCTAAGCTCTCTAGAGTCCTCCTTGCCTAGGAGACAACTTCTTCTTGTATCAGTGCTACAATGTACTTTCTGTACTTCTACACCAGGGAAAATGAGCATTAATCTTGCATATCGGTGTCAGTATAAATTCATAACACCCAACCTCAGTTAACTCTAGTGCCAGCCTTATCTTGACCTTCTTACTGTAGCTGTCTGTTCCTTCTCTTGTCATCCAGTCTGCTGAAAAGACTAAGGATCTTCCTGATTCTACATCTTTATCACTCATCTACTTCTAGACCTATAATTATCTGCTTCGCACCTTTAACTCTTCAGTTAAATGCTTTCTAAAATAATATGTAGATATCTTTTGGAGTATTTTCCCTTTTTTTTTAAATATTTTATTGTGCTTTAGGTGGAAGTTTACAGAGCAGATTAGTTCCCCATTCAACAAATTGTGCGCAACGTGTTCTGTGACATTGGTTGCAATCCCCACATGGTGTCAGCATTCTCCCCATTTCTGCCCAGGCTCCCTGTTTTCTTCCGTCTGGTTTTCCTACCCCTTCCTGCCTTCTCATTTTTGCTTTGGGGCAGTTGTTTCCCTTTGGTCTCATATAAATGTTCTATGGAGCACGTTCTTTTTGGGTGTTATTGTTTATTTTATAGACCTGCCTATTGCTTGGCTGGAAGGTGGTTTCCAAGAATGACTGCAGTTCCAAGTCAGAGGGGTGTGTCTTAGGGCCACAGTTTTGGGGGTTCCTTCAGTCTCTATCAGGTCAGTAAGTCTGGTCTTTTTTTATGAACTTGATTTTTTTGTTCTACATTTTTCTCCCGCTCTGTCCGGGACCCTCTGTTATGATTGGTAGTGGTAGTCGAGCACCATCTAGTTCTTCTGGTCTTGGGTTCATGGAAGCTATGGTGCGTATAGTCCGTTAGTCATTTGGACTAATTGCTCCCTTAAGTCTTTGGTTTTCTTCACTTTCTTTTACTCCAGATGGGAAGAGACCACTAGTTGTGTCTTAGATGGCTACTCACAAGCTTTTAAGACCTCAGATGCTACTCACCAAAGTAAGATGTAGAACATTATTTTTAGGCACCATGTTATGCCAGTTGACATAGATGTGCCCCGAGTCTATGGTCCTTAGACTTCAAGCCTAGTATCTTTGTCCCAGGAGGAGTTTAATTGTACATAAGAAGTTTCCGTGATTGTGCCACTTGTGTGTTCTATTGTCTGTATTAGTATACATGCAACATCTACAAATATGTATGTGGAGATAGCTATAACCTAACGTATATCTTCAGGTGGGTGCAGTCGCTTACATCCTCCCATGCCTCTTTAGCATACCTATCTACCTGTGTATTCCTTTGTAAATTATTGTTTGTTGATACTGTTGTTGCAGAGTTGTCTATATTATAGTAATTGCCATAGTTGCCCTTTGTTTTTGTGTTCCTCTCAGTGTCTTCCTTTGCCTTGGTCATGTTTTACTGACTTCTCCCAAATAGTGTACTGCCTTTCCCTTCACCAGTGTTACCATGTGTCTTCTATCTATTTAGTAATTTACCTTCTCTTACTCTTTTCCTGTGTGTAAACGTTTTCTTTTTTTTTAATAGTGGTCTCATACAATTATTTGCCCTTTTGTGATTGGCTTATTTACTCTGCATAATGTCCTCCAAATTCATCCATGTTGAGAGATGTTTCACAGATTCGTCATTATTCTTTATAGTTGTGTAATATTCCCTTGTGTGTATGTACCACAGTTTATCCATTCATCCAGTGATGGGCACTTAGGTTATTTCCATCTTTTTGCTCTTGTGAATAATGCTTCAATGAACATGAGTGTGCATATGTGTGTTCATGTCATAGCTCTTATTTCTCTAGGATATATACCTAGGAGTGGGTTTGCTGGATTGTATGGTATTTATAGCTTTGTAAGGAAGCACCATATCATTTCCATAGTGGTTATACATTTTACATTCCCACCAGCAGTGTATAAGAGTTCCAATCCCCCCACAGCCATACCAGCATTTGTTTTCTGTTTTTTTAAATAGTGCCATTGATGGCAGGTGAGACGGTATCTCATTGTAGTTTTAATTTGCATCTCTTTAATAGCTAATAATCGCAAGCATTTCTTCATGGGTTTGTTAGCCTCCTGAATGTCTTCTTTGATGAAATGTCTCTTCATATCCTTTGCTCATTTTTCAACTGGATAGTTTGTCTTTTTGGCTTAAGGTGTTGAAGTTTTTTATAAATTTTAGAGATTAACCCCTTGGTAGATATATTGTAGCCGAAAATTTTTTTCCCAGTCTGTAGGTTCTCTTTTTACTCTTTGGAGAAGTCTTTTGATGAGCATAAGTGTTTTAATTTTTCGGCGATCACATGCATCTAGTTTATCTTCTGCTGCTTATGCATTTTTACTTATGGTTGGTATACTACTTATGCCATATGTTAGGGCTTCTAGGGTTGTCCCTATGTTTTCTTCCATGATGTTTATAGTTGTAAGTTTTATATTTAGGTCTTTGATCCATTTTGAGTTAGTTTTTGTGTATGGTATAAGGTATGGGTCCTGTTTCATTTTTCTACAGATAGACATCTAGTTTTGCCAGCACCATTTGTTAGAGATTGTCTCTTCCCACATTTAATGGACTTTGTCCCTTTGTTGAAGATAAGTTGTCCATAGGTGGATGGATTTATTTCTGGGTTCTCAGTTCTGTTCCATTGGTCTATGTGTCTGTCATTGTATCACTACCAGGCTGTTTTGACTACCATGACTGTGTAGTAGATTCTAAGATCAGGTAGTGTGAAGCCTCCTTCTTTGTTCTTCTTCAATAATGCTTTACTTATCCGTGGCCTCTTTCCATAGAAAGACTTGATTAGTTTTGCTGTTGGAATTTGGATTGGGATTGCATTATATCTGTAAATCACTTTGGGTAGCGTGATTGTTAAGGTTGTGTGTCAGCTTGGCTGGGCCATGATTCTCAGTGGTTTGGCAGTTATGTTGTAGTTTTGCAGTTGTATAATGATGTAATTACTTCCATGATGAGATTTGATTTAATATGATCACCTCCATGATGGGATCTGCTGTGAGTAGCCAGTTAGTTGAAAGAGAGTTTCTTGGAAGTGTGGCCTATATCCAATATATATGGAGTTTCTGACAAAGCTAGGTAGCTTTTGCTTTGCTCTGGATCCTGCATTCAGCTTGTCAGCATTTGACCTCCAGTTCTTGGGACCTGGCGCAGCAGCCTGCCGTATTACCTGCTGATCTTGAATTTATCAGCCTTCGCAGCCGTGAGCCAGCTGCCTGCC
Source organism: Trichechus manatus latirostris (assembly GCF_000243295.1). Taxonomy (NCBI): domain Eukaryota; kingdom Metazoa; phylum Chordata; class Mammalia; order Sirenia; family Trichechidae; genus Trichechus; species Trichechus manatus. The sequence continues at coordinate 17,416,795 of NW_004443939.1, read as the reverse complement.
GTCAGACCTGTGGATCTTGGGTTTGTCAGCCCCTGCAACTATGTGAGTTCGGAGAACCCTCCAGCATGACACCTGCCTCCTGACCTATGGACTTGGGACTTGCCAGCTTATACAACCTTCTGAGCCATTTCCTTCAGATAAACCTCTCTCTCTGTATATATAACATACACATATATGTGTATGTGTGTGTGTGTGTATATATATATATCTATATACATACATATACACATGCTTCACTGGCTTTGCTTCTCTAGAGAACCCAGCCTGTGACAAGTAGTATTGATATTTTCATAATGTTAAGTCTTAACTATCCATGAGCATGGTATGTTTTTCCATTTATGAAGGTCTTTTTTTTTTTTTTTTGCTTCTTGCAGTAGTGTTTTGTAATTATCTTCGTATAAGTATTTTACATCCCTAGTAGATTTATTCTATTTTGGGGGCAGGGAGTGGGGACTGCCACTGTAAATGGTATCGTTTTCCTGATTTCCTTTTCAAGGTTCTCTTTGTTGGTGTAGAGGAATCAGACTGATATGTGTGTGTTGATCTTATATCCTGCTACTTTGCTGAATCCTTCTGTTAGTTTCAGTAGCTTTCTTGTGGAGTCTTTGGGATTTTCTATGTATAGGATCATATTATCTGTGAATAGGGATAGCTTTACTTCTTTCTTGCCAATTTCTATGCCCTTTATTTCCTTTTCTTGCCTAATTGCTCTAGCTAGAATTTCCAATACAATGTTAAATAAGAATGGTGATAAGGCATCCTTGTTTAGTTCCCATTTTCAAGGGGAATGTTTTCAGTCTCCCCCCATTGAGGCTAATGTTGGCTATTGGTTTTGTGTAAATGCCCTCTATTATTTTGAGGAATTTCCCTTCTATTCCTATTTTGCTGAGAGTTTTTATCAGGAATCAGTGTTGGACTTTATCAAATGCTTTTTCTGCATTGATTGAGATGACCATGTGGTTCTTTTATTTATGTGGTGGATTACATTGATTGATTTTCTAATGTTGAACATCCTTGCATACTTGGTATGAATCCCACTTGGTCATGATGTATTATTTTTTGATATGTTGTTAAATTCTATTGGCTAGAATTTTGTTGAGAATTTTTGCATCTATATGCATGAGGGATATTGGTTTATAGTTTTCTTTTTTGGTGATATCTTTGCCTGGCTTTGGTATCAGTGTTATACTGGCTTCATAGAATGAGTTTGGGAGAATTCTTTCCTTTTCTATGTGCTGAAGTAGTTTCAGTAGTATTGGTGTGAGCTCTTCTCTGAATGTTTGGTAGAATTCTCCAGTGAATCTGTCTGGGCCAGAGCTTTTTTTAGTTGGGAGTTGTTTTATTACCTTATCAATTTCTTCTTCTGTTATGGGTCTTTTCAGACTTTCTACTTCAGCCTGTGTTAGTTTAGGTAGGTAGTGTATTTCTAGAAATTTGTCCATTTCCTCTCTGCTTTCAAATTTATTGGAGTACAGTTTTTCGTTGTATTCTGTTATGATCATTTTTAGTTCAGTTGGTTCCATTGTAAAGTCACCCATCTCATTTTTTATTTAGATTATTTGCATTTTCTCCGTTTTTCTATTGTCAGTTTGGCCAATGGTTTGTCAATTTTATTGATCCTTTCAAAGAACCAGTTTCTAGTCCTGTTGATTCTATTGTTTTTCTGTTCTCTGTTTCATTTATTTCTGCTCTAGTATTTATTATTTCCTTTCTTCTGGTGACTGTGGGCTTCTTTTGCTGCTCTCTTTCTATTTGTTCAAGTTATAGTGTTAATGCTTTGATTTTTGCCCCTTTTTTTTGATGTGTGTGCATTTATAGCTATAAATTACCGTCTGAGAACTCCTTTTGCTGTGTCCCAGAGGTTTGGGTATATCGTGTTTTCATTCTCGTTTGATTCTAGGAATTTTTTTTTTTAATATCATCTTTGATTTCTTCAGTCACTCAGTGGTTCTTACCCAAAGTGTTAGTCAGTTTCCATGTATTTGATATTTTTTCCTTGCTCTTCCTGTTATTTCCCAATTCTTTTGCCAGCTTCAATAAGAAGATCCATGAAAGTGGGTGAGATCCTTAAGGAAGAGTGTACACAAGAGCGGAAATAGTGGATAAAAGATAGACATTTAGAGAACACTCACATACGAAAAATGAGTATAATAGGAAAAACCCATGAGTGATGCTGAGTGGCAACAGCAGAGAGGCATGAGTAGATCTAGAAGAGCGTTTTTCCATGGAATTTAATGAAGAGAAAGTTACAAGAAGATAGGTACTAGGTGTGTCAAATGCATCAGGGACGCCTGGGAAAATAAGGCGTGTAATGTGCCAGGTGAATTAGGAATTAGAATGTTGTCTTTTAGACATTCATAAGTATAGATAACAGAATTTTATCTAATCTTGTTTGAGCAGAAGGGGTAGATTCATAGTCTAACATAATTTGATTTGATTTGAAAACAGATCTTTCTTATTGCAAAATCCATAGGTATTACTGGTTAATTGAATGAGGAAGGTAAGGGAGAAGAGGGAATTAAGAACAATTTCTAGGTTTTAGGCTTGAATAGATAGATGGCAGTGCTTTTCATTTATATGGATATATGGCCCAAAAGATGGATATATGGCCCAAAAGGTTGGCAGTTTGAATCCACCAGCCACTTCTTGGAAACCCTATGAGGCAGTTCGCTGTCCTGTAGGGTTGCTATGAGTCAGCATTGACTTGATGACAGTAGATTTGGTGTTGTTTTTTTTTTTTTTTGGTTTATGGCCAGAACTGTCTATTGTTCTAGATCACTCACCCCTCTGCAACAATTTTTCAGTCTTATCCAGATCTACAATTTACTGATGCTACTTCTTTTTCCTGTCCATCACTTCCTTACTGTCTCTGCTTTTTTCTTGTCCAGTTTAGATTTCATGGTCTATCATCCAATTATTCCTTTACCTTAAGCTCTCTTGTCCCTCCATCTGTCATACTCTGCCAGAAAAACTCCAGGCATGATTGAATCCAACTATCAGTGTTTCCATACTTGAACCTGACTTGCTCAACATTTTTCAAGATAATCACACAAGTGTTAGTGGTTTTGTTTCAGAATCATGACCACAAACCTCAACTGTATACTCATCATTGCCTTCTACTTTTCCCTAGTAAATTTGTTTTCCCGTTTTCTAATACTACTCTTTGATCCCCCATGTGTCTGTCAGTTTGTCATACTGTGGGGGCTTGTGTGTTGCTGTGATCCTGGAAGCTATGCCACCAGTATTCAAATGCCAGCAGGGTCACCCATCGTGGACAAGTTTCAGCTGAGTTTCCAGAATAAGATAGACTAGGAAGAAGGACCTGGCGGTCTGCTTCTGAAAAGAATTAGCCAGTGAAAACTTTGTGAATAGCAGCGGAACATTGTCTGATACAATGCCGGAAGATGAGCCCCAAGGTTGGAAGCACTCAAAAGACAACTGGGGAAGAGCTGCTCCTCAAAGTAGTGTCTATGTTAATGAAGCTTTCAGGACTTTCATTTGCTGATGTGGCATGACTCAAAATGAGAAGAAACAGCTGCAAACATCCATTAATAATTGGAACATGGAATGTATGAAGTATGAATCTAGGAAGATTGGAAATCCTCAAAAATGAAATGGAATGCATAAACATCGATATCCTAGGCATTAGTGAGCTGAAATGACTGGTATTGGCCATTTTGAATCAGACATTCATATGGTCTACTATGCCGGGAATGACAACTTGAAGAAGAATAATGTTGCATTCATCATCAAAAAGAACATTTTAAGATGTATCCTAAAGTACAACGCTGTCAGTGATAGCATGATATCCATATGCCTACAAGGAAGACCAGTTAATACGACTGTTAATTAAACTTACGCACCAACCACTAAGGCCAAAGATGAAGAAATTGAAGATTTTTACCAACGTCTGCAGTCTGAAATTGATCGAACATGCAGTCAAGATGCACTGATAATCACTGGTGATTGGAATGCGAAAGTTGGAAACAAGAAGGATCGGTAGTTGGAAAATATGGCCTAGGTGACAGAAACGATGCAGGAGATCGCATGATAGAATTTTGCAAGATGAATGGCTTCATTGCAGATACCTTTCTTCAACAACATAAATGGTGACTATACACGTGGACCTTGCCTAATGGAATACACAGGAATCAAATTGACTACATCTGTGGAAAGAGACAATGGAAAAGCTCGATCTCATCAGTCAGAACAAGGCCAGGGGCCATCTGCAGAACAGACCATCAATTGCTCATATGCAAGTTCAAGTTAAAACTGAAGAAAATTAGAACAAGTCCACGAGAGCCAAAGTTTGACCTTGAGTATATCCCACCTGAATTTAGAGACCATTTCAAGAATAGGTTTGACACATTGAACACTAATGACTGAAGACCAGATGAATTGTAGAATGACATCAGGGACATCATACATGAAGAAAGCAAGAGGTCATTGAAAAGACAGGAAAGAAAAGGCCAAAATGGATGTCAGAAGAGACTCTGAAACTTGCTCTTGAATGTTAGGTAGCTAAAGCAAAAGGAAGAAGTGATGAAGTGAAAGAACTGAATGGAAGATTTCAAAGGACAGCTCGAGAAGACAAAGTAAAGTATTGTAATGACATGTGCAAAGAGCTGGAGATAGAAAACCAAAAGGGAAGAACATGCTTGGCATTTCTCAAGCTGAAAGAACTGAAGAAAAAACTCAAGCCATGAGTTGCAATAGTGAAGGATTACACAGGAAAAATATTAAACGACGCTTCGAAGCATCAAAAGAAGATGGAAGGAATACACAGAGTCATTATATGGAAAAGAATTGGTCAACATTCAACCATTCTGGAGGTGTAACATATGATCAGGAACTGATGGTACTGAAGGAAGAAGTCCAAGCTGCACTGAAGGCATTGGTGAAAAACAAGCCTCTAGGGATTGACGGAATATCAATTAAGATGTTTCAACAAACAGATGCAGCACTAAAAGCTGTCACTCATCTATGCCAAGAAATTTGGAAGACAGCTACCTGGCCAACCGACTGGGAGAGATCCGGATTTATGCCTCTTCCAAAGAAAGGTTATCCAACTGAATGCAGAAATTATCAAACAATATCATTAATATCATACACAAATAAAATTTTGCTGAAGATCATTCAGAAGTGGCTGCAGCAATGTATCAATAGGGAACTGCCACAAATTCAAGCTGGATTCAGAAGAGGATGCGGAACCAGGGCTATCATTGCTGGTGTTAGATGGATCCTGGCTGAAAGCAGAGAATACCAGAAAGATGTTTACCTGTGTTTTATTGACTATGCAAAGGCATTCGACTGTGTGGATCATAACAAATTATAGATAACACTGTGAAGAATGGGAATTCCAGAACACTTAATTGTGCTCATGAGGAACCTGTACATAGATCAAGAGGCAGTCGTTCGAACAGAGCAAGGGGATACCGCATAAAGTCAGGAAAGGTATGTGTCAGGGTTGTATCCTTTCACCATACCTATTCAACCTGTATATTGAGCAAATAATCTGAGAAACTCGACTCTATGAAGAACGGGCATCAAGACTGGAGGAAGACGCATTAACAACCTGCGTTATGCAGATGACACAACCTTGCTTGCTGAAAGTGAAGAGGACTTGAAGCACTTACTGATGAAGATCAAAGACCACAGAGTTCAGTATGAATTACACCTCAACATAAAAAAACAAAAATCCTCACCACTCGACCAATAAGTAATATCATGATAAACAGAGAAAAGATTAAAGTTGCCAAGGATTTCATTTTACTTGGATCTGCAGTCAACACCCATGGAAGCAGCAGTCAAATCAAAAGATGCATTGCATCGCGCAAATCTGCTGCAAAAGACCTCTTTAAAGTGTTGAAAAGCAACGATGTCACCTTGAAGACTAAGGTTCTTCTGACCCAAGCCATGGTGTTTTCAATTGCCTCGTATGCATGCGAATGCTGGATGATGAATAAGGAAGAAGGAAGAAGAATTGATACCTTTGAATTGTGGTGTTGGGGAAGAATATTGAATATACCATGGAGTGCCAAAAGAACGAACAAATTTGCCTTAGAAGAAGTACAACCAGAGTACTCCTTAGAAGCAAGGATGGTGAGACTATGTCTCACATACTTTGGACATGTTATCAGGGGGGATTAGTCCCTGGAGAAGAACATCATGTTTGGTAAAGTAGAGGAGCAGTGAAAAAGAGAAAGACCCTCAACAAAATAGATTGACACAGTGGCTCCAACAATGGGCTCAAGTATAGCAACGATTGTGAGGATGGTGCAGGACTGCGCAATGTTTCTTTTTTTTGTACATAGGGTAGCTATGAGTCAGAACCAACTTGATGGCACCTAACAACAATAACAACAACAGCTCTTTGATACCTTCTCTGCTGCATTGTCAAATTTTCCATACCATCTTCCCCTGTCCCTTCAGCTGATTATCTTGCTTTCTATTTCATGAAAAAAATAGAAATCTTCAAAGTAGAACTTCTTTTTATTCCCACTACCAAATCTAAATATGTATTATGGCTGTAGCCATCTTTTCTACCTTTCTTTCTATCATTGTAGAAACAAGTTCCTGCTCATTTTAGAAAGCTAGTCCCTCCAGTTGTTTTCTCTCTCCTAACCCTTCTTGTCATTTTTTCCTATCTTCTTATCATCTCTCCTATGAGACATCTCCTCTATTAGATTCATCTTAACCTTCAAACATGCCATAAGATTCCATTGTAGGGGGTCAACACCACATCCTCTTTCAGGTATATTTTTCAGCTTATCTTCATAAAGAACTTTAATTAGTTCTTTATACTCATTGTTACCATGTCTACACTTTCCAATAAGCTCTTCATTCTATGCAATCTGGCTTGCAACTGTTTTTATTACTAAATCTATTGACTACATATATATTCTCATTTTACCAGCTGCTCAGCAGTATAGTTGACCACACCTTACTTTCTAGAACACTTTCTTCTTTAGGCTTCCTTGACACCACACTTTCCTGATTTCTTTTCTACCTCGCTGACCTTTTCAATTCTTTTTTGTTCTGTATTTTTGTTTGTTTTATGTTTGGATTCATTTAATACTATTAATGGCTTCCATTTCCAATTTTCCATTTTTTAGTTTGATATAACTATTACAGTTTTTCTTCTCGTAATCTATTAACCTCATTATTGCTTTCTACCTTTTTAGTATATTATAATAAGAAATTACTATTATTATAAAGTTCAAGTATGTAAAAAGGTATAGAGAATAATATTATACCTCTTTATATACCATCTAGATTAATAAACCATATCAAGCCCATGTGTATGAGAGTAGAACTGTCCTCCATAGAATTTTTAATGCTGTGGTCTTTTGGAAGTAGGTCATCAGACCTTTCTTTTGAGGCACCTCTGGTTAGATTCGAACCATCAAGTTTTCGGTTAGTAGCTGGGCGCTTAACTGTCTGTGCCACCCAGAGACTCTTAGGTTAAGAAATACAATATCATAAATTAAATGCTTTTTATAGTTTTTTTTTTTAATATAATTCCCTTTATTTTTGTTATTGTTGTTGAGAATATACGCAGCAGGACATACACAATTCAACGATTTCTACATGTATAATTCAGTGACATTGATTACATTCTTCCAGTTGTGGAACCATTCTCACCATCCTTTTCCAAGTTGTTCCTCTCCCATTAGCATAAATTCACACTGCCCTCTAAACTTCCTATTTAATCTTTTGAGTTGCCGTTCTCAATTTCATCCCATATAGACAGATCTTAAAAGAGTATAGTGCTTATGGCTGACATTCTTTATTAAACTTTTTTTTTAAATTTTGTTTTTTTGTGTTTTGTTTTGTTTTGTTTTTTTCCTGGCTACTTTCCCTCTAGCAGTCCTCTAGGTATTGGAGTATTCACAGCTATTTTGGACTTCCTTCTGTTTTTTATCTACCTAACTCTCCTGCATCATCTAACACCATTATCCCTCTCACTTGCTGTGTTCCAGTCATACTGACCACCTCATCATTCCCAAGTATGAAAAGCTCTTTCCTTTCTAGGGCCTTTTGCACATGCTTTTCTGTGCCAGGAATGCATTAACTGGTCCTCTACTCACATGGCTACCTCCTTTTTATCCTTCAAGTATCACTTAATTGTAACTCCTCAGAAAAACCTTCCCAGACCATTATTTTAGAAGTAGCTGAGAATTCTGCTTTTCCCTCTTGGTTATTCCCTGTTACATTGTTCTGTTACATTGTTCTGTTTATTTCCTTCACAAGCTGTAATTATTTTGTTTATTTGCTTATGTATTGTCTTTGTTGTCATTAGGTGCTATCGAGTTGATTTTCAACTGATAGCATGTACCTCCCATTAAATAGTAAGCTCCGTGAAGGCAGAGACCATATTGCTTTTGTTCACCATTTTATCCTTGACACTGCTGTTGAATGGAATTTAGCTATGAAAGGAAATAGAAGTATACAGCAAAGCTAAAGGAGGACATGGATCAAGGGAGTGTGGAATAGGTGGGAAGAAAGGAGATGTGTGTATTACAAATGGAAAAGATGAATATATTTATATGCTGTTGGCAGTAACCAAATAGAATGGAAGAGCATGAAGTTACATGATAGAAGATGATTAATGGAGCATTGTCATTTTGTAGGTTGACAGTAATAGAATTTAGAGCATCAGTCTTGGATAGAAGGAGGGATAATCTTTACTTTGAGTGAAGTTCAGAAGATATATTAATGATAGGTGCAGATGCAGATTCATTATGGGTAGGAACAAGAAATTAAGACAGTGGATGCCTAATGTCTTTTAATTTCTTGGTACTTATAAGAAATCATGTTATCTTCTGAGGAAGAAAGGGACAGGAGTTAATCAAAACTAGAACAGAATTGTGAACCTTTGATAAAGTGGCTGAGGAAAAATGGAGGGAGGAGCTGACCGAGCATATATAATTGAATTGCTGTGTGGTGTTAAAGGATCTTCTGAGATGGGATATGAAGAATTATGATTCTGTTTATTCATTCATTCTTTCATCATACATTTATTTACTACCATTTTTAGACAATTCTTTGTGGGTTGCTTGCATTTCTGCACATCTTTGAGTGAGGCATCAACTGCCGTTTGTTATGGACTATCTTTTCAAGTATGCTTGCATAGCCAACAGCCTTGGAAGATAGAGATATAGTGTCACCCTACAGAGCCAAGAGTAGGTTTGCCTTGGAAGATACAGTGTCTCCCTACAGAGCAGGGGCAGGCATGCCTACTGCCCATTATATAAAAGATTCCTTAAACTCAGAGTTCCCCACCTATAACATAACCCAGTATGTGTTTAGGCATTCACCCGGGTGATCCACATCCTGATGGAACTTGGGGGCAAGGGACTCCGATATCAATATACTGATGCTCATTCTCATTGCTATGCTGTGAATAATAAAGTCCTTTGTCTCTGACTCAGGAGCCTCGTGTCTTCTGCCACCATCCATGAAACTGTGGCAGGCTAACTTGTTAGCTTGAAGGAACCCTTCATAGTTCTTGACAAGAATGTGCTAGATGCCAGGCTGTGATACCAGTCAATATTGATGGTTAGCTAGAAGAAATCTAGCACTGTCTTGTGGTAAGTGGGACATGAGAAGAGAAACAGCCTCCACTTGAGAACACTGCAGTGATTGCTGTAGGTATCTTCAGGCAAGAGCCAGCTTTCAGTTAAGACAAAGACCCCCTCTATTGCTTTGGTGTCCTGTTTCTTTTGCCACACATTTCTTCTCCCTTCATTCTTTTTTTTTAAATCACCCTAATCTTATCAAGTTAATCTCTTTGTCAGAACTCTTCAAACTTAACTCATCACCAGTATCTGCCACATCATTTGTAAATAGGGACAGTTTGTCTCTTCAATTCATATACCTATTATTTCTTTTCTTCTGTATTATTGCTTTCCCTGGGACCTCCAGTGCTGTATTGAATTATGTAATAGAGGTATCCTTGTCTTAATAATAATTTAACATTTCTCCTTTCTGTATGATGATTGCTGTAGGTGTTTAATTGCCAACCTTTATAAAGTTAAGGGCTGTATAATATATTACATTCAGCTCTAAAGATTTTGTAGTTTTAGATTTCCTCTTAAAGCGTTATTTAGTTTTGTGGTTTTTTTTTTTTTTTACTTCCACATATAGAGAACTTGTTTTTATTTTTTAGAGGTTTCTGTTACTGATAACTGATTTTACTGCAGTATGACTATAGAATATAGTCTGCATGATGTTGATTCCTTGGAATTTATTGAGATTCACTTTGTAGCCTATCAAAGAACATCTGTTCTCTATTTGTTAAGTATAATTTCTGTCAGTGTAACAGATCAAATTACCTTTAATCATGTTATTTAAATCTTATATTTGGTCTATATTTCGCTGCTTTTTCAGTTTCTGAGAAGACTGTTAAAATCTCCAATTACAGTTGTAGTTTTATCACTTTTCCTGTAGTTCGTAGTTCTGTCAAATTGTTGCTTTAGATTATTTTGAAGACTTATTGTTAGGGCATATGTGTTCATGAATGCCATCCCAATTTGATATTTTGCATATATCAACTTTCTTTGTCCCTTCTTAAGTTTTTCTCTTTAGAGTCTATTTTTTCAGTTCTGATAGTCAAATGACTATGCCAGATATCTTTTGGTTCGTATTTTCCCAATATGTCTTTTCTCCATTCCTCGATTCTTACCCTTTCTGAATTTTTTTGTTTTAAATGTAACTCTTGTAGTTAACATATTGTTATCTTGCTTTTTGACCTAGTCTGAGAATCTCTGTATCTTGGGTGATTAAGCCCATTACATTTAATTACCTCTGTAATAGTATTCATTTTTGCCGTCTTATTTTGTTTCATAATTACCTTGCTTCTGTGTTTCTTTTTTCTCCTTTTCTCCTTCCATTAGGTTGATTGAATTTTCTTCTGCTGCTGAGACACAGTAAGCTTTACTAAGTTCTTTACTCATCCTTACTTCTCTTATGTTTCTTCTTCTTCCTGGATTCATTTTTCCTTAGCTGGAGAATACCCTGTATGTAGTCTTATGGAAGAAGTCTTTTTATGGTAAATTTTCTGAAACCATAAATCACTGAGAATATCTTTTATTTGCCCTTTAATTTAAATGGTTGAGTTCTAGGATCAAAATCATTTTGTTTCCGCACACTTAGATAGGTCATTATTTTGTTGCTCTAGAGAAGTCTGATAAACCTGATTACTGTTTCTTTGTGGTTATCTGTTTCTCTGGAAACATTGGTAACAGCAGTTAATAGTTCACGCAAACTTTTTAAAAGGACCTGAGATGTAAGGTGTCTGCCAATTTTTTTTTTTTTGGTTGTTTAATCCACCCTATTGAACACTATTAACTTTTTCAATTTTTTTTTTAATTCTGGAAATTTCTCAATCACTATATTTTCAAATATTTCCTTTTCTTATTTATTGATTTATTCTTTTCTTAATGGGAATCTTTTTAGTGAATATTAACAGGTCTACTTTTATCATCCATTTCATTACCATCTCTCATTCTTTCCACCTCTTTATCTTTTCCTGAAGCAATCTAGGAAAATTCTTCTACCTAGTTTATTCTTCAGTGGTATGTGTTATGCTGGTCAACTTTCCTTTTGGGGTCATTATTTCAACAATTATATTTTTACACACTAAATCTCTAGTTCTTTTTATAATTGCTTGTTTCTGCTTTGTGTTTGGCAAATTCTCTTATTTTTCTTAGAATATTTACTATGCTTATTGTAATTCTTGTTTTGTCTGCTCCATTATTTGTGCTTTCTCGTGCATGGTTATACGATTGTTGTCTTTAGTTCAAGATATATGCACTTCTCAGATCTCTCTTAATTTTTATTTGTGAGTTCATCTATTTGTCTGTTGAGCTATCAGTTGCTTTGGTAAGTATTGTCTTTGTGTTGGGGGCAAAGGTTAATTCTAACTTCTGTTTTAACCGTTGAGCCATCTTTTATAATTACCCTGGAAGAGGGGAGGAGAGAGTATCTAGGGGTCATTCACCCCATCTGTACTCCTGATTATTGGTGCTCCAGTCTCTGGAACTTCAGAGCTGCCTTCAGTTTATCTTTCACTTTTGCTTTTTTGCTAAGGAAGGGCAGCATGAGGCAGTGGAAGGGCACTGATAAAAGACTCTCTTTTACCCTATCCTTGTCTTTTCTACTCCAGGCTGCCATTTGCCTCACACTGAAGTCTTGGCAGACTCTGTCCCCCAAGGGGTCTTCAGAGATTTTGTGTTAATTTCCAAGTACTGCTCTGAGAGCCATCGGCCTTCCCATCTCTTCGGGCATCTTCAGGGTTGCTTTGGACAGGCAAGCCAGCAACCTGTGCTAGTTTGTCAGCTTTTCAAGAACCAAAAGTGCATTCATTTTGGAAGCTTCAGTCAAAGCAAAGTATAAAACTCTAATTTTACTTAATATATTAGCAGTAATTATGTTTCATAAGAAGTAAAAGTGAACTAAGGAAGAATACATACAAGGAGACATTATATAGAAAATCTCAGGAGGATTTCCTTATCTCTTGAATGTGAACAAAAAAGCATGAGAGAATTTAAACTTTTGTTTTATTTTATAGAGTAAATAGAATCTATTAAAAGTCTGTCCACTTAACATGTATTTCAAGCTTTCAAAAATTTTCTTTTCGATCCATTTTCTTTGTTTTGTGGAAAATTTGAAATGTAGGACTTACACCAAATGTAAAATAATGCACACTAAAGAAAACATTATCTCATTATATCAAACTAAAGATTATCTATTTTAAGAAATTATTTTGACCTCTGATTCCAGTATATTTAGGTGTTCTGTTTATGTTTCAAAAGGTTCAAAATACTACCTGAAGTTCTGTATCGTATCCCCACACTTGAAACAGTTCTGATTAGTAACAATCAAGTTGGATCTGTGGACCCTCAGAAGATGAAGATGATGGAAAATCTGACTACATTGGACCTTCAAAATAATGACCTCCTACACATCCCACCAGAGCTCGGTAATTGCGTGAATTTAAGGTAACTATGCCTTCTGACTTTTTCCATTTATTTGATTTGTTGAAAGTGTTTTTTTTTTTTTAATTTATTTGTTTCTTATTGAGGTAATCTTGCATATTAAAAATAATAGGTAACAGAACCCAAAATCCCAATTCTGATTTTCAGGTTTTACCAAATATATTTTTTAGCTTTGTTCATATATGTGTAAATATAGTAACTGGTTGTTTCTAGCAGTACTTTTCTCATCACTGTGTATATTTATAACATGAAACTCTACCATATAAAAACGTCAGGGAAATACAAACTCCTTAGCTTTGCATACAGAGTTTTTCAAAATATGATTACAGACTAGCACCATTCCATTTCAAGCACAGCATGATCTTTCTCATGCTTTGAGTTTGCTGTTCCCTCAACTCTGCTTTCATCAATAGTGTACCTAAATATCACCTTTGAAAACTTTCCTTATTCTCCAGGCAGAGTTAGTCTCTCTTCTGATTTCCCACCATTCTTTGTTTATCTTCCTTTAGAAAAGGGTATCCCAGTGCCTGGAACATAGTAAGCACCCAGTAACTGCCTGTTAAAGAATATAAATTGTTTGGCATTTCCTACTTTATGGGGACAGCACTGGCATCTGCTCTGGTACCTATAGTAGGGAATTATAGGAAGCAAGTAAACAACCCCTTTTTCTAGAAATTAAGAAAATCAGTCTTTAAAAGAATTCCCAAGGCACATAGAAAGCTGTGAAGATATAATTTAGATGTAGTGTATAATATAGTGTGAGTCCTTTGACTTTTGTTTAGATAAACACTTAGGCTATTAAAAATTAATGTAGAAGTCTTTTATAACTAAATATGTTTTATTAATTATATGAAGAAACAAATTAACAAGCTGTTAAATATTAAGTCGAACCTCATTTTAGAACATGTAAATACATTTATACATGTATATCTGGTCCAGTGAGGAGGAGAGCAGAAGTGTGTTAGTATTTTTGGGGCCGGCGGGGATACATTAATTACATTATGACCCTAGCACTGGTAATTGTCAGTTTGCTCATTTTAATACTTGGGTAAACCTAATTGGTCATTTAGTATGTGGTCTTTATAAAACTGAGAAAACACTGGGTATAAAGGTGATTCAAACCACAGATCCACTGTTTAGTAGCGGTGTGATCCAAGAAAGTTTTCTTACCTTCTTAAGTCTGTATTTCCTCATCTATAAAACAAGTATATTAATGGTACCTACATCATACTGTTGTTAAGAGAATTAAGAGACAATAAATGTAAATTACTTAGCATCATACCTTTCACATAATAAGTATTCAGTTAATGTTTTGGTTATTATTGTAGTGGTGATCCCAACTGTTTTAAATGCTCAGATTTGAAAAAGAACAAATAGAAAAAAAATAAAATTTTTATTTTTAATATTGCAAATGAAATTAGAAGAAAAGCCTCTCTAGTGGAAAATGTTTAAATTCTTTAATTTCTCTCTTTTGCTTAGAACATTACTCCTAGATGGAAATCCATTCCGCGTTCCTCGAGCAGCCATATTAATGAAAGGAACAGCTGCTATCCTGGAATATTTGAGAGACCGAATTCCTACTTAAATTGGAGTTGCCTTATAATCCTGGCCAAGTTAACTGTTAGGAGGATTTAACATTTTCTTTTAGTATCATCCTAATACTGATTGCTATAATTGATCTTATAGTTTTCCAATATCACCTAGCCATTGGTATAATTGGCCCGGGCCATATTCCTGCCAGGAACTATTTTTACACTGACAACTATTTAACATTTTTTCTAAGGTATTGTGTACATTTATAATGGTGATGACCACATATACTATCCATACATTTATTCTGAATGTTTTGAAAAGCATTTACCTTACCCACTTTTCATTCCCTTATAACATAGCAAGCAATTTCTTCAAAAATGAATTTTTATTTAACATGAATATTTTTATAATGACAAAGCATTTTTGTAGAAGTGTTTTTTTTTTAAATTTCTACTTGTATTACATATAATATGACCAATTGACTTGACTATGACTACCCAATTTCTATCTTTTTATTAGATATAAAATTAAATTGAATTTTACTGAGTTCTGTCCTTTGGCGTTAAAAAAAGTAAGACTTTTTGTTACCCATGATAGAACTTTTGTGATGTAGTTGGTTTTGGTACAAGTTTTTAGTCAACATTCACTGTTTCGTTTTAATCTAGTTAAACTGATTCTTTTCTAGCTATAGGTCTTTTCCCCCTATTTTTTGAGATCATTTTATCACGGTTGCTAATCTCACAGAAAAGTCATACAAGATAAAGTTAATTGAGGGAGAAAATAGTGAAAATACAGTTATAATTGCTCTCACAATTTTGAATTTAAAACTTGACAAGTTTTATGATATCTTAGGTATTAAGTTTCCATATGATAATCTATTACTTTTAGATTCAAGAGCATTAAGGAGATTGGATCTGTATATTTTTCCCTCAGCTAGAGAGCAAGCATTTTGAAATACCTTTTGTTCCTTAAAAAAATATGTATTGAATACTTTATCTTACTAATTATTTAGATAACAGAAACTGATAATAATAAGCATATACTGCATAGAAATCTTGAAGTGTACTGTGTTTAAAACACCTGTTAAGCAGGTATTTGTATACCTAATCTACTCTGTGTGTTTTAATCCAACCTTTGTGCATCTTTTTATTTCTAGTACGTTAATTTAAAACTTATTGCAATCTTGATAAGACCAAACTTGTAGTCATGTAGTAATTTTCTAAAAGGGAAGTTGATACAGATAAACTTGATTTAATGAAATTCCAATATAAAATTTTTTGTTTACACCAAAAATATCAGAAGTAGGCTGATCAGTCATTATTAAACTTATCATTAGATTCTATTAAGTAGTCAATTCAGTAGTGTATAGCTAGATAGATAGCTTTTGGATGTTTGAGGCATGTTTATGTTATGAAAAACTCAGTGCTAATAAAGATAAATACTACATGGTCATAATTATTTTCAAATATTTGATTACAGTGTTTGTTTTTGATTAAAAGAAACATTCCCTTTTCATACCACAGCTCTATGATGGATTAAGAAGTCTGCTTTGATATTAAACAAAAGACACTTTACAATAAGGTGACATTTTATTATTTATACAATAAAGAGACTTTAATGTTATTCAAAACACTTTTTTTTAAATACTGAAAAAGTTGAGTACACCAAAGCCGAAAAATGGCTCTGCTATACACTGCACAGCATTATTTTAGTCCCTGTATTTTGTATCTGTACAGAAAGCATCTTCAAAATGCATTCTAATCACATTGTACACCTTTACCAATTAGTGTCAATACATAAAATAAAACTGGAAGAATACAGCTTGCATTTGCAAATTAACTGACAAAGTAACTAGTTCCACTGATTTGGTAAATTTAAAATATAGATTCATAGGACTTCTTTGCACATAAAATGAAGCAGCTTTCAAGGTCGTTATGGTGTCATACTGCAAAAAAAAAACCATTAAGTACATTCACAACCTATGTTAATAAAGTAGTAAATATGTCTTCATTCAGTTTTATTTACATCAATATATAGTTCAACTAAAAAGTACTATTAATTGTGATACAGTAGTCTTTTAACACATACAAAAATGACAGTTTTTATATATAATTTAAGCTTAAAATCACAATTATCTCAAAATATTAATTACAATACAGCCATTTCAATTAAACATGTCATGATTTAATTTTTCTTATAAAATGGTAAAATTTTTTATTAAAGTAAGCAATTTGTTTTGAATTGGCTAGAGTACACCCAAGTAGAAAACCTTAAATGTTAAGAGGTGTTTCCTGCCTCCTCCCACTCAAATTTCTATATAGCCACCTAGGCTAGCAAAGAGACAGAAAAGGCCCCAATTTATAAAGATTAAGTCTCTTTTGCTATACTGCTGTGGCTTGTTGGTTCTTCCATAAAAGCTTTACACAGGGAGTGTCAACTATGCAGTGAAATGCATGCATTAATATACAGTATGTCTATGTAAAATGTTAGTGTTTACTAATGCACATTAAAAATCCACAAAAACTGCAAAAGAAGTCATTAATAAAGAAGCACTTTGTTAATCAAAAAGATCTATCAATCGCATATTGTAAACTCGAAAACTACTTGATAATATAATGGACTTTCTTTGCGATGAGATCCCAATTCAAGTTCTTTCTCTAGCTGAAGGAGCTCTGGTTACGGGGCCTTAAGATGTCACTGTTGTGCTGCACATATGGTAGTGAAGTCAGATGTTAAAAAGGATAGGAGTCCATAGAGACTGTCTTCAGTTTTCTGAAATAATGGCCTTAAGTTGCATTACTGCTTAGAAATTTTACTTAAACTTACAAGAGAGTGAAATATTTCACTGAATGAATTATATGACCTCAAATGGGAAATTGTGTGTTTAGCATATGGGAAAAATTTTACATAGGTGGACTTCTTTATATAGTAATAAAAGGATCATGTCAAAAAATAACTGAGGTCAAAAGTAATCAATTATCAAATACTTTAGGATGAAAGAATAATTTTCATGGGTACTTTTAAAAAAATAAACACACAAACCTAATATCTAGTATCCTTTTACTTATAATTCTTAACAGATCAATTAAAAACCTATCACATTCTCAGTTTAGAATTTCTGCTGTTAGTTTAATATATCTTATCTGAATAGAAAGAAGCTACAATTCATCTTATGGTTTACTTATATACATCTGGGTGGGGGCTGTATAAAGGGAGAAAAATGAAATTACAGTACTTACAAACCTTACTCTTGCAAGGTTATTTGTGGTGGTCTTTCAAATTTACAAACAGAATTCGGTGGCTTTACTTCTGATTTTCAACTAAACGGGAAAAATTCTCCCTCATATGAAGACAATGTCATAGTCCTTAAGCTACCTTTTAGGCCCTTATGTACACCAAGGAAAAAGAAACTTGATTGGCTCTTCAGACAAAAAAAAAATACCTGCTTTATCTGTCTGTCACTTATATTTTTCTTCATTCCAAACTGAAAATAGTAAGGCTTGCATTTTTGAGGAGGAAAATATAGTTGAGGATATTAAAGGGAAATGCCTAAATGTCATAAAGCGTAAGAATTTAAACATTTATTGCATTCCACTGACACTAGGTGTCATCAAAGCTAAAACAAAATTTCCTAGAATAAAACAATATACAACATTCTTTACAGACCTGAACAGATGCCTTTTCCACATTCAAGGCCAGTAAGAGTCCTCTGAGTGGAAAGACTCTCCAAGTATTGAAAATAAAATTTATTTCAGCAATGCATTCTGAAAATAAATTTCCTTTTTAGCAAACATGGGAGCTGCTTTATGCTCTGTCTGCCTGAGCGTTTCATCTTGATTTTTCTATGGACTTTCTAAAAAAATTACATCAAATTTCCTAAGTAAGAGATTTTTTTATTTTTAGTAGAGGACTGGGGAAGGGGAAGAGGGTCAGAGAGATTCAGAGAAGTAGCATGTGATTTCTTTTGTCCATTTGTCAAATGCTTTCCTTAATCTAGCTATCATAAAGGTCAGTTGACCTGCACACCTGGGCATTGTTTAACTTCATTAACTGTGCAAAACAAATGTGCAAAGAAAAACACCTATATATGTTATGTCTATATATAGACACAAAACCTGAGTTATAATAAAAGTTTTTAATATACGAAAACTTTTCTTAATGTAGGAAAATAACCTTTGAAGGGTCAAAAATACCTTTGTACAATATACGCAGCTAACTTTAAAACTTAAGTGTGCTTAAAGTATCACATATTTTATGAGACCCAGCAAAAAAGGGACATTTACATTTGATAATTTAACAATAGCTGAAATAACCAGATTTTTATTTCTAGCATCTATTTTCGTTCCCCTGAATTCATTAACTTTTCTAAAACAAAATAAAAGAAGCACATTCAAATATGAGTCTGGTTTTACTTCTGATGAACAGTTCCTGTTTTTTTCTAAATATTGAGGACATAGGAGATTTGGGGTTGCTAGGCATATAACTTAGTGCCAGGCTATAATGGAATTTTAAAAATCAAACAAAAAGAATATATAATCTATTATTAAGAGAAATACTACTTAAAAAAATACTTGGTAGACAGTCTTGCGTCAAGTCTGCATGGAGTTAGTCTTTCATCTGCAGGCTCCCTTTCTGCAGAATATTAACTATTGAAAACTCCTTTCTCCACACTTCATTTCCTTAGTTCATGGCAGGTTTCTTAACGTTTTTGTACTTGAATTGTCCCAAATGAAGCTCCCTTGCTTACATTCAGCCACTAGTTATGATGTCCTCTTTACATCTTTCCCATCGCTTCTTTTTCTTCAGGAGCTCAGTTGTCTGGGATGACTCCTTGATCCCCCTCATATGCCCCATAACTACTCATTAGGAGAAAATATGCTTAAATGTTTCTACTGTCTTATCATTAGACACTGATTTAAGGCTGAATCCAGGACACACTTATTCCCTGGGCCATATCTCAGATGCATACTGAGGAAATTTTATAGAAAAAGAGTGCAAGTTGCTTCTCCATGCTGCTCAGGTTGGCTCTTGTAATTAATTATGCATTTATTGCAGTAAAGTCTTTGCTGCTTAGAAAGAAGGGAAAACCATCTGAACCAGAAGGTTCAGTCCTTGCATCTGCAGTTGGGTTGGAGGGTGCCTTGAATACTTGTATCAGTGGTGGAAGGGAGTCTGGTCAGTGTCTTTGAATGCTGTCTTTCCTCACTGGGGTCATGAGTCTGGTTTGAGGATAGGGTGGAAAATGCATGCAGTAGGTTTAGGGGTTAGAGTCATTAGCTAAGGGAACTGCAATCTCTTCCTGCCTTTTTATATGACACTTGCCTGAGGATCACTAGAAGGATTTTGTATTGTGCAGAAGGCTAAAAGAGTCACACTTTATCTGCCAACAGACTTGTTGTCATGGGAACCAATGCAGGAAAAAACGAAAATATGACGAAGAGCTGAGGATTAAATGTGGAGAAAATTGATAAGGAGTTGGTTTCTACATGGCAATTTGAGCATTTGGGATTTAAAAAAAAAAACAAAAAACAGAATATTCCTCATGTAGCCAAATCAATGAAAATGGACAAAATGACTTGCTGGCAGCTGATGTGGGCAATGCAGGTAGAAAGTAGTGTGCATGCTGTAGTTTAGATATGTGGAATTCTGGAAAATTCAGCCCTATCCCTGGTAAGACTGAACTCTTCAGCCCAGATGTTAAATTAACCATATGGGCAAAGGTGCCCTTTGGAAAGCTATGTCCATGCTTAGCTTGAGAAATAATAGCAGCCTGCTGTAACTACTCTCACCCCTCTGAAGGTGGCAGACACCACCTGACAAGATTATTGCACACCTAGTATATTATTGCTTGCAGCATCTTTCTGATAATTCCAAATTTAAAAAAAAAAAAAAAAAACCCACATCCTGCATATCTGCATCCCCGCCCCCACCAAAAGGCAGCGATTGCAAGTAACTCAGTAGGAAATAATTACTTCATCACACCTGATACAAGTCCTCCCTGTATACTCTCCTCTGTCATTTTGGAGTTGATAATAAATTGATGAAACCAGACTGTGGGATGCCAGGAAAATCCTTCACAAGCACTTGGAGTTTCAGCCTAATCTGAGATAGGTAAATTTACACATTTATTTTCAGATGCTCCGGGGAGACTGCACCCACCTTATCCACCAAGCTTCCCAAAAGGCTATTTCCTGAAATCCTATAATTAATGTCTAATTCCTATGACTTTTGGCAAATACGTAAAATGCAATTGCCCTGAGGAGAGAGGGGAAGGTTGCAGTATAGCTGACTATTACATTTGACCATTCCTGGAGAGCTTTTTTTCAAATAGTAGTAACATTCTTCACCTGCCATCCTTCCCCCGCCCTCCAAATACACCCAAAGAAAAAAACTAGAAACACAACAGTTACGGGGTAGGAAACATTAGAACAACCTTACGTGGGACTAATCTATAAAGCTATATGAAGCACTGCTTTTTATTAAGGGCAGGTAAGCAGATCTCTTTCTAAGGCAGGCAAATAAAACGTAATAGGGTCTTTATGAGCATCTATATCTTTGAATTTGGCCTATAATAAAAAAGAGACTGCTTCTGTTCATCTCTGATATGGTTTTTTTAAAATCAGACAGTGGATGCCTAGAAGAGGACTAGCTGGTCAGGGTTAAACTAAACATGATTAGCTTTTGCTGTGACTTTGTACTGTTCCTTTCAGGGGTAGATCATATTTTGGACAAATTTGAGCTCCTCCAGGCTGAGGCCACCTGACACTACTCAGTTTAATAGGTTTACCACATCCTTTCATTCCTCAAGCAAGAATTTGAAAACTGTTAGGACAAATCTCATAATGTACTGAGAATTTAAATTTGGCTTCTTCGAATTTTTTAAACAATTTGATTCAACCTCTACACTTTCTGGGAGGTACCTTAAGGAATTAGAGACATAACTCTCACATGGTTTTCTCTAGTTTATCAGATAGCTCAGTATGTAATGCACAAAAGAACCAATCTTGCCAATATTAGGACAATTATTGCTACCAACTACTTGTATTTGGAAATCAGAAAAATTAACTTATGGAACAATGATGTCTGTGTAGTATGCATTATGCTTTGCAGAACTGATTTTAAATGTGGCCATTGAATATACGTAGTACAGGGATTTTTTTCAATACTTTTCAACCTTGATCTGCAGCAATATGCCCAAAGTGACCTCTCCCTCTAAAGTATTTAAAAAGCACAACCTCATTTTCAAATGTAAGCACACTGCACAACCCATTGCAAATATTTTTTTATAAACTCACATTTTTTTAAGCTAATGCACAAAGACACTAAATTGCTCCAAGATAAAACCGACCACCTCATCATAAAATGGCAACTAATTTTCCAGACTAAGGTTCATACATTTTTTAAGCCTGCCTTTATTATGCTGTTGCTCTTCCAGCTCTATGCTAATCCTAGCCTGAGTAAAAATCCTTGATTTTAACTTCAAAGAGCAAACAAAAACTCTGGGGTTTGTTGGAAATAAAACCATATCTGCTATTTCTCTTGCCAGTGTAACCTCTGAAGAAATTCTTCCTTTAGAATAACTTCTAGGATGTTACATGGCTACCATTTTTTAGTGCTTAGTGATGTTGCCAGGAGTTCCGGGGTGCTGCAAATGGTTAAATGCTTAAGCACTTTGCTGCTAACTAAAAGGTTGGTGGTTTGAATCCACCCAGAGGCACCTCAGAAGAAAGGCCTGGTGATCTACTTCCAAAAGATCACAGCCATTGAAAACCCTATGGAACACAGTTCCACTCTGAAACACATAGGGTCTACATGAGTCAGAATCAACGCTATGGCAATTGGTTTCTTTTTCTTTTTTTTAACCAATGTTGACAGGGTAGAAAAGGGTCTGGTGGGACATACCACATCAGCATTTCAGCTGTTTGTTTAAATGGCATGTCATGAGACTTCATCTGTGTCCGCATGGCTCCTGGCACTTTTTAGTTTTCACTTCCTGAAAATTTTATCTTAGATGCTGTTCAAGTCAGGTTTCTCACTGAACTCTAATGGGGTCCTGCTCTGTGAGTAAACACAAAACATGCCCAATAGTGGGGCATTTGCTGACAGTAGAGTGTGATCTTTTTTTTCCTTGTGTGTAGGTGCATGATAAGTATTTAGACTATGCCTGCCCAGCAGAAGTATGTACATTTTTCTTAGGTGTTTAAAACACAAGGGAATCATTTTCAAGCAAAGATTTCAAAGGTTAATTGTTCTGTTCTCTCCTTCCCTCAGATTAACCCTGTTAAGTGGAAGGGCAGGCCTTTGTTATCAAGCCTTGAGATGCCTGCTGGGTCTTCAGGGCCCTTCTTCTGTGAAGAAAGAGTTGCCTTGACCCCTTACCTTGACCCCTAAGGGCCAACCCCTTGGAAGGACAAAGTCAAAGGAAAGTGGAGAGCTAGAGCCTAGCTAGTGATTCTGCCCTTCCCGTTATGGTTCATTCAGGACTACCCTGCAGTTATCTATGTCCCACTGTGATCTGAGACTTGGTTGTTTTTGAGAGACCATGTATAAGGGGCAGGAGCCTGCCATCTATAAAAACAATAAAGCCGAAAGGAAGCATTTGCCATTTTATCAGACTGTGAGAGAAAGTAATAACACACTGTTCTCTGTCCTCATACTTTGTGCCTATAGAGTACAAAGTACAGTAACATTTATTAGACTTTCTATGTGTCTGTGCCCCAGCTAGACTGTTTCTTGAGAGGAGAAACCATGGATTATTTAAACGTGTATCTCCCAGTGTTCTCATAATAGAACTTTGAACGTAATCCTATGCTCATTAATAATTATTTAGTAAGTTGAATGTACAGCAAGAAACAGGTAAATTGTTTTAATCACTGCTAATTTTTTTAAAAGGCTAAACACATAGATTGGCTGAAGAATAGATTTTAGGATGGTCCAGAGGAAAACTTGGGACAGAATAGCCTCGCTAAGTGAGATCTATTCAAACCTACAGGCCTGGATGAATACTCTAAATACGAGTATATATTGTTCTAAGCGTGTAGATGAACATGCTGGGGATATTTATGGAAACATTTTTAAAGAAAAAAAGACATAATCCTTTAACTTTGAGTAGTTTATGATGATGTAATTCACTAGGTCACAAAGATAGTAACTATCATTTTTGGGAATTATGTGGAGGCTTATAAAAAGTGCCTGATATTGAAGCAGAGAGAGACAGAGAAAGAGATATAGATAGATAGTGACTGATTCCCAAATTTGAATTTCTCTGGGAAATGGTCCATAAGATAGATTTGTAAATGTCCTCATAGAGTGAGGTGTTTGCTAGCAACATTCATGGTTCTATAAAGGACATGTCAGAGTGATGGCCTGCTACAGAATCTGTCTTGATCATAACAAGACTTTGTGATCCTATCAAGTGCAAAATATTTATTGCTAAGTTGAAAGAACCACAACAATGGTTGAAGAAGAATGTCAAAGACTGGCTGTCAAAAATAGATGATTTAAAACAAACAAAAGGACAGCCGGTAAAGATAAACATTTCAAGTCAGCAACAGTTTGGTTAATGATAAAATAGAGGACAGATTACATTTGGAGAACTTGCCCACTACCTAACAACCTTTTCTTTTATAAGTGAATTCTGACTGAATGCACACCAGTGGAAGTGGAGTCTTGACTATGACTAGCAACCACTTATTTCGCAGGGAGGTCACACAACTGGACAAGGGCAGAGAGGGAGAACAAGTGGTGGTGCAAGCAGTGTTTCAAAGGGATCCAGTGCATTTTCATTAACAGCTCCTCTTTTCCCTCAGCTGCTGAGGGCCCCACATTCCAACCCAACCCAGGTGGGTCTTCCCGTTTGTTGGCATCTTAAAGCAGAGCTTCCTAAACTTTTTACATCTTAACGCAGAAAATGATGCTTGTTCTGCACAATGGGGTAGTAGAAGGAATAAGGCTGCTCCAGGTCCCAGTGAAAGCGATAAGCCTCAATCCCCAGCTCTGAGGGGATCAATAATATCTCAGCACATGGGGGAACTATGCCGGCTGCTGGATAGGAAGCTCTGACCTAGAGATCACTCCCAGGAAAACAAAATTCAGATTATTTATGTATGATGAAAAAGAAGCAAAACAAAAAACCACTTTAGTAATAGTTGATACCAAAATGCAGAGGTAGTGCAGTACTAGCATTAATAAGGGGGGACACACACACACATACACAAATTTCTAAAAAGCACTATTGGAGTACATAAAAAAACTTTCGAGTAGTTTTCCCATCAGTTGCAGTACAAATTTTTCCTAGCTCTCATACTAATATTCGGTTCTAGATTCTACAACTAAACCTACAATGAAAAGCTTGGGGAGATCTGAAAAGGGGTGAAAAATAATGATAAATAGAAAATGAGGCAAATAAAAAGTCAAAAGCTGTATCCAAGAGAATGAAACTATGGTCTGTAGGTGGACACCCACTGTATTTGCTTTAAAATATATGGGCATGTTATGTGCAATTTTAATTTGTTCCAGAGATATTTATCCCTAAAAAGAGAGGAAGGAACCACACTTGGTAAGCAAATCAAGATGGTGAACTAAAATCGGCAGGCTTGATGTCATAAAGAACTTACTAAACACCAACCCCCATTGAAGGTTGAAAGGAATTTGATAAAATCACACTGTATTAGTAGCTGATGACCATGCAGCTAGAAGAAAGCTGTTTTGTTTGGAGGGAAACAGAGGATTTAAATAGTTTTACTTAGACTTAGGGAAGTCTTGTTTTCCCTCTATCTTCTTTTGCTCTGAGTTGGAGGAAATAAAGATGAAATGGTTGGCAGAGAAACACCATGAACTCACAAATAAATAGGACCTTGATTGAATTAGTAGAGAAGAGGCCCTGATAAGGGTGCTGGCTAAGCTGAAAGGGTAAGGATATAATTAGCTTAGAAGTAGTAAACAGAAACACACTTTTAAAAACAGTGATCCAGCAAGCAGAGACTCTGAAATTCCAAATATCTAAGACCAAAATAGCTTGAGGACACGTGTTGTCAAAGCTGCCAGGGGCTCTACGCCTTCAACACCTAGACATTCTGTCTGCAAGAAGGGAGGGGAGAATGTAAACTTCCCCTGGAATCTGATGATCACTTTATGAGATAACATTTTGAAATATATTCCTTTTTCACTTCATAGTAAGGTAAAATCTGATTATGATATTATGCTGATTACTTGTACACATAAGATAAAAATGAAAAATTAGGAGTTTATACTAGATGCCTGTTTACTGCCAGATGCCAGCTGGAAGTAAAGCTAAACACAGATATACACATATTCAGATCTGACTTGTTTTTGAATTATGTAAGGAAGGTCATGCTAGGCAAACTTAGTTCCAGATGTTTAAGTTTTAAAAAATAGATTTCAAATTACCTGTAGCAAATATGTTCCCACATACTTGAAATCTGCATACCTGAAGGAAGCTTGGTTAAAATCATGGCAGGTACAAAATATTTGGGAAACACAGAAGAACTGTTAAACTGGCGGATGGAATAATTAAACTGAACAATTAGGAAACATCAAAACTTGAAAGCAAACATTCACCCAAGATTTAGAGAGAGCTCGCTCTATGATTGCTTGCTGAAAGTGAAGAGGACTTGAAGCACTTACTGATGAAGATCAAAGACCACAGCCTTCAGTATGAATTACACCTCAACGTAAAGAAAACAAAAATCCTCACAACTGGACCAATAAGCAACATCATGATAAATGGAGAAAAGATTGAAGTTGTCAAGGATT
>NW_004443939.1:17225196-17390386 GCF_000243295.1 Trichechus manatus latirostris | reverse complement strand
TAAAGAAAACAAAAATCCTCACAACTGGACCAATAAGCAACATCATGATAAATGGAGAAAAGATTGAAGTTGTCAAGGATTTCGTTTTACTTGGATCCACAATCAACATCCATGGAAGCAGCAGTCAGGAAATCAAAAGACACTTCGCATTCGGCAAATCTGCCACAAAAGACCTCTTTAAAGTGTTGAAGAGCAAAGATGTCACCTTGAAGACTAAGGTGCGCCTGACCCAAGCCATGGTATTTTCAGTCACATCATATGCATGTGAAAACTGGACAATGAAAAAGGAAGACAGAAGAAGAACTGACGCCTTTGAATTGTGGTGTTGGTGAAGAATATTGGATATATCATGGACTGCCAAAAGAACTAACAAATCTGTCTTGGGAGAAGTACAACTAGAATGCTGCTTAGAAGCAAGGATGGTGAGACTATGTCTTACATAGTTTGGATATGTTGTCAGAAGGGATCAGTCCCTGGAGAAGGACATCATGCTTGGTAAAGGAGAGGGTCAGCGAAAAAGAGGAAGACCCTCAAAGAGATGGATTGACACAGTGGCGGCAACCATGGGCTCAAGGATACCGACTATTGTGAGCATGTGCAGGACCAGGCAGTGTTTCATTCTGTGGTACATAGGGTCGCCTTGAGTTGGAACGGACTCGGGGGCACTTAACAACAACAACTCTCTATGACTGGGTCACAGGGTACTTGATAAGACTGAGAGGTTTAGTCAAAAAAATACAGAAACTGCTTACAATAAGCTCAAACGTTCTTATGTTTTTTCTTACATTGTTTAAATTTAGAGCTCTGTTTCAAATTAATTTTTAAAAGTGTGGAGTTTTAGTTTTGGAACATATATCATAGTCCTATGAAAAACTTGACTCTTATTCACCAATTAAGTAGA
The DNA here is from genome assembly GCF_000243295.1 of Trichechus manatus latirostris. NCBI lineage: Eukaryota > Metazoa > Chordata > Mammalia > Sirenia > Trichechidae > Trichechus > Trichechus manatus. The sequence continues at coordinate 17,389,485 of NW_004443939.1, read as the reverse complement.
AATAGAGTGACCATACAGTAAATCGTCCAAACTGGGATCCTTTTGAGAATGAAAGGGGTGCTATGAACAATTACACCAACACAACAGGCATGGTAAAAATGACTTCTCAAGGGTGTGTGATCACCCAAGCTAGAGGACCGAAGGCTTGGATACAAAGGGCTCCAGCTGGCAGTGCTTCCAAACTATAGACCAAAACCCGTTGCCGTCACCTCGATTCCAACTCATAGTGACACTATAGGATGGAGCAGAACTGCCCCATAGGGTTTCCAAGGAGCAGCTGGTAGGTTTGAACTGCCAACCTTTTGGTTAGCAGCCGAGCTCTTAACCACTGCGCGACCAGGGCTCCAGACTACAAACATAGGTTCCTAAAATGTATGTAGATGTGTTCAACTTGTTAACTTATATAAGGGAATACTACATGTCAGACTTGAACCCAGTAATTTAAACTAAGGGTTTCATTGTGATGAAACACATAATTTGTTGCTATATAAGGGTAAGTCAGTGAGGGAAGTGATAGCCTCTTCTCTGGAAGAATTTTAAAAATAGTATTAATTCCTTCTTGAAGGTAGGCGGATGAACCAGATCCTCTCAAGGTCTTTTTCTGTCTTATGATAGAACAACAATTTTCCTGATTTCTCCACAGACCTTTTACCTATGGCTATATTGTTTGATATTGGACTTTACTTCAGAAAAGTGTCCTGTTAATTTTTTATGTGATCCCTTTGAGTGAATTTCCTTGTTCTGAGATGTAGCATGACTAAAATATTACCTACTACATTAAAAAAAAGGTTTCTAGAAACTAATAACAACTAAACAAAGTATGTCCCTAATACCTGCCTTATTTTTTTATTTTGAACTATTTCTGCTTCTGGAAGAACAGGAAGAAGGCCAGTCATCAAGAAGAGCTGAAAAATCACTCTTTTGGCCAGGAGAGCAGAGAGGGAGAGGAAAGGAGTTCTGGGACTGTCTTTCATAGTCAGCAGGGCCAAGTAACCAGAGGATATGCCGGAATCTAAGTCTGATTTCTTTTACCCAGTTTCTCACTCTGTTCTTCTTTATCAGTCCTTTATCCCATTTCTCTTCTCTTTCTCATTCTTACTCCCTTAAAAACTTATTAAATATTTCTATCCTTCATCCAGCCCTCAAGTCCGCTCTTACTCTTACCCACTTATTCTAATGTCACTTCCTCGGTTACTATTTCATTTCATTTTTGTTCAGACACTGGCATTCTTTTCCTGTTGTAAATATACAGAGAACAGGCTGTAAGACCAAATAGTAGCCCTAGAGTTTTAAAACATAACCAGGATCCAGTTGTTTAAAAGCAAAGGTGAGTGTGCTAATTATCCCTGGAGAGTAAATGTGCTGATTTGCTGACTTCCACACTTGTCAAATATTTTATAGCTATAATTTTCATTTCCCATCCCATGTTCATGAACTAAAGTACACAATAATTACTGTGGCTTCTTGTGGAGTTTGGACAATAATGATAAAATTAAGCTCCTTGGTAAATAATTCCCACTCTTAAACAAAATGAATTTGTGTTCCTGGAACTAACTTTTTACATTTTCATAAGGTTTTCTTCTGTGATGAGTAAGTATTACACTAAAACAATCAGCCATGGACTGAAAGACAAGGAGACAGATCAAACAGCAGAGGCAGGCCAAGGCACTGAAGAAGCCACTTCTGTGTTCCTAAAACATTTGAGAAAAATGTAATGAGTCTGTGAGAGTTCCTGAATGACTAATGGCCTAGGAGATTCAGACCACTTCAGGTTAGCAGGCGTATGCATTTTTTGGGAAAGATTATTTCTGTTTTCTAGAGGATAAAACTACATGCTCCTTCTCATATTTGCAGGTCCTATGAGCACAGTATTAAAAACTCCAGTGAATGGGCTTTATCCTTTTTTTTAGACATATAGTATACTTACATGTAGTAAGTACAGTGCTGCACACATCCCTCTATGGTACACTTTTATAAAGGCCCACACCATACTATTACCTGAAGAACACAATCAACCATATCATAGAAACTGGGCAGACTATTCTGTTGTTCAGGAAAAGTCAATAGTAGGATTTATTCTGGAGAGTTTGAGGCATCAGACTATCAAATAAAATGATGATTGAAGTTTCCTTCAAGGAAGACTCATGACTTCTCTATCAAAAAGTTAATGAAAAGAAGCCATAATCAGCCAATACAGACAGTGAGTTCTCCTTATACGAAGAAATTAAAAGACAGAAACAGGATGGAGTAACTAGTATTATTAGAAATCATAAGCAAAGTAGTAGATGAGAAATAGATTTAATGCTTGGGAATATTTCACTCAATACTGGAGTCAGTTTGTTATGAAACCTGAAGAGAAAAATGTAAGAGATGTTTTTGAGAAAAGATAAAAAAATGTTTTACTTGCAGGGAAATCAAAGACCCATGAGATACTGAAGCGATTGTTGTTAGGATCTTGTCTACCTAAGTGCTCTCTCTACTTAGATACCATTTTTCTTTTAAGCAGCTGGATTCTTTTTTTTTAGCTCACACAAGAGAAGGGTCTAACAAAGCTAACGCTAACGGCAATATAAAGAGCACGCTCCCTTTCTTCTTTAAGAGCAGCAGGCCAGATTCTGACCTCTATAGAAGTCTGAGAAAGGGTGTGTGGTTTCACAAAGGTAACCTTGATTTTCTGTGTTCTGTCTAAATAGTTGGAGTCCCTGAACAGTGCAAATGGTTGAGCGCTCAACTACTAGCTGAAAGGTTGGCAGGTTGAACCCACCCAGAGGTACCTTGGAACACAAGCCTGGCATCTGCTGCTGAAAGGTCACAGCCTTGAAAACCTTATGGAGCAGTTTCATTCTGCACACATGGTGTCGCCATGAATCGGAATTGACTCGATGACAACTGACAACAACAACAATCTAAATAGTCGTATTAATTCTATCGCTTTGCAGTGGCCTGAGAATTTTGATGGGAGTATATGGTATTTTCACTTTGGGGATACAGGTGGTTGGATCTGCTCATGAATTAATGCCAAAATGCAGTCTGTAAACGTTGTCGTGCTGCCTGTGGCCAATGGCCTATGGACAGACTATTCTTTAGCTAAGAACAGGCAGCATGAGGCAGCGGGTTTGATTAAATTTAGAAGTGATATGGGGTTGGAGACTGTCTCCTCCAAACTACTGCTCCTTAGCTCTACCCCTCTCACAACACCCTTCACTATTCTCCACACCTCCAAATTTTAAAAACAGCATAGACAAAGTAATATACCAAATTGCAATGTACGAGGAGAAGACTCTTAAATAAAAAGGTGGTCTGAAACCAGACTCAACTGTGTAATTTTGCCTCTTTAGTTTACAGTCACTTCACTTCTCCAGGACTCTGGTAAAATGACTGGGCTTGATTATCTCTAAGAGGCCTGTAAGACCAAAACCATGACTCTGTGAGTTCAACCTCATGCATTCATTTCTCCGGGAGATTTCTGACATCTATATGTGTGACTTCTTCGTACAAGAGAAACAAGATCCTCACAGATCAGAAGGATGGATATTATGAACTCCAACTAAATGAACAACATCCACTTCTTAAACTCCTTGGGCATTGCTAAGGTCTTCAGAAAACATAAAAGGGAACTTAAACACAACTGCTGAAGCACAGCATAAAAGACCTGACAGTTCTTTAGAAGAAATGCCAAGGAGGGGAGGAATATCAGGTGAATAGGGAGAGTTTTTTAAAATTTAGGAATGGTGAATGACACTGAAAAAGTGAAAGGTTTGTGGTTTAAGGTTATGCCATTCGAATGTCAACCTCCTGTTTAATTCAGTATTTATTAAGTGCCTGTACATGTTAGGCCTGTCATCCTTTTAATCACTGTACAAATATTTACTGAGCACCTACTATGCCTCTAACACCACAATAGGCACTAGAGATACATGGCAAGCAAAACCATATGTACCCTCTTCTGTTTAGAAGGCCTCTGTTACTAGTGCCTGATCCTCTATCTCAAGGAGCTTACAGTTGATAGGAGAGAAAGAACAAATACCAAATAGCTGTGACTTCGAGTGTAATATGATAGATACTATAAAAATATACAAACAATATGATGGTGCTAAGGAAGAGAAATTTCTTTCCATTAAGATTAGGGTTGTTTGAGCTGATTATTTAAGGTTGCATATGATTTTTATAATTTAGAAAGGGAATAGGGAGAGGAGGCATTCAAGTAGAGAGAGCAGTGTGGGCAAAGGCTAAGACAGAAATGCACAGGAAGTACTCAAGGAAAAGTAAGGCGCTCTGTGAGTCTAAAACACTGGGTATGTGTTTTTACCTGGATAGGGTGAAGAAAAAACAAACAATTCTTAGATTCAGAGGCTCAAAACTTCCTTGGAAGAATAAATAGATGTTCATGATAGGTGAGGAGCCCTGGTGGCGCAGTGGTTAAGAGCGTGGCTGCTAACCAAAAGGTTGGCAGTTCGAATCCACCAGCTACTCATTGGAAACCCTATGGGGCAGTTCTACTCTGTCTTATAGCATCTCTATGAGTTGGAATCAACTTGAAGGCAATGAGTTTGCTTTTTTGGTAATGATAGGTGGATATGTGTGATTCAACCTCGTCAAACAATATTTTCATGTGATAGGTTGAACAGCATGCAGTGACAATGTTCTTCACTCCGCTGAAGGAAGTGAAGTAAACAAATATGAAATGTAGCCAGCTGAATGAACTCCCATGCTCTCTGATAGTCTACAGAAGCAGTGGTCATAGAAGGGACCCTTTCGGGACACTCAACGTAGGAGAATATCTTCAACCATGTCTTTTAAAGTACTGACTTCCATCTTTCCCCCATCATGTCAGAGACACATAGACATGGTACTGGGCCAGGTTGAGGGATACCATTCTTCATCATGTATCCCTCTCCTCTATAGAACAAACAAACTGTCATAATTCTGGCCCTTTTTCCAGAGATGCAAGGAGTTCTGGTTGCTATTTATCTTGTCCAGTAAGGTATCCGCCCTTGCCACTTCTAGTACATCAAGTGTTGCCCTAAATTCTAGCAAGGGTTCACAGTAACCAAAGGCCACTAGACCCAGTAGGGAGACATATCTGTAGCTCCACATAGAACAACCATGCTAACTAGAAACAGTTGCTGATTCCTTTGGCAATAGGGTTGCCTGAGGCCAGGAACAAAGGGACTCACCACATTGCCTCGTACTGTCTTTGTTCTGGAACTTCTCTCATCTTTCCACTTGACTGTGAGATTCTGTGCAGAGCAGACCATGCTATATCCCTCGAAGTGCTGGGTAAGTAGTTGATGCTCAACAAATATTTATTTTGTTATTTATAAACATTCATTTAATATTTTTTATATTCTTCAATAAAGTCTCCAAAATGTTTTGAGTTTTTGAATGGCATACCTTAGGCATCTGAAATTCAGCTACAGTAATTGTTTTTCTATGGAGGAAATATGGGGATTCACTGATGAAAATAAAAGTCCCTGTAAACTAACGTATCTTACTTTAGGTGTAGAGACACCTGGCTATTTGTAGACTGCTTACTCATCATGTTATTTTAAAGAAGGAACAAAACTGGCAAAAATAACACTTGAGTAACAGTGATAGTATTAAGGAAAACAAAATGTTTTCAAAATTAGAGAAAAATTGGCTGATTCACTTTTTTTCTGAACACCAGTTCTTACACCCACTGAAAATTATACCAGCTTAAAAATTTTTTAAAGCAAAAAATTCTAGGTTTTGAAAATCTCACCTGTGGAAATTTGACCATGGTTTTTTCTTTGGGTCAGGCCTATACTGGTTCCTACCCCAGAATAGTAAGAATCACAGGATTTTAGTGCATTCTACATACACACTGCCTGAATTTCACAACCTTTCATTCTTTGAGGTGTTCTATTAATTAAATTGGGAGAAAAAAAAGTGTTTTGTAGCCCAGGATTGGGAAGGTATTGACAGAGCTGCAGAGCTACCCTTCTCATCTGTGCTGCTTAATATTCAGACCCCCTTCTTATCTTCTTTAGTGCTCAATGCACACAAAAAGCAGGAGCTGACTGTATTATAGCAGAATCCAACTGGAAACAACCCTACCAGATGAACAAATTACTTCTACAGTTGGAACCAATGAATCATTTCCCCTCTGTCAGGTTTTTTCTCCTTACTCCCCATAGAAACGCTCTTAACTCAGATGAAGATAATCGCATAGTTAAAAGCCCAGGAGATTCAATATTCCTATATTTTATTGTATTTTTAAAAAATAAAACCTTAGTGTGGATGGCCCCTTCCATTTTTCTGAAATCTCTGTGAATTCTCCAAAGTAGAAGTTGGACACTTTTCACCCTCACAAGAGAGTTTCCAGACCATTCTCTTCTAGACAGTGTTAAAGGTAAGGAAGATTGGAACCCATCCCAATCACAATCAGCTGGGAGGCTCAGAGAACTTCCCCTCTTATGGTAAAATCTACCATTTTAAAAACAGAAATGGAACACCATTCTATTAAGCCATTGCCACCCACAGCCTTGTCCATTAGCTTTGTTTGCTGTTGTCAGAGACAGGGTAAATGCCCCACTTTTGGGCCTTGGTTAATTCTACACCAGATTCCCTGATCATTCAAGAAAATTGTACTCAAACTGGAAGCTAGAGCTATGAGTTGATACTCAAGGGTCTCAGAATATACATAGAACTCCAACAGGCCCTCTTATCCTTGTCTCAGCAGGATAGAAGCAGACATCCACTGCCTTTGGAGCAGCATGGGGATGGATTTATAGCAGCAACAGCAGCAAAGAAGAGAGGTCAGTTTTACATACTAGAAACAGAAATGCCCTCAGAAGGTTCAGCGTATTACTAGAAAACTTGATTGCATCTGCCTTAGTTTTTAACAAGGGTGTGTCTCAGAAAATACATTATAGCAACATTTTAGATCAAAATGGAGCTAAGAGGATGCATAGGAGAGCTAATACCCAGGATCTCCTGTAATATTAATCCACATGTTTTCCATAGCCCACAACTTCTATTTTTTCCACAGCGCACATTTTATTTTATTTTTCTATAATGTATACTTGTTTACATTATGGTCTTGCTGGTTGATGGGAAAATATCCTGGAATGGAAAGCAGGTGTAATGCTAAAGAAAAAAGTTTATGCAAGTGATCTCAAATCTGAAGATTTCCCTCCATTCCCAGAAGATCAGGTTGCTCCAACCATAGGAGTGGGCACATTACCAACTTGAGGATTGATGAACACTTAATTAGGCCTCGGAAAGATTTAACATTTCTGTGAGATGAACTTTGTTCTCTAACTGGAACTTAAACCCTGCTTTTTTTGATACTAAAGGAATCATCTTCTTAACTTACTGGGTTTATTTGCCTTTTTGACTGACTCAGTATTTTAATAAACCTACTGTTTGTTTGGTATGTCAGGAATCAGTCAAACATGTTATATGATTGAATTTACCAAAGAGTTAGAGTGGTAGTCCTCTACCAACCTGGCTTTTTATCTAGTTATGTTGTATTCTTGCCTCTTGATGACGGCATATTCATCTTTATCGCAATAGACATTCTCCATCTGTGTGCCAACAAGGTGCAGAAAATTTTTAAATACGTTAAATGCCAATGAGAAGTCAACTTGGCTAGTACACTATGTTTTCCAAAGCTTTAAACTATAGTGGAGATAGTAAATAGACTTTATGATTAAAGAAAATAGTTTTCTGGTTTCCTTCCTCTAAACATTTTGGCAAATTCAGATACTTTTCACTTCATACTTGAATATATATATCTAATTTCATCAGTATTTCCCTTCTCTGAATCTTCTCCTTTCTCTTTGAATCTGCTGGTAAAGATATTTTAGTCCTACTTTTAAATAAGCAATTATATTAGTAATATGTTTGTAAGCATCTTAGAAACAAATTAATGCTGGTTTGTCACCCCCTCTTTAAAGCTATTTTGCATTTTGAAGGTGGTAGTCCAAAGGAAAGCCCAGAAACAACTGTGATTGTTTGATATCAATGCGATTACGATTCCAAGGAGCTGGGACACATTTTTTTTTTTTTAATATAGGCTTCAATGAGCAATGAATTAGCATGATGTATATATTGTATATTATACTGATTTTGAGTATTACTTGTCAAAAATACGTTTATAGTTTGAAATTATTATGTTTGTTTAGGTGACTTGTATTGTTTACAAGGCTGGGATTATCATAAAAGAGCTTTTGTGACACAATATGTATTTTTTCTCAAATAATGTGCCCACATAAATAATGCACCCACCCACATAACGCGAACCATCCAAAAAACTTGCTGCCCTTGAGTTGCTTCCAACTTAGAGTGACCCTATAGGACAGAGCAGAACTGCCCTATAGGGTTTCCAAGGAGCGTCTGGTAGATTCGAATTGCCAACCTTTTGGTTAGCAGCCGAGCTCTTAATCATTGTGCCACCGGGGCTCCTAATGCGTGAAGCATAGAGCTTACAAAAGTAGCATGGGAGGGGGATGGGTTGCGTGGTTGGCCAAAAAAAGTATAATCTACACATTACTTGCATAAAAATACAGTAAGCCTTGTAAATACTTCTAAAAATTGTCCACTAATGTCTGTTTGGCTTTCACCATTACGAGCAATTCTACTGATAATTTTCGATTTTGTTCTTCCCACCTCTCATCTTTCTCAGTCCCCTTTGTTGCATCTTACTGATCCACCAGTTATAAGCAACTTCCTCATCAGGAAGAGTCCAATAAAAATCAAAGACCAAGAGGTAGAGTATACTGGAACCATCATGAATTACCCTTCTTTTTTGTTGTTGATTTTTCTTCTTTTAAAGGCACACTCTTAACTTTTTTGTTTTGGTTTCTGTTAACATGAGCCAGATTCTAATTTCAGGCAGCAGCAAAAACAGTTACTCCAGAAAAATTAATACTAAAAAATCAATGAATTGTTAGTTCTTGTCATCTGTAGTATCAATTAGATCTTTTCCTTCAAGTGATTAGTGATTTTATTCAGTCAACCTAAAAAAAAAAAAAAAAAAAAGCCTCTTTTCATTAATATTTGTTTTTTTTTCAGTTTGCAGCATGTCAGTACAATTGACAATGAGGTACTCTGGCATATCACATTTCTTTTCCAGTGATCAGGATTCCCTTTTCTCTTTTCCTCATTTCTGAACTACAGAACAGGAAGGATTAAAACACTGGCCCAAGACAATGTTGTGACATCAGGAGTGGCAGCGGTGTCTACTAGGATCATGATCCTCTCAGCTTTGTGCCTCAGAAGCATCTCCTGAAGACCTGGGTTGATGTAGAAACTTAACATAAAAAAAGACTTGGAAGTCCTATATTCATTCTTCTCTTACCTCTCCCATAAAAGATTAAACAAAACTGATGGGATGATTTGAGATGCTTCATTGACACCAACTTAAACCCATGAGTTTCTTTTTTCCTTTAAGTGATCTTATGAGGCCAGTTAAGGCCTCCATCTTGATTAATGATTCTCCTCCTATAATAGTGGCTGGATACTGTAGTTTGGAGTGAGTTTTAAAAAAGAAAATTAGGCTCTGAAAGACATTTCTCATCAGAAACTGTCAATATATTAAAATGCATTTAAAAGCTGCTTCTGGGAAACATTAAATAGGCCAATTATTTAAACATTTGTTGAGTGTCAAACCCTATAAAATCATGGTATAGTGTCATTCTGACATAAAGCAACATCAAAATTAGTGCGTCATCTATAAAGTGAAGTATTATTTGTCTTCACATGACAAATTCTATTGCCAAAAAATACCACTGCACTTCTAATAAGTGTCACTCATTTTAATATACCCTACAAAAATACAATATTTTCAATGTCCCCATAAAACAGTTAACTTACAAATATTATTCTCAGAGCTTTGGTAACATCAGTATGTGATACTATTGTGAAAATCCTAATACCCAAAACCAAACCAAACCCATTGCCATCGAGTCGATTCCAACTCATAGCACCTGAAACACTAGCATGTAAAGTAAATTCATTATACAAAAAAGAACTTTGTGGAAATATGAGAAAGAGAATGAATACAACCAACTCTAGGGAATTATTCTGGAATTTAAAACTAACATTTCAATAAAATTAATCACTAATATTACAAAGAAACATTTAAAGGATTATAAAATGAATTGTGATCATTTATAATGGAAAATAGTTCTAATCTAATAACAACTAACTCTACGTTAACTATGCTTGTTTTTCCCTTCATTTGGACAGATTCAAATTTCTATGCCTTGAAATTTTATTTTGGGAACAGAAAGCATTTAAATATTTTCTCTATTCTTCCCACAAAACAAGTGCTGATTAACAATACAGGGAGACCACAGCTCTGAGAACATATATTTGAAGTTTTGTATTTAAATACCAAAGTTTTTTTAATTACTCCCCCATAACTTTCTAACAACAGTATTTCTTTATGATAAATTTTATCAGTTCCCCAAACCCATTTTGAATGATTTAAAAGTAGCAAATTAGATAAAGCAACACACAAATAAATGCCACATTTACAACTAAATAAATTACAGAGGCTACAGTATATAATCAACATAAACTTGAAAGAAATAAAGTAAGACTTTTCCTGCCACCCATCATTCACTGCTTAAATTTGTGGAGAAAAAGATTTATCTACATTGACCTTTAGTCCATTTCTTAACTCTGCATGTATTGTAATTAGCTAAAGGCATTGAACAAATTAATTAGTTTGTCCTGGCGCTATTTTTATTCAGGTCCCAGAGATGAATGGCTAATTTATGAAATATTTCACTCTGTATCATGAGAATTTAGCAAATGAATATGGAACCAAATATAAACACTTTATACCATATGTACAGTTACTTTCATAAGGCATTATCATGTAATTTTTACTGAAAAAGATTCAATATAGTAAAGTCTTATTTTAAGATAGATTTTCTTTCTCAATCCGAGATGTTTAGTTTATGAAAATATTGTTTTTCTCTATATTCTTTTTGTATATATGCCAACATATACCTTGTGCTAGAAATATTTTATGGGAATTACAACTCTTTATATTTGTATTTTCTATATAAAGGCATATACAACTTTGAGGCAGTGTTTCTGATGGAGAGCAGAATCTGTAAAGAGCTTGTGTGTGCTTCCGTGCTCTGAAATTATATGAAATCCACTTTGAGAAGAAACTAATTTGATTAAAAAAACAAAAACAAAACAAAACTGCACCAATGCACAGCCAGAGGCTGATAATTAAAACTAATACATAACCACATGAACATCATACTTATATAGTTAACATTTTTAAGGATGATCAGTGCTAACATATAGTATTATACATTTGGCACTAATGTTTGCCATTGGTCCAGCAATTGGCAAAATTTGTTTCTATGTATAAATTTATTTTTGAACATTAGGTCTGGCTAGACGTATCTTCCCTATTTATAAAAAATATTTAGACAGTAAGCTCACGTTGAATAACTAGGTCTACTGTGTTCTGGAAACTCTTCAGTAGTAATACAGCTTTTTCATGTTCCATATGTACAAAACTGTGTCCATTTGCCTGTAAACACACATAAAACAGAGCAATCAGTGCAAGTGATTTATCACTTTACTATTTTTTCCAATCCTAAGACTCAAGAAAGTATTGAGCAACAAAAAGTTAAACCAGTTTTTAGAAGCCACAATGGAATTGTAATTATGGGAGCAACTAATTACTTTCACCCAGGTTCAACTCCATTTATCCATTCAACAAATATTTATCAGGTATCTAGTACGTCCTTGCCACTGTGCTAATCATAGAAATACACTAGTGAATAACAGAAGGACTCGAAATATAGAAGTTCAGCTTTGTGTTGCTGTTGTTCTGATTTGTTTTGTTTTGCAGGAACTTAGCTGAGATGTTTCGAAGGGCGCACAGGACTATTACCTTCTTGTTATATAATTATTGATACAGTAAAACCTGTGAAAGCCAGAACCTGTGTAAGGCAGAAACCTGTCAGAGAAAACCAAACAAACCCGTTGCCGTCAAGTCTGTTCCAACTCATAGCAACCTATAGGACAGAGTAGAACTGCCCCACAGGGTTTCCAAGGAGCAGCTGGTGGATTCGAACTGCCGACATTTTGGTTAGCAGCCGAGCTCTTAACCACCGCACCACCTGTCAGAGAAAGGAAACTAAAATATTTTCCACTAAAAGGAGCGATAGAAAAGTAGTAAGACTGCACACTGTTGAAGTCGAAAACTTGCAGGACCTGGAAAAATAAGGCAGTCCTGTCGAGTTCTGGCTGTCATAGGTCTGACTGTATAAACCCATCAGAATGATTAAATATTTCAGTCATGCCAAACATGACTACACACATATATAGTACAACTAAATCTTATTAGGACTCACTTAAAAGTCCTTAGTTTATACATTTTTATATTAGAGAACTAAAAACTAAAAACCCATTGCCAAGTTGATTCTGATTCATAGCGACTCTACCGGGCAGAGTAGAAATGCCCCATAGGGTTTTCAAGGAGCTGCTGGTGGGTTTGAACTGCTGACCTTTTGGTTAGCGGTTGAGCTCTTAACCGCTGTGCCACCAGGGCTCCTATTTTAGAGAAGTCATTTTGATTTCTCCATTGCTAAATGCAAGTATATTCATTATCTATACCAACGTTTCTCAATCCAATCCAATATACATAAGGGATAAAGTACACTGATGTTACTAACTGCGGACATACCCGTCGTCTTTTAGTGAAACTCATTGCTGGAGAGTCTATTGTGACTCGTAGGGACCCTACCGGACAGAGTAGAACTGTCCCATAGGGTTTCCAAGGTTGTAAATCTTTATGGAAGCAGATTGCCATATCTTTCTCCCGTGGGGTGGCTGGTGGGTTCAAACCGCTGACTTTTTGGTTAGCAGCTGAATGCTTAACCACTGCACCACCAGGGCTCCTGTCTTCTAGTTAGGAATCATTAATCTAAACAATTAAAATTCATTTTAAACATAGTTAGCCTAAGGTTACAATTTCAAGATTCCAACAGGCTATTTATTATTTGACATTTATGTCTCTAAATGTACACATTTCTTTGGTAAGGGCACCTGGGTCTTTGGTTTTCTCTACATTAAATTGCAGATTGTCTTCATTGGAATGCTTTATTATTATTAATATGTAGAGAAGTGGGTCCCATAAATCTTAATTGCCATGAATGTATAAAAATATATACAACCTTATTGAAACTTGGTAGGGATAAATCTTGGAAACGCAATGATTAACAATTATGTAACGATTTGCCTTGTAGTCTAAGAGTCTAATTCAGAAAAGAAGAATCATTCAAATCGACTCCTTGGCAAAGTACAGGTAACAGAGGCAGTTAATTGGTTGAATTTTTCAAATTTCCATTGATTTATTTTGGGCACACATTGCTTCAATTATTTACTCTTTTTTATGTCTTAAAATGTAATTAATATTTCAAATAACCCATCATTTATAATATCTCACTGCTTTTAGCTTTTTAGAATTTAAAGCAGCAGTACATCTCTAGCAAAACTGTACAACCTTTATAACTTAGCTGAAAATCATCTGATACCTTATATTTTATCACAGGTTCATTAAAATTGGTTGGCTAATAATGTGATATGAGAAGGTCCTAAATTACTGCATTTTTAAACCACAGTACATATATCGGTAAGGAAATATTACCCAAAATACCAAACCCATTGCTGTCAAGTCAATTCCGACTCATAGTGACCCTACAGGACAGAGTAGAACTGCCCCATAAGGTTGCCAAGAAGCAGCTGGTGGATTCGAACTGCCAACCTTTTGGTTTGCCGCTGTAGTTCTTAACTACTGTGCCACCAGGGCTCCATAAGGAAATATTAGGAAACAAACATTCAAACCCTTAGAAATCCACATAATTAGGAGTATAATGCTGAATTAAAGACACTCTCTATATGGATTCCTTTGTTGTTGTTACTTGGCATTGAGTTGATTCCAAATAGAACAACTCCGTAGCGTTCTCAAAGTCATGACCTTTCAGAAGCAGATCACCAAGCCTGTCTTCCAAGGCATCTCTGGGTGGGTTCAAACTGCCAAAATTTGGCTAGTGATTGAGCACTTAATCATTTCATTTAACTCATGAAAATGCCTATCAAATTTGAGATTGACTTCTAGGGTGTCAGGAAACAGTAGTTGAGAACTTTTGGTGTGTTACACAGCCCAAATTTCTTGCTTTAAGAAAAACTAGACAACTATGTCCCGTTTGATGTTCTTTCTGATGATAGTGATGCAGGGTAAAGAACACAGCATATGGTACATTATTCTCTCTACTTTCATCTGTTTTTGACATCAGTTGTCATAGCAAAGTTGGGTGAAATACATGCTTATACCACTGTAATTTTAAGGTAATACTAACTACCTTAATAAGGAGCCCTGTGGTGCAATGGTTAAGAACTTGACTGCTAAATGAAATGTCGGTAGTTCAAGTGGCTCCGAGGGAGAAAAGACTTGGCTATCTACTCCAGTAAAGATTACAGCCTGGCAAACCCTACGGGGCAGTTCTGCTCTGTCCTTTAGAGTCACTATGAGTCAAAATTGGCTCGTCGGCACACAACAACCACCACCTTAATGTCTTCATTTGATCAAAAGGCATCTGTTAACTGTGAAATAAAATTTAACTTTAGTAAGGGCGTTCTTGAATATCAAACCTTAAAAATAACTTTCAGAGTTCAAACTTCGTGTCTGTAGACACAAACCTAGACTTGCAATAAACCCAAAACTCACTGAGAATTTTCAGAAATTTATTTGAAGCTTAAATATCCCAAGTTTTCAGGGATAAGTTATGCTATAAGATCTGGAGGCTATGTGTAGTGTGTTATCCATTATCACACTCATTCCTGGGTGGTGCAAACAGTTAACACATTCAGCTGTTAACCGAAAGGTTGGAGGTTCAAGTCCACCCAGGGGTGCTTTGGAAGAAAGGCCTAGTAATCTATTTCTGAAGAATTAATCATTGAAAACCCTGTGGAACACAATTCTACTCTGACACACATGAAGTCACCATGGGTTGGAGCTGACTTGATGGCAACAATTTTTTTTTTTTTTGGTAGGAACTGCGGATCTAATAATAATATCAGTTTTATGCAAATGAGTGATTCAAAATCCAGATAGCAAATTAATCATAGCTGTTGAGTACCAAAAGATCTTTAAAGAAAGTTGGACTACTTCTACCATGATTGTTTCTTCATTTTTTCAATCAAAAATGTCTATTGTGTGCTCTGTCCAAGGCATTGTGTTAGACACTGGGGATTGAGGTAAGAAAAAGATGAAACAGGGTGACTTCCATGAAAGAGCTGACCATCCAGAATGGGAAATAAACCACAGACATACCTAAAAATAATGTAGAAAATGCCCTCCGTACAGTAAGCACTCAAAAAATGTGTGTTAAATTAAATTAGCATCTTAAGAGGTAAATAATAAAGTGCAAGGGGAGTTTAGCGGAGCTTAGTGGAGGGGAAAGAGAAGAAAGAAAACTTCCGAGGAAGCTGTTTCTCTGAGGCACATAAAAAAATTTCCTGGTACTTACACCTGGCAAAAGTGTGATTAGCAGAGGACCACAAGACCTTGTGTTGTTATATGCCTGAAGTCTCCTCCAGCCCTCCACATGTGAATAGTTGATAATTTCAGTTAATATGAGGGTCTTTCTGGGAGGTGGGATTGATTTGCAGAAACTTTTCTTCAAAAGGAAAATCGATAGCCAAATATGAAAATAATTTAAATAGAGTGTTTGGGAGAGAGAAACAGAGAGACAGAGACAGAAAGATAGGGACAGAAAGAGAGAGATAAAGACAGAGAGACAGATGTGTGGGGAGCAGAAGAGGGCATTGCTTGCTTGCCACAACATTCCAGCACCACCAGTTGCAAGTTGATTCTGACTCATGGTGGCCCTATGTGTGTCAGAATACAACTGTGCTCCATAAAGTTTTAAATTGCTGATGTTTTGTAAGTAGATGTCCAGGCCTTTCTTCTGTGGTGTCTCCGGGTGAACTTGAACCTCCAACCTTTCAGTAGGCAGCCAAGTGCTTTAACCATTTGCATTACCCAGGGACTCCTCCAACCCTATAGTGCTCTTGAAAATGGTGTGAAAACTGATGATCTAGACTAATCCTGTTGTTTTATAAATAAAACAGCTACACATCAGATAGACCAGGACACTTGCCTGAGGTCACACAGCCAGGAAAAGGGCTGGGGTAGATTGTTTGATGCCAAAATATTCCTTTTCATTATCTCTCTCAATATGTTGTTGAAATAATAAGACTACTATCACTTCAAGTGATTTAAACTGACATTTCAATGGCCATTATAAAATAATGAACACTTTTTCTCTTAGAAATTGTTGCTATATCACCTCCTAACATAATTCTATTCTTTATAGTGGTTGCAAAGCTGTGATTCCCATTCTGATTCCTATCAGAGTTAATTTAACTTATTCTAAAAATACTGGTGGAAATAACATTTAGTTCTAAATTAGAATCTACATAAATGCTGAATTGCTCATTCTTATTTTAGTTCAACTTTGGGCTTAACTGGGTTGTTGTAGCCATATGTGAGCTTTCTCTCTCAAAAGTAGAAAGACTAAAGTCAGTCAATATGCTAGGGCCATGCCAGGGGACTCAAGAGGAAATGGATTAAAAAGGAGAAAACTTTTAGCAGGTGTAATCTATAAATTTGGCATTCGATTGGATAAGGGAGTAATAACCAAACAGGAACCAACTTGTGATGTTATTAACTGAAAATGAAAATCACAGAGAACTAGCGAGCTTATTTGGGAAGACAATGGAGTTTGTGGTATTGGTGATGCATGCAAGAGGAATGCTGACCATATATTTGGAAACGAGAGACTGGAGGTTAGGAAGGAGGTCAGAGTTGCCTCATTAGCAACAAGGGTTAGATTTTACTGAAGCTTGGTACTGACCACATGGAAAGCTAAGAGATTTGTCAGAAGATAAGATTAAAAGAGAGTATTGTGAAAGAAGGGACATCAAATTGGAGAAGGATGGGGATGCAGCTTTGTAAGATTAGAACTGAACTGAAAGGTAGTGTTTGCTGTTGACCTGAAACATCTTGAAAAATGAGGTTGGGAAAGGTGAAAACAGGGCCCAATCCTTTCTGCCAAAGGATGTCATAAAGCTAGCTCTAGCCAGTTGGTTGAACTAAAAGAGAGATTCTCATGGGCACCAATGTGCTGAGAGGAGGGACATGAAACTCTGAGTTCCTAAGAGACCCAGGTAGGAGGAGTCATCTTTGAAAGAGACCAAGATGGAGTGTTCAGGAAGGCAACAGGAAATCCAAAAGTATCAAATATTTTCTAGTGGTACCAATTAACTCTAGCCTTCTGTAGCACACAGGAAAGAGCAGGGTAAGAGGAGAGCTGGATTGACTCTGGACTTGAATTTGAATCTGCTTTCAATAAACCACATGTCAATAAGGCTAATCTCCCAGAGGGAAACAAGCAGATTGGTAAATTAGATCATTGAGTCAAATGAACATTGGGACTCTACCTGTAATTCTAGTCCCCAGAAATGTTTTGGATTTAAATCAGAGCTTTGGTGAACCTCAAGAGGACTCTTCAAAGGATCACAACCAGGGATTGCCTGGGAATGGCTTCAAAATAAGATAAAGACTCTGAAAGTCTAGAAAGTACATTATTTTAGAATTTTATTAAAAATTAAATGATTTAATATATGTTAAGTACTTAGAACAAGGCCTGACATACTATATGCACTCAGTAAATAAATGTTAGCTACTACTGTTAATATTTCTTCACTATTACTGTTACTTTTCTTCTGTCTAAGAAATACAATTTTCATTAAGCCATAAGAATAGAAGGAGAGAATGTTAAAGGAAGGAATTTTTCCTTTTGTTTTTTAGCTAACCCTAATTAAAAAATCTATATTTTGTATTGTTTTTGGTGAAAGTTTACACAGCAAATTAGGTTCCCATTTAACAATTTCTATACATACTGTTCAGGGACACATTGTGTTAACAGTCTCATTTTTTCCATCCTGGTTGTTCCGTTTCCATTAATCTAGCTTCCTTGTAACCCTGGTTTTTTTTTAAAGATGAAGACGTGAGGATCAGAGAGATTACATGAATGAAATAGTCAAGATCACATACCTAGTAGCTAGGTGAGTATCTTGGTGTATCTTGGTTTCTTGAGGATGTCATGCAGTAAATGTTTTAGGGTCACTAAGTGAATTCATTTTTTTTTTTTAATCTTAATTGAGCTACTTTTTGATATGGAACATTGTTATGCCTGATGCTAGGGGAGGTAATGAGAGAAAGGTGCTTGAAGGGGAGTTTGAATGGAAGAATATATAATCTCTGTTCTAGAGAATATTCTTCCATTCTTAAAACAGAAGCGCAAAAAGAATTTACCTTGTATCTGTTAAAATGAATATGACTAACTGGCTTACATCTTGGATAGTTCAGACAGAGCACTGAAGAATTATGTTACTCTATTTGTGCAGACATTTTCCAATTAAAATTAAGACCAGAAAAATCATAATATTTCAACGATTGGAGTTTTGTGGTTGTTTAGTGTGTGTGAGTGGAAGAAAGGCTGAGGAAATAAAGGCTGATGCTGTGCAATATTAATTGCACAGTATAAATGCAATGATGCGTGGAAAATAAAGGCTAGAGGAATTAAATTTAAAAGTATTTTGCCATATTTGGCTACTTATGTTTTATATAAACACACTGTCTACCATGGATTATAATAGGATATGTATAATTTTGAGAAAATTGCAACTTATGAAAAATGAGAAATAAATGAGTGGCTTATTAAGTCGAAATGAAGTTAATAGGAAAACAATCTATGAAGTGAAAAGGTTACGAAAATTTTATGCTTCAAGAATATGTAGTTAATGGGTTTCTAACGTTAGCTGATTTGCAAATATAAGGGAACATTTTACTGTAATCTTTATGTTATTTGCAGAAGATATCCTTCCTTATTTTAATTCCATTTGACATCTTCTGTACCACAGCCTATTAATTGCCATTTTTTCCATGATTTAAACAGGAAATACTGATGGTTAATGAAAATAATATTTGCAATTGCAAGAACAAGTAGAGCTTTGCAATTTCAGAGTACTATCCTACTCATTAATTTATTGTAAAACACACTGGGTTTCTGGATTTCCTCCTCTTGGACCTTCCTGGATAAATCTTTGATTTACTTCTGGTAAATGTTCTGTTAAATTGATTTACTATGTATGTTTATATTGTAGAAATTCTCCAGATCATGCTGTAATTCTCCTAGGAACTCTGATATATCCTTATTATCTAAAGCACTAGACTTAAAGTTAGTCTCTGAGAAGGCTTGGCCACAGGGCTGGCGGAATTATCCACTGTGAAGGGCGGCTCCTTTTTAAGATTACAAAGGGGAAATTGGGTTAGAGACATGAGCATGTGATTTTTGGTTGATTTAAACTCATCCTCAAGGGACAAACATATTCAAAGAACCAGTACACATTCATTTTGTAAATTAGATATACATTAATACATTAATATCTCACATTTAAAATGCTTCCAGCTATTGGGATGAGGGAAGACTAAAAAAATGCAGGAACCAAATTAGAGCTATAGGGGAAAGTCTTCATGGTATAGAATCCTGATAACCACACATTATGAGAAACCATGGGAATCTTAAGTAATTATAATTGTGCTCCACGTTAATTAACAGGAATTAATTCCCATTTCAGAATTTGAATCTCAGAGAGTACTCTCTCAATAAATATTGGGACATATCTGAGTCTGAGTAGACTGCATAATCAATACTAAGTTGACTCTAAACCAAATCGTTTACCATTTTTTATTTTCTATCAAAAATATGAATTACAAACCTTAAATTCTTGCAGAGTTCACATGAAAAATTTACATTACACTTTTTATATGTGAGAAAGTTTGAAGTCTTAATGGCTTGTAACTGTAGTATTAAAAATAACCTTCACAGAATAAAACATAATAATTTCTCTTCTGTCTTAAGTGTACACATATAGTGCAGCTTGAAATGTTTCATAAATTCAGGCTCGTAAAAGACATGGAAAGATAGAATAGATTAAACTAAAGACTTTGTGAATTATTCATATAGAAACTCTGGCATGCAACTCGTACTAAATAGTAATCCTGAAGAAGTTTACGTATTTACTTGCTCTGATTTCAGAATGCCTGCTTTCTTCTTATCAAATATGTCAAATGATCATCTTTAACAAATGAATTTCCTGCCTTGGTTTGCAAAGCAGTTCCCCAACAAGTCACACTTTACTCCTTTTACTTTTGCTATGAAAAGAATTACTGTAAAACCAACACCTTGTTTTCAGGGCGTTTCTTTACAGCAAGGTCAGTCTCCAATTTGGTCCACAGCATTCTTTTAAGAGAAGACAGACTAGGGGTTCACTTTATTAAATATTTGATATTCAATGCTTTCCTATCTCTTTTCCTCCTTCATTTTCTGCCCTGTACAATTTTAAGCATGTCTACTTCCTGGAATATATGGTGTAAAGGCAGGAACTAAGTTATATTCATCTATTACATTGTTTATATTGCTTGGCACAATGCTTTGTACATTTAATGCATATTTGTCAAATAAATAAATAAAGAGAAAATGTGATGAATATGATAAGTCAGTAAACTTTGCTCTAGTGGAATCAATATTGAACAGTGGAAAAAATGCAAACAAGTTATTTCATCTCTGTCAACAATAGATATCTTTCAGGGCTGTTGTGAGATTTAAATGAAATACAGATGCTTAATTAATATTATTTTAATTTCAGCCAAACTATGAAAGTTAGAGCCAGCCTAATGCACTTGGCTTGTCTTTGTTTTCGTGTTTTAATTAATACTTAACAATATTAATTTTTGGATTTCCAAAGTGTTTTCTTGATGCTTTTATTAAGTATCTGCTGCTAGAACTTTATACTTTATGAACACAACTAAATGGATACAAATATGCAGTAAAACTCTGATAGACACAAACACACATTTTTAAAATCTATTTTTGGTTGCCCCCAATCAAACTGTACTTTTAAAATACCTTATTCTCCAAATGTATTATATTATTGTAAGAAATAATTTTCCTTAACACTAACAGTTACATGATTACTGCCCCCCAAAACCTCTCTGGTGTTTTTGATTTTCAGCTACCAAATAAGATCAACTATAGAAGAGCTTAACTCATCAGGACTTGCTGGGTAATATCTTAGTGAAATTTCTTTACTCGGCAATATTTTGTTCTGTTGTATGTAAGGTCACCATGAGTAGGAGTGTATTCAACAGCAGCTATCCATCTATCTATCTACCTATCTATTTCAGAAAGTATAATTGCAACTTGTGCTTTTTTAATTAGTATGACTAAAACTGTAAATACAGTAACTTATTTAATTAAAGTTTATTTCCTTTTTTTTTTACTGAAGATGGATTTCCTTTTCCTTGCATTAGATGAAAATGAGTTCTATAGCAAAAATAAATGTATATCGTAGATATTCATTGGTGGAGAGAAGAGAGATTCCAGGCGAAGCTCTTCTGTGTTATTTCTGGCTTTTTGTTGATTGAGTTTATAATTCCTTCCTACTTCTTGCATTAAGAATTCATTCCTCTGTGCACTTTGCTATACCTCTTGGAGCCCTGGTGGTGCAGTAATTAAGAGCTCAGCTGCTAATCAAAAGGTTGGCAGTTCAAATCCACCAACCACTCCTTGGAAACTCTATGGGGCAGTTCCACTCTGTCCTAGAGGGTGACTATGAGTCGGAATTGACTCAATGGTGATGGGTATATACCTCTCAGGTAGGAGAAATACTAAACCCTCATGTCTCCACATATACTCTTCTAGAAAAAATATATATGTATATGTATGTTTATATTCTTTCTTTTCTGAATATCAGCAGGAGAGAAAAATCTTCCTTTTACTACCTCTGTTGTTGATAAAGGCAACTCTCTAGACTCAACTGGCTACTTTTTTTTATTTTTGTTTTTCACACTCTGAGATTCAAAATAATTTCTTTGAAATTAGTAGAGAAAAAACTAGCCTTTTTCTTTGCTAATGATCAGTGTTTACCAAGTATTAGGGAGTTTTGTTCTTAGTTTATGCTTGGCTGTGTTTCATGGCAATTAATAAAATTACTGAACAGTTGAATTTTTGCTCTTGGAGTGACCTCAGATACAATATAAACCTCCATTCATTTTACACATAAAAAATTTGAGGCCTCTAGACATGATATGGAGCCCTGGTGACACAGCGGTTAAGAGCTCAGCTGCTAACCAAAAGGTCAGCAATTTGCTCCTTGGAAACCCTATGGGGCAGTTCTACTCTGTCTTATAGGGTCACTATGAGTCGGAATCGACTTGATGGCAATAAGGTTTTTTAGACACGACGTAAAATGCGTAAGATCACAGGGCTGGTTAGGCTATCCAAAAACCTAGAACTTCCACAGTAAAGTGGTAAAGAAAAATCTAAAATTATCTTCTGTGTCTTTTTTGTTTCAATTTTCTAACTCAAAAGACCAACTGCTAATTTGGTCTTCTGCCACCATGGAATGGATTTCAGCCTGTTGGATGGTGTTTCTACTGCAATTTTGCCACAGGTTACACCAGCCCATAATCTTTTCAGAGAGTTATCATTTTTGAAAATTTGAGTAGCTGATCATGGTCTTGCTAGACAGTTAAAAACATTTCTGAGAATAAAATACTAAAGCAATCTTGCTATATATGTTAGACTATATAGGGTTTCATGTCTACTTTTCTAAGACTTTCTGAGAGAGTTCAGAAAATAGGAGATAGAAGATCTCCTCAGTACTGAGTTGAGTGGGGCCCTTGCATTTTGTGCCTACCTTTGCACAGCAGATCTGACTAGAAGGTCCCTCTCTAACACTTCCTGTCTTCTGGGTTCCCCCTAAATCTTTAATTATTATGTGGAATAATTTAATAATTGCTCCAAATTATCAAATATCAGCAATCTCATACAGTTCCAAACAGTTATACAGTGGGAAATTTCTGGAGTTATAAAATACTGAATCTCTAACACATTGACAATACTTAAGAGCCTTACCTTGTGATATAAGAAATGATTAAGAACCTCTTGCATTCCCACACAAGTGAATTCAGAATTCAGAGAGAAGGACAAAGAAAGCTAATGGATGATGTTCTATCAAGCATTTGCCCACCTGTTTACTGGAGTGACCCTTTTCTGATATGCAGAGCTTTAGGTGAGAGAAAGTCTTTTTCCATCAGACAACACATTTAATAAAATCACCTTATATACAGACAAACTTTTATTCATCTGGGCAGGGGGAGTAGAAAGATATAACCATGTGTTTCATAGCATTCAAAAGGTAATAAGCTTACTGTTGAGAAATTAAATATGGACCAGTCCCTTCTCCCTCACCTAGTCACACAGACACCCTATTTGGGCTCTTCCATATTCTTAATTATATTTGTAACTATGCATACGTTCTTATATTTTTCAATTATTCTTATATTACCAAGTAATTCTATTCAATTCAACAAAAATATAAAGAACACCTATCCTGTGCTAGATAGTGTGTAGGTGCTGGGGATATAGCATGCTATTAGACTGAATTGGTTTCTGTCCCTCCTCTCAATTCCAAATCAATAAAGGCAAATATGAAATGTAAGAAGCACTTATTTTCAACCATTTAATCCGAGGCAATTCAACTTAATAACATGGTTGCATATTCGTTTCAGTGTTGGTATTTGTATCCATTGCTTTTATCTGTCTTACCTGAAGGATTTTATCACCAGGCTGCAACAGGTTGGATGCTGGCCCATCAGGCTGAACCCTAGTAACAAAGATACCCTATAAGTCAGAAGTAACAGAGGTTAGGATTCTATTACCAAGAACTAGGTCTACTTAAAAAAAATTCATTTTTATAGAAAACAGCAAAAACAGATTTAAAAAGCTTATACATGTAAGCTTCAAAGATTATTATATTTTAAGCAAGGCACTATTCTCCAAGCCAAGTTTAAGAAAAACAACATAACTTACATAAAAAAGAGCTCATCTCATTTTTAAAGTGTATTTATGATTTATAGATTAATCTCATGGCATATTCTTAATCATTTCTTTCTTAAATCATTTGAAATATGGTACTGAATCATTTTCATTTACTTTAACTTCTGGATCTGTTTTGAGTTATTCTGCATTAGAAACATCTCCTACTGATAGGTTGTAAATTCAATGCACACTTTAAAAACCTTAGTAGAATTATACGTACATACTTATTTAGTTTAATGAGTATTACTTTGTATGTTATTGAGAATATTAATATAAAATGCATATGAACAAATTAAACAAAAAAAAACTGTATCATGCATTTTATATAAAGTTTATTTAAATCTTTCTACATAGTTACAAAATCCCTAACTTGATTCACTTAATTTATAAAAACATCAGCTTAATTTTGTTTATTATGCAGATAAAGCAAACATTTATTGATTGTCGACCACATCTTGGGCTTTTATTTCTAGTGATACAAAGATATACAAAATATAGTTTTTGACTTCAATGAGCTTGCAATCTAGAGGAAGAGAAGTCAAGAAAACAAGCAGTTACACAACAGTGTGACAAGTGTTATGATAAAGGTATAAAACGTTGTAAAAAAAATTTGTATTTAAGTTATCCCTGGTGTGTCTGGACTTCCAAGAGGAGGAGATACCTGACAGTTGAATCATAAAGGACAAGTAAAAGACATCTGCACAGATAAGAAAAGGAAGGATATTCCAGATGGAGGGAGCAGGCACATTTAAAAGTGAGAGCACATGTTATATTTGGGAAACTGCAAATAGTTCCATTATGACTGGAGAAGTGATAGAAGGGTGGGAGTGGATGGATTGGGAATGTGGCAGAGGATCAGGTCAAAAGGCAGATTGGGGCCAGATCAGTATGGACCTTTAAAAAACCTGTTTATCAGTTTGAGGAGCTACTGAAGTATTTTAAACATGATGGTGACAAAATTTTAATTAACACGCTAAGAATGAATTGAATGGATAAATAAAACCATGGAATGTTATTTGGCAATAAAACAGAATGAATAGTAGTGATTCATGCTACAGCATTGATGAACCTTGAAAACATTATATTAAGTGAAAGAAGACAGTCACAAAGGTTACATATTTTATGATTCCATTTACATGAAATGTCCAACCAGAAAAAACAAACTCGTTGCCATCGAGTCGATTCCGACTCATAGTGACCCTACAGGACAGAGTAGAACTGCCCCATGGCATTTCCAGGGAGCGGCTGGTGGATTTGAACTGCAGACCTTTTTGGTTAGCAGGCAAGCTCTTAACCACCGTGCCACCAGCGTTCCTTGAAATGTCCAGAATAGGCAATTTCATAGAAACAGAAAGTAGAATAGTGGTTGAAAGAGGCTGGGTGGCAGAGGAGTGGGGAGTGACTACTAATTGGTATGGGGTTTCTTTTTGGGATAGTAAAAATGTTTTGAAAGTAGACAAGGTGATAGTTGCACAACTCATGAATATACTAAAAACCAATGAATTGTACACTCTAAAAGGTTAATTTTAACGTATGTGAATTATATCTCAATACAGCTACCAAAATCTATTTTAATTGCTAAAAATTATTGATAGAATAAAACCAGAAAACCAAACCCATTGCTGTCGAGTCGCTTCTAACTCATAGTGACTCTACAGGACAGAGTAGAACTGCCCCATAGGGTTTCCAAGGAGCGGCTGGTGGATTCGAACTGCCAACCTTTTGGTTAGCAGCCAGTCTCTTAACTACTGTGCCACCAGGGCTCCTATTAATAGAATAGAAGATAATATTTTAATATTTTTGCCTATTATCATGTCTTACTTGCTGATCCATAAACGTAATGATTCTCATTTAAACCCGTAACTCTGTGTGTGTGTGCGTGTGTGTGTGTGTGTGTATGTGTGTGTGTACGTGTAAATGGTTTAACAAACAAGACCAAATTAAAATACTTTTTCTCAGGTTTTCATTTAGCACTTCAGATCTTTATGAAACTTATTAACTTAAGGTTTTTAATTATTTCTGTTTTTCCTATTTTAATCTGTTTCCTTCCCATTTAAAGATTAAACTATAAATAGGCATCAAAATTTCTAGAAAACTGCATACTTTTTAACCTACTAATTTGACTTCAAGAGCTTATCTTAAGGAAATCAGTGGGGAAGTATGCCATATACATGTACCAAAATGTTCATCACGGTGTTCTTTGTAATAACAAAAAATTACAAACCACATTTAAAGGACTAATAATAAAACATTGATTAAAGTAGTCATGGTAAATCCATATAATAGAATATGTGCTCATTAAAAATAAAATGCTAGATGGCTGATATAAAAGGGCATGAATGCTTAATGAAACAAGCAGGTTATAAAACATTATGTGTGGCATGATACTACGTCTGCTGAAGTATGTTTATATGTATATTTGTGTGGGAAAATATCTGGAAGAATATATTCTTAAACATTTAACAGTGGTTACACTGGATAATGGCACATCAGTCTTTTTTTCTTTTTGCTTATCTATGTTTTCTAATTTTTCTGTAATGATTGCTCAGTACTTATAGCATTAAGAAAACAAGAACAAAATTTAAAAAAAAATCTAAGTTAATGGTGGCACTATTAGGCATGATACAATAATCCTTAAACAGCCAATTGCTTTGGTCAATTTAGTCATGCAAATGGCCAATTCAGAAGGAAAAATGAAACTGGTTGTTTGAAAAGAATGGTTAATTCAGGCACAGTGATTAATCCATTAGATCAGTGAAAACAGCAGGAGATGGTGCTGACTGTGACAACAAATATAAGCCGTACAGTCCTTTCCATACTGGGCACAGAGCTGTCATACTTTATCAATTCAGGAGAGTGTATGTGCAATCAGCCCCCCTGGTAGCCCCCTTCTCTTTGTTATTGGGGTCTCTTTGCAATAGGCAAATGATATTATTGCCCAAAATTAGCCGCTGCATCTCTGGTTGATGAAGTTGAAGTTGTTTTGACTATTATTTTATCTCAGCCAGTTAATTTTGATTGCCTTTCTTCAGCTCATTGTACAGGAACAGTTTTAATAATGTTTGTATGCATCCAAACCATAGGAGCTGAATTATGGCCATCATATTTGCAACGCTGGGAGGAACTAGCAATACTCCACAACGTGGCTGCTGAAAGAATACAAATGTGTTGTCTATGGCAGGTTTAATTTCATCCATCACATAGCTCTGCAGGATTCAAATGCTGTTCTGAAGACTTGCTTTGAAGCTTACTAATATGGTGGCTTGAGTCTTCTGAAGCATTTATTGCTTTTTTCCTAAAACTTTATTATTTCTTTTCAAATATAAACCTCATTAGCTAAGAAACTACGTTGTATAGTTTCCTTTTTTCTCACTCTGTATATATCCTATCAGCCAGTGTACTGCCATGTTAGCTGAAACAGCAGTGAATGCTATATTTGATAATGATCTGAGGCATTCATTATCTGTGGAGGTGGAATGCTTCCGAAAAGACTTACAGCAAAGGCCAGTGCTGTAATTTCTCATTGTGTTTATATATATAAACATCATCATATGAAAGAGACCAAATAAATCTGAACCCATTCTGTGGTCTCTATTATGATGAATACTGATGAGAACTATGAAAACTTTGACACTGTTTTGAAAAAAAATGGTTGTAGCAATGTGTCACCCATTCAACAAACTCAGTTTATATGGACACTTCAAAGAATACTTTGGCACTGATGCCAGAATTTTGTGGGCAATCATCTCACTGTTTGTATTCTGAACATTAGAATAGCCTCCTACTATTTGGTGAAAAGCCATCTCCTAAGTTTCAAACAACAGGAATCCAACTTGGATATATCAAAGATTGAAATAAAAGCAATTTATCAATTTTACAAGTCTGCTTTTTAGTTTTTTGCAATATTTGATAGAGTGCTAAATATGGAACAAAATATCATTCAGTATACTCAAACCTAGTAAAACAACCTATGAAACCACATTGCCCAAGGAAGGAAAACACCTCAGTAACTCTTTCTCAATGTTGCTATGTGTATTAGTTTTCTATTGCTACTGTAACAAACAGCCACAAACCTGTGGCCTAGCACATTACAAATGTATTATCTTACAGCTGTGTAGATTAGACCAACACAGGTCTCATTGGGCTAAAATAAAGTTGTTGACAGGGCTACATTCTTTTCTTGAAGATCTAGGCAGAATCCATTTTCTTGCCTTTATCAGCTTCTACGGAATGTCCATGTTCCTTGGCTCATGGTCTTCTTCCTCCATCTTCAAAGTTAGGAACAGAGCATGTCTCTGACCATTCTTCCATAGTCATGTCTCTGTCTGACCACAACTAGGGAAGATTCTTCATGTTTAAGAGCCCATGTTATTAGATTGGGCCCATGCAGATATTCCAGGATAATCTCCCCATTTCAAGACCGTTAACTTAATCACGTTAGTAAAGTATGTAAGGTAACATACTCACAGGTTTTCATAAGTCGGCTATGGCCATCTTTGGGGGTCATTTTTCTGCCTACCATACAGTGTAAGAAGTGGTTAAGAGCATCACTCTGGCACTAGTCAGTCTGTGTTCATCATTTACAAATTGGTGAATTTGGGCAAGTTACTTAACTTTTGCGTACTTAACTTTTCCTCCTAAGTAAAACGGATATAATAATGTTACATATCTCATAGAGTTATTAGATTTAGTGAGTACATACATAGAAATACTTATAACAGTAGACGTCACTCAGTAGAGACAGTAAAATTATTGGAAGTCTGAGGGTTGAGCTACTATGCAAGGTCTTTTCATCCAGCAAAGCTCACATTATGAGTTTCTGAGTCTCCAAGAGTACCAGATTTATGGCAGGAGATTATTCTTTTTCCTCTCAGTGTGGAGTACATTGAAAGGCCAACATTTGTCATCTTTCCCTTGAATTTCCAACAGATAAAAATATTGACATCCTTATTTAGGGAGAGATGTGGGGAGAGGACTGGGATGTTTCTCCAGCCTCATCTGTGGTTTCCTAGTGGTGGCTGTCAGTGATGATGGCTCTCATTATTATTGACTCTTAGCAGTGGACATGGGTTCCATCTGGAGGACTTCTGTCTCTGTAATTTTCAGGGGCCATTTCCTTTGGCAGGACCAAGTTAGGACCACTAGCTTTTTATAGTAATGGCTGCTAGAATCTACTCAAGTTGGTGGTTTATAATTTTACTGATGTCTCTCACCACTTGAAAAACCCTAGGTTCCTTAGTAGCTTGAAAGCACAATAGTACTCCCACAGCGCCACCTCTAGAGGACATCTTACAATGGAGAAACATGGTAGGTGCTACAAAGTCCTTTCAAAAGCAAATTTATGCTCTCCTCAGACACCAGTGTCCAGATGTGGTTGAGACAGACACAGACCCTACGGACCCATGCATTGCAGAAGAACCTCCATAGGTTTGAACCAAAGCTGATCTAGAGAGGGCTGGCTGGGTGCTAACACAGGCATGATATGCTGTCATTTCATATCTCGGCACCATTTCTTAACCACCCTTTATGCAAGTCATACTTGGTTATTCCAAAGGTACACATAATGGGCTTATAAAAAGTTTTCCTTTTCACAAATAATTTTGACAAAGAGTGAGTTTGGGAGGCTTCTCACAGTGATAAGATCTGACCTTGTCTTGCTGGATACGTAGACTTTCTACTTCTGGACATAACCCTTAAAGGACTCAGCAAGTTCGTCTACAAGGCAAACGTTTAGAATTCTAACTTTAGAGGAGAAAGGAACTTTATATGGGTTTTTAATGATGAAGGTGAATGACTGTGACAGTCTCAGTTATTGTTAAATGTAGACACCAAAATAGAACCTGTCTTAAGGGAACTGCAACTGCAATTTATGAAATATGCTTTTCTTTAAGATTCTGAAATTCTTGGCTCTAGCTGATGCTAAGAAATTGGTTTCTAGGAAAGCTGTATCTCAATAAAGATTGTGTACAATGACAATTACAATTCACAGTGCATTGGTTAACATGTTATAGAATATAGTGTTTCATGCTTTCATATAATTATGAAAGTTCAAAGAGTGTTTCTGGAAGAAAAATTGATTCATGAAAATAGCAAACACAGACACAGATTCAATAGCTTTTACCGGGAAATGATTTCTTTGCCAAAATCATGGCAATATGAATTTCCTTTCACGAAGTTGGCAAGTTCATATGAAGCTATTGTGGCTCTTAGAAGCAACATTAAACATACACAATAGACTACATTTACTTAGTCCCTGTGGATGTTAGAAGATTTGAAATATCAAGGATAAAAGTATTATCAGTAGGGTTTCTTTCCATGAATCAAAAGTGTAACGACAAAATATTTTAAGGTCAATTGCTGTGCATCAAATTTTAGGCTTTGAACAAATTGCAACCTTAGCAACCAAGGAATTTATGTGCAGTAAGAGAAAAGATTCATCTCTCAGCTATTAGAAAGGAAAAGATAGAAATTAGAAGGGAAGGAGGGAGGGAGGAGGGAGAGACAGAGAGAGACAGAGAGAGGCACTGGCAGCTGAATATAATGCTTCAATATATGAGTGAATTTTACCTCACCAAACAATGAAATGTAAAAGCTGTAAAAGATGGACAGAAAGGAGAATTGCCTTAGAAACTTAGAAAATTTGAGCCTCAAAAAGCATATATAAAAATAAAAACTCTACAACTAACAAAAGCTCTTAAAAATTTAAAAGTTGCACAGATATTTAAAGGAATTCTAAACTCAATTTCACCTTTTTTTATAAATTAAATATTAAATTGGAAACCACTTGGTTACGTTTGTAAAAAAAATATTAATAATGCATTGGAGCAACAAGGAGACTAATGAAATCCATAGAAATTGACTATGTGATTACAAATATCTTAGTGGAGATTATGCTAACAGAATAACACATTGTTTGGTCTTTAGGCTTTCATCATTCCTTTAGATTATTGTAAAAGTCTGTTTGTTGTTAGGTGCTGTCCAGTCAATTCTGACTCATATCGACCCCATGTGACATAGTAGAACTGCCCTATAGGGTTTTCTAAGTTGTAGTCCTTATGGGAGCAGATCACCAGGTCTCTTTCCCTGTGGAGCCACTGGGTGGCCATTCTTCCATGGCATAGCTGGGTAGGTTTGAATGCCAACCTTTAAGTTAGTAGTCAAGCACAAACCATTTGCGCCACCCAGGGACCTTTATGTGTATATATATACATAATTGCTTAGCGATCTACTCTGTTCAGTTATGCTCCTAATTATCTAGGTTCAATAGTGAATCCATGCTGACTTCCAAGGACTTGTTGAAGCAAATATCTAGACTATGACTAATTAGAGGGCTCTTTAAAACTTTCAGTATTAGAATATCCCATTAGTCTCTACTCTAAAGGGTATAAATTTGTCATGTGGCTCTTCTGCTAAGTGGTATTTGCCAATAGAGGAATTATTAATAGTGCTTATTAAGAGAAAAAGATTTGAAATCATATCAATTTGGGGTCAAATCTTGTCTGCCATAGATCAGCTATATGACCTTGGGTAAGTAAATTAACTTCTTGAGGCCTCAGTAAAATAGAAAATAATACTACTCAACTGATAGAGGTTGTAGAGCCCTGGTGGCACAGTGATTAAGGGCTTGGCTGCTAACCAAAAGGTCGGCAGTTTGAATCCACCACCAGCTGCTCCTTGGAAACCCTATGGGGTAGTTCTACCCTGTCCTATAGGGTCACTATGAGTAGGAATCAACGTGACATCAATGAGTTTGGTTTTGGTTTTTAACAGAGGTTGTTATGAAGATTAACTAAATCCATGCATATAAACAGCCTAATACAATGTCTAGCACATTGTAGATAATTAATAAAAGGCTACTATTTTTTATTGCTTTTACTATTATCATCATATTTGTTGAATCAAAATCTTTTATCTCTCTGAAGCATCTTGGCCATCTTGTCAGCAGTGTTTCTTTGTTATAATAGATCAGAATATGTCTACCATCCATTTTATTCAGGAGGCAGAGGCAAGCATTGCATCAGGCATTTCTTTCCAGTGTTCTACAGTTTTTTCTTTCCAAGTATGTAAGAGCAATTTTTACTTGTCAATGAACCCCCAAATGATGAACTACATGGTGAATGAATTGGTTTGTTAAACTACTAAACATTATCTTGACAATGATGTAAGCATTTTTATGTAAACTACCGGGCTAATTATGCTCCATCCCTTCGACCCATAGACACCGTATTTGATTAGGACTACCTTGGTGTCTTGAAGGGGGTTAAGTTTGCCAGATCAGATGTTCTTCTAAATCCCAATGTCTGGTACAAAATAGTTACCTAAATCTGGCTTAATCCAGAATCCACCCTAAAGCCTCAGTTAACTTTTGGGCAGTTCCAAGTATCTTCCTTCAGTAATGTCAAACTACCCCATTACTTATATTTGAACTTCTGCCAGACTGAACAACACAGTTCACTTTTGCTGCAGTCTCATACTTTCAGCCTTTTGGAATCACTACTTCAGGCTTTCCCTATCTTGCTATATACCAGGTAATTAGTTTGGATGCTTTCTCACATTGGTGTTCAGCATTTGGCTGGAACAGTGGTTCCCATCAACAATAATAAAAAGAATGAAACAAGTCTACTGGCCACTTTAGTATAGAAAGTCCTCAACGCCTTTAAGACATTCAGATGTTCTTGATACTTAGAATTTTGAGTGGCATCACAAAATCTTCAAACATCCATGAACAGTAAGTAAAAAGAATACACTGTGGTTCTGAGAATGTTTCTAATTCACTACTTGTTTATTGGAAGAGAATATGGTTCATATTAAATTCAAGCTTCTACATAAGGCATCTACCCCAGACTCAGGCAGTATCTGTCGAATTTAAAACCTTGCCGTCTAGTCAATTCTGACTCATACCAACCCTATACCTGGTGCCTATACCAAAACCAAACCAAACCCGTTACCATTGAGTCGATTCCGATTCATAGCAACCCAGTGCAAATACTTACCCCAAAATACCAAACAGTAAGAAAATGAAAATGAACTAAAATACTCTCTCCAATGTTGAAAAATAGATTATTGGGTGGGGTAAGAAGAACCAAATTAAACAGATGTTTAAATTAAACTCAACTATGAGTTTAATTTGATTCTTCTTCAACTATGAGTTGAAGAGTTCAACTATGGTTGAACATTGGAGAGAGGAGCATTTTAGTTCGTTTTCATTTTCTTACTGTTTGGTATTTTGGTGTAAGTATAAGCACTGAGTTCCAGTCTAAATCTTACACAACCACTGCAAGAATGAAGCACCAGGGCTAAATAAATGCAACTCAGCTTCCAAGAGATTGATCCCTTTCTTTGTGAATGGACTAGATTCTTCTGTAAATTGTCAAGGTCAATGCATTTAGATCCTCTGAACATTGTTAACCATGTCTTCACTATATGCTTGATTTAACACCAAAGTGGTCAATAAAATTAAGAGCAGTCTTGCGAGTCTTCTGTAGGTTTGGAACTTTTAATTACTCCCATTAATTTTGTGATAATAGAGATTCAGTTTTCTAGCTGTGAAGTGTTTTACACAGTAATCAGGAAAAAATAAAAGTGCTTTTGAGGGGAAATCTTTCAATTTCAAATGTTACAATTTGACCTCTGTATGTGCTCTATTTAATCAAAAGAGCAAATTTCATGATCATGAGAACTGTTCAGTCTCACTGGAATCATCAAAGTGTTACAAATGACAAATTAAAATAATAAATATAACGTGTTAATTTTCATCATAGTGAAAAAATTACAGGCAATGATTTGAAAGTCTTAGATTGGTCTCCAGCAGTTAAAAATAATAGCAGAAAAGCAACAGTATTAAAACATCTTGATTATTTATCAATCTATTCATCCTTAATTAAAAAATATTTATTACCCAATGCATTCCAAATATATAGTAAGAAGATTTATATCCTGATGAGACAAAGTTTATATGCCGATGAGACAAAAGAGGGAAACATCACTTTTGAATTTCAACTACCTTAAGAATAATAAGGTTATTAATTTTTAGAAGAAATGCAAAACCAAAGACCAAAAATAGGAGTCAAGAGGAGTAAGACATAATGATTTGGCACAATTAAAAATATCATCATATATTTCTGATAATTTTGAACTTTTTTCATGTTTGTTTTCAGATGTATTAATAATTTATTGAAATTCAGTAAACACTTTGGTAATACTAAACCATGAATATTTTAATTCTACTAAATCAAAGATTATCCTCAACATCATTTTAAATGGAAATGCAGTGGCTACTTTTGCATAGACATTTCTAACTGGCATTCCTCTGTTTAGA
This sequence comes from Trichechus manatus latirostris, assembly GCF_000243295.1. NCBI lineage: Eukaryota > Metazoa > Chordata > Mammalia > Sirenia > Trichechidae > Trichechus > Trichechus manatus. The sequence goes on along the minus strand of NW_004443939.1, from coordinate 17,355,150 downwards.
GAAGGCTACATCTACACTTTCCTTATATATAAATAACTGCTCCAATCAGTTAACCAAGGAGCTTCCATCTATGTCACTGATTTCTCTCAAGTTTCTTCCTGCCTAATATGTATAGTGTGAACAACTCTTCCTTTTAGTCCAACTCTTTCTCTTGTTCTTTTCTTCAGAAAGGAAAGAAAGAGGGGCAGGAAGAATGTAAGAAACAGGAAGATTGGGAAGAAGTAGAGGAAAACAAGGAATTAAAGGCTCTGCTTCAGGTACAGAAATCTGCAGAGGAGAGGTATCAAGATTTTTTAGAGAAACAGGTCTCATAATCGGAAATTGATTTGTGGTTTATTTTTTCTCACAGTGGTGAGTTAAAAAGGTTAGGATCAGGTTGTGACTCAAAGGAAAGTTGAGAGCTTGCAGATGTTTTATTCATATTTAATTTCTTTCTTCATCACCTAAAGTTTTATGATGTCACTTAATACAATTAAATTTGATAAGGTTGAAAGTAGATAGCTTCAATCATCATTGAATTATAATTAGTAATTGATTCAACACTGAGAACATTAAACACTGATGGTATCAGGGCAGGTTATATAGCTCAGGTTACAGTTTTTTTTAAATAAAAATTTCAGATGGCCCACACTGGAATGAGGCAGGCCACACGTGAGCATGGGCAGCATGTTGGATGTCCAGGTAGTGGTTGAGGTTAGATTTGAGGTGGTAGCGTACCTTTATCCCATGGTTTGACTAGCAGAGATGAGCATGGGAAGGAAGGACTGATTCTTCTGCCATTGCTAACTCTTGATTTTTTCGTAGAAATTTGCTATCTGTGGTTTTCAGTTCTACAATTCTATTGTTGAAATACTTCACTTTAGGAACACAATGAGTTAGAGAGATGTCAGTCAGTGGGCCCTGGCATTGAACCACTATCACTGTTGCTATGAGAAAAACTTTTACCCAAAGAAGTGATTTACAAGTAAACCTTGGAAACAACTTGTTAGAAATTGGCCATACAGCTTTCTTTACAAACATATGCACTTGTGAGGTAAAAAATATACTTTTTCTTTCAAATAGAATGCTTACATATATTTTTTCTTATTCTTACGGTTTGTCAAGCACTGCAGTGAATTCTTATTTCCCTGTGCTGAAGAAGTTTCTAATTGGCTTCATAGCTAGTTTATTAAAGCACAGTAAAAATACTTAAATTTTTTTCTGACTAACCTTTGTTGCCTCAGTGGAAGATGGTGTTTTTCTAATTAAAATTGTCAATAAGAAATTCACTTCTTACCTTGTCAGAAGGTTTGAATGGATTTCCTTGTCCACTAATTCCACCACTGATACTAAATCCAAGGCCAGGGTTCTTTTCTATTCTCACACAAAACTATGTAAAGAAATATATAAAAAAGGTAGTCAAATGTCTGAAACAAAGAGAATACCTTCAAATAACTGCATCCCCATAGAAAAGAGTCACAATCCTCTGGTAAGTTCTCAGGGTTAGCCCACGTTGACTTGGTGTAAAAAGACATAGAGTATAAACATTGACAAAATGTTTAGTGTTTCTATAGGCATCAGATACGATTGAAACTAACTTGAAATTAATTAGGCAAGCAAACATTAGTCAGTACTTACTCATTACGGTGTGTACTAAATTTTGGTTAATAGTTTTTAAAAATATAAAATCTTATAAACAGTTAAAAGTTTGTGCATTATTTTAGCTATCTATCATAAATGCACCTGTATTCAGATGAGTTAGAAAGAACTATATGAATAAATGAAAGAAAACTTTCAAATATAGTGTGAGGGAAAAACGGCTATTTAAATAGTTGCCCCTGCTTTCTAGGAGAGTACCACAATTCATCCTCACAATTCTACAGTTTATAAATAGCAGGTTCTTTAGTTTGAGAAAGGAGAGTACTTCTGGCCATAGTTTGATAGTGAGAAACAAAAGAAAAATGAATTTCTCAGTATAATAGAGTTACACGTTTGGCTGCAGCTCCTAGAGAGGGAGTTACGGGCCTTAAAAGAAAGAGGAGACACTGTGAAGAAGTCTAGTTACAGAAAGAGGTCAAGAATATGGTGGTAGCTCAGCTTGGAATAGGGGGTGAGGGGACACAACCAGTAAGAAATTGTTTTTGACAAGGAACAGCCAATACATTTTTAGGACCGTGAGGGGTAGAGTTCTGTGTTGTATTGCCTCCCCAATACTCCAAATCATCATTTAAAGTCTGTTAAACATAAGAGTTCTTGATGAGCCTGAGCTGGGGATATGTGTGTGAACAATGGTGAAAATGCTAGTTTTTCATGTAAAGTGGAACAGGGTGACCCCAGATGATTAAAAGATTTGTGATACACAAGCAGCATACACTTTGGTTATTAAAAACAAAACAAAACAAAAAACTAACAACAATCCAAAAACCATATTAGAACTTTTAAGGACAGAATAAGTACTGGAACTAGGTGAGCCAAGTGTTACCAGAGGTTAGCAGGCAAAATATTCACAGTTAAGAAAAAAATCAAAAGAATGCATTAGTATATATTTTGTATTTATATAAACATATACTGGATGAGTTCTTACAGATGCTTGGAACCATTTGCTTTCTTAAGTAGCTTAATGTTTTCCTCAGCAATCTTGCTTAGCCTATTAATTTGCTTATGGGCAAATTAAATGTCCCAAATATTATTGATATGTTAATGTTCAAGGTGCCTTTAATTGTTTTCTCTTAGATAGTTCAAGTCAAACTAGAGTCCTGTTCCTGACTTAATTATCACATATTGTGAGTCACTGGAACCTGTATTAACTAGGCTTGGCTGTTTAATAGGACTACTTTAATTCACTGTCATATTTCATAATAGTAAATATAACGTTTAACATATAGCTTACTTACAACACAAGGGTAAAAAAAACTATCCACTAATGTGATTTTTGTAGTAATTAATGAATAATTTCTGAATAATGGATAAATGCAATTACCATAAGTACTCACCCATATTTTTATTATAGATCTGTTTAATTACAACTTTTCCTCTAATTGAGCCATATTTGTCAAAACTAGTTATCATAATGTGGTAGCAACTACAGTTTTGTATTTATATGGATCACAGTTTATGGATATGAACATATTATAGCTTGATGTAGCTGGAAGGGATATTTTAGCTTTATTCAATACATCATTTTTGTTACTATTGATTAACTGAAAGTGAGAAGAATATAACCGATATGATTAAAACATTTTATCTTTGTTTTTTTCCCACATATCTATGTGTTTTCAGTTGAATTATTTAAAATTTGGATTGAATCTCTCTCATGTGTAAATTTTATATTGAACAATGTAACATGTAAAAGGTATATGCACTTCCAGCTTTCTCCAAAACAAAACCCATTGTCATGGAATTGATTCTGACTCCTAGCGACCCTATAGGACAGGGTAAAAAAAACAAAAACAAAAAACCAAACACAAAAAACCAAACCCACTGTCATCAAGTTGATTCTGATTCATAGCAACCCTACAGGACAGGGTAGAACCACCCCATAGAGTTTTCAAGGAGCGACTTGTGGATTCAAACTGCCAACCTTTTGGTTAGCAGCCATAGCACTTAACCACTACGCAACCAGGGTTTCCATAGGATAGGCTAGACCACTGTAAAGACCAAAAGGAAACAAATGCAACAGATTTCATATCAAATTAAATTTCTGAGAGTAGTTTCCTGTGATTCTTTTTCAAGGTAGCAGCTATATCTATTTTATATTATTGTCAATCTAGAAAACACTAATAAATCTAAGGGAAACAAATTTCATATGTGCCAAGGATATGAAGAACTGCTTCAATATATTTTTAATAACAGAAATAATAAAGATGACACTGTGGTTTTATAAATGTGACTAAGAGCCATAAATTCCAATCTGAAGCTTGACTACCCTTGGGCATGGTATAGCATGGCTAATAGGTTGTGTTGTGACTGTTGTGTCTCATAAAGCATGTCAGAGGCAATATTCTTCTCTCGTGTAAAGAATTCCACCTGCCTGTAAAGGCCCAAAGAGGCCATAAAATCAGAGAGATTACCTCGCAGACAAGAAGCAGTCTGAATTAAACTAGAGGGGATTAGCAAAGAGGAAATGTAATGTTCTCCGAAAAGGTCAGGTCTAGGAGATTGCTGAATCACTTATCTAATGAGAACTGGTATTTCAATTTTCTTTTAAGAGACTGATTTCAAAGAATGAAATTTCTGGCTGAAGACATAAGCAAAAGCGTAGATGTCAACAGCGAATTTGCTTCGTTCAGAGTGTCTTTCCATTATTAGGCTTTACTTGATACTTCTAGTCTGTGTTAAATCTTGTTCTAATTAAAATGCTGGGTCTTGTTTTAGAGAGACCGTCATGAAAGAATGGATCATTACTTAGCAGTGTGAGGCCTTGTGAGTCACAATCTATAGAAGACAGGGTTCTGACTTGGTCCCACAATGCCCTAAAACCTAGTAGCAGGAACAAAGGAAATGGCTATGTGTGTGTGTGTGTGTGTGTGTGTGTGTGCACGCGCGTGCTTGTGCACATACATGAGCACCTGTGTAAGGGCAGAGTTGATTCAGAATTAGTGAGGAGCATTGCAAGAAAATACCTGGTGATGCTGTAACGAAGTAATTGACCATGGCATGCTCTAGTGACCCTTCTTTTTCCTAGCAGCATATATTACATCATGGATTGAGTTGTGTCCCCCAAAAATATCTGTCAGCTTGGCTGGGTCATGATTCCCAGTGTTGTATGAGTGTAATCTGATGTGATTTCCTTATGTGTTGTAAACTCTATCACTATGATGAGATTATATGTGATCTCCTTATGTGTTGTAAATTCTATCACTGTGATGAGGTTATACTGATGAGGTTGACAAGATTAGATAGTGTCTTAATGCAATCTCTTTTGACATATAAAAGAGAGAAGTGAGCAGAGAAACACAGGAACCTCACACCACCAAGAAAGCAGTGCCGGAAACAGAGCGTGTCCTCTGGACCTGAGTTTCCTGCACTGAGATGCTCCCAGACCAAGGTAAGACTGATGTATCACAAGGACCTTCCTCCAGAGCTGACAGAGAGAAAGCCTTCTCCTGGAGCTGATGCCCTGAATTTGGACTTGTAGCCTACCGGACTGTGAGAGAATAAACTTCTCTTTGTTAAAGCCATCCACTTGTGGTATTTCTGTTGGAGCAGCACCAGATGACTGAGACATATTATAAGGCTTTCAGTGGATACTTGCTATTTTTACTGCCAAGGATCCATTCTTCTTTCTGGTGGCTCTACTTCAATTTCTCTTTGAATAACACCCACTCCCCTGATCTCAGCCTGTATGTATTGGTTGAGGCACTTTACCTAGGTCTAAAGGAAAGCATTGTATCTCCCTAAAAATGCAACTGTTTATAGATGAATAGGTAACCCAATCAAAAAGGAGAAATGGCATGACTACAAAAAAATTTCCACTAAAGAGACTCTTGTACCTTCTTGCTAATTTTAACTATGAAATAGTCTGGAGTTCCTACAGCTATTTTTCTACTATGATGGGAAAGTCTTGCTGAAAGAGAAACTAACCGAGAGGAAACAATATCAAGTGATGAAGAGAGGAGCCAGAACTTCCACTGAGCCCAGCATTAAGCTTTATCTGAAGCCTGTCTTATCCCTGGACTTTCAGCATATGTGAACCAAATAAATTATCATTTTGTTTATATCCAATTGGGCTGAGTCACTTGTGATCAAGGTTCCTGGTCGATAAGAAATTAGGAGAAATTTGCTTATTTGCAAATATAAAATAATTTTCTATTACAGTTTATTATAAAAAGAAAACCAATTATACACTTGTTTGAAAATTCCCTTGGGAACTGAAACAAACAGAATCTCAAATGTTCTATACTGTGTAAATTCAAGGTAAGGTCTTGATTTATCGGAGAGCTGTTAATTGCTGAAGCATCAAGAAAGAACCTTGTAACCAAGAAAGTTTCACTTCTAAGGCCATGTCCAGGCCTGAACCCTGAGAACACTTATAAAGAAGCTCTGATGAACAGGTATCCTCATGGATTTTTATGCAAGTAGGACATCTGAATTACTTCTTTATGTTTATTATATTATCTTCATCGACTATCTAGAACAATGCTGGCACGTAACTAGCACTCAAGTAACTTTTGGTTGACTGAATTAATGGATGAGTTAATGTGCATGTGCAACCAAAAGTACTCTCAAATACGTATTCTCAAAAGCAGTGATGGCTCCTTGTTGAAACACATGATGAACTATCAGAAGGAATACCAGTTTTTTAAAAGAATGCTTCAGTTATATAATCAACTACTTTGAAATAACTATTTCAGTGTTGAAAATGAAAATTTTTGTAGAAATCACGATTCAACCATTAACTCCACAAATATTTATTGATTCCCTGCTAAGTGCCAGGCACTATACCAGACAGATAAAAATCCTTGACTCATGGAACTTGCATTCTAATGGGGAAGACAGACAGTAAACATGTAAACAACAAACAAATAATTTCAGATAGTGAGATGAGCCGTAAAAAACAAAGCAGGAAAGGTGGTATAGAGCTATGAAATGGGAGTGAGGAGCTACTTTAGGTAAAGGACACAAGAAAGGCCTCTCTAGAGATGTGACATTTAACCAGAAAAGTGAATGATGTAAAAGATCAAGTGATACACACTAGGAACAATGGGAAAACTATTCCAAGAAGAAGTAACAGCAATTGTTAATGCCCTAAAGATGAGTGGGTCTTTATAAGTTCAAAAAAACAACAAGATTATACAGACAATAAAACACAGAAGGGGCACACTCATGGAAACTTCCTAGACATAACCAAACTCCTCACAGGGCAAAGTTACTAGGCTTGGACACTAAGGACCATAGACTCAGGGCAACTGGCATAACATAGTTCATAAAGACAATGTTCTACATCTTACTTTAGCGATTACTGTCTGGGGTCTTAAAAGCTTGTGAGTGGCTATCTAAGATACTCCACCGGTCTCATCTTGTTCAGAGTAAAAGAGAATGAATAAAACCAAAGAGACAAGGGAACAATTCATCTAAAGCACTAATGGATCACAGGAACCACAGCCTACATGACCCCAAGACCGGAAGAACTAGATGGTGCCCAGCTACTACTACAGACTGTTCTGACTGGGATCATAACAGAGGGTCCCAGGCAAGTGGGAGAAAAATGTAGAACAAAAATCAAATCCATAAAAAAGACCAAACTTACTGGTCTGATAGAAACTGGAGGAACCCTCGACACTATGTCCCAAAGACACCTTTCTAACACAGAATTGAAGCTATTCCTAGAGACCGCCTTTCAGCCAAACAATAGACAGGCCTACAAAATAAACAATAATATCCAAGAGGAATGAGCTCCTTAGAAGAGTTAATTATATGAGACCAAAAGGGCAACATCTGCCCAAAAGCAAAGACGAGAAGGCAGAAACGGGTAGGAAGACCAGATGAAAGGTAATGGGGAACCCACGGTGGAAATGGAGAGATTGCTGACACATTGAGGAGGCTGAGACCAAGGTCTTGGAGCATTCTGTGTACAAATCATTGTATGGGAATCTGTTTTGCTCTGTAAGGCTTCACCTAAAACACAATAAAATATTTATAATAATAATAAAAGAAACAATAAGATAACATAAGGATAGACATATAGATCAATGGAATGGAATTGAGAGTTCAGAAATAAATTCTAACACTTATGGCCAGTTGATTTTCAACAACCAGTCCAAGATAATTCAATGAGGAAAGATTAGTCTTTTCAACAAATGCTGCTGGACAACCGGATATCCACATGCAAAAGAATGCATTTGTACCCCTACCTTATACTATACACAAAAATTAACTCAAAGTAGATTGTAGACCTAAACATAAGAGCTAAAACTATAAAACTCTTAGAAGAAAACACAGAAGCAAATCTTTGTGGTTTTGGGTTAGGTAGCAATTTCTTATCTATATAACCAAAAGTGATAAAAGATTGGCCTTGATCAAAATTAAAGACTTTTGTGCATCAAAGGATACCATCAAGAAATTGAAAAGACAACCCACAAAATGGGAGAAAATATTTGCAAGTCATATATCTTCAAGAGTCTTATATCCAGAATATTTAAAGACCTTTTACAATTCAATAATAAAGAGAAATAACTCAATTAAAAATTGGGCAAAGGATTTGAATAAACATTTCTCCAAAGAAGATATATAAATGGCTAATAAACACATGAAAAGATGCTCAACACCATTAATCATTAGAGAAATACAAATCAAAACCACAATGTGATACTACTTCGCACCCACTAGCATACCAAAAAGAAAAAAAAAGAAAAGAAAAGAAAGGGGGAAAAAAAAAAAACCCAAACCCATTGCCATTGAGTCAATTCTGACTCATATTGACCCTATTGGACAGAGTACAACTGCCCCATAGGGTTTCCAAGGACCAGCTCGCTGATTCGAACTGACAACATTTTGGTTAGCAGCCGAGCTCTTAACTACTATGCCACCAGGGCTACCCCACTAGGATAGCTATAATAAAAAAGACAGAAAATAACAAGTGAGAAAATGGAGAAATTGGAACCCTCACTCATTGCTGGTGAGAATGTAATATGTTGCAACCACTTTGGAAATGATGTTTTAATACGATTATGATGACAATGGCTGCAAAATGGTATAAATCTACTAAAAATCATTTAATTGTGCAATTTAAACAGGTAATAAGGCTGTTAAAACAGCATTCACAACAATATCATCGTGACTAGAGAGAAATAGCTAAGGAAAGAGTGGAAGGAAAGTTAGGCAGGGGCCATAGTAAGGATTTAGAATTTATTCAGAAATTTTGAAAGCTTTTAAAGGAGAAGTGTGACATGATCTGATTTATGTTTTAAAAAGATCACTCTGGAAGTAGAGAATAGACTGAAGGGAATAAGAGAAAGCAACTAGGAGGCAATTAAAATAGTTAAGGGTGAGGTGATGGCTGACTAGGGTGGTAACAATGCAGATGATGAGAAGTGGTGGATTCAGGATATATTTTGATGCAATTGCTGTGGATTGTATACGGCCTGTAAGAAAGGAGAACCAAGGATGACTGGATGATTATCTAGGATTTTCATCCAGAGCAGTAGAAGGACTATTAACTGAAATGGGGAAGTCTGGGGCAAAGTATGCTTGCTAGCGACGGGACAGGAAATCAAGAGTTCCTTTTGACTACGCTAACTTTGAGAAGTCCATTGCATATATACATATGGAGTTCAGAGGAGAAGCCAGTGCTAGAGATATAAATTTCAGAATCATCCAGCCTGGAAGTGAATGAGATAATCCTGGGGGGATAGTGTGGCTAGAGAAAAGAAGAAGCCCAAGGCCCGAATGCTGAATCACTCCCATATTTAGAGTCAGGAAGAGAAGAGAGATGAGCAAAGAAAAGAAACTGAGAAAAATGGCTAGCGTGTTAGGAGGGAAACCAGTAGAATAATGGTAGTCAAGTAAAAAGAATGTTTCAGCAAAGAGCTCAGTCAAGCCAGGTGGCTGAGAGGCAAATGAGACGAGGATGGAGGTTTAATTATGGGTCTTGACAGAAGCAGAAAGAGTGCTTCATGGTATTTAAATTAAACTTGACACTCAGCTTCTGTTAAAGGTGATGGAAAAAATTGGAAACGGATATAATGGTGATTGTTGAACAACATGATAATCATAATTAATGTCACTAAATTGCACAGGGGCCCTGGTGGTGCAGTAGTTAAGCATCTGGCTGCTAACCAAAAGGTCAGCAGTTCAAATCCACTAGCTGCTTCTTGGAAACCCTACGGGGCAGTTCTACTCTGTCCTGTAGGGTCCGTATGAGTCAGAATTGACTTAACAGCAATGTTTTTTTTTTAAATGGGTAGATTGTACATATGAAAATGTTGAAATGGCAAATGTTTTAGCACATATATTTACAATAATAAAAAAATTAAACATACTGCTACTTTTAGCTCCTAGTCTTATGAGTTGTTATGTAACAGTACTTGAAGAGCACTATACTACTATAAGGTACTGGTGTTTTTTGTTGTGATTACATTATAGGCACTACATAGCTGAACAAAATCTATATAAACCTTCTCTGAATTTTCCACAGTTTCTAATGAGCCTGTGTAACAAGGTCAAAAAGTAATAATTATTATAAAATAAATAAATGTTAATACTCAAGAGTAATTAATATTTTTGAAATATTGACCCTTGTTTACTTTCATACCTTTTCCTATTGTGAATGAGAGATGAAAGTCCAGATAAATGCCCTATTTAAGTCTTTTGAAAACACATACTAATAATATTAAGACAGATGAATAAAATTCCCTGATGTAGTAGTTTCTAGGTCTTTCAGAAAAAATAAGCCAACTCTGTATCTGCATATTTAGGAACTAAAACTCACATACCTTTTTAGTCTGGAAAAAAATTTTAAAGACTATTTATTTCATTTCCATGATTATTTATTTTATTTCCTTTATTTTATACATTAAGTAAATCAACAAGATCTTGCAGATATTTAGTGAAACAGTGACCGAGGGCCTTCTGATTCCCACTGCAATGTTTACTGCACTCTACTATGTGACCACACTCAGCTTGTAAAGTCAATTGTTACAATTTGTGGTGTTGAGGTACACATTATTTGCATCAAACTATGAATCATAAATTCACAGTTTCAGTATTATATAACATCATTTTGATGACTGAAGAATAACATTCTATGGGGAAAACATTTACTGATAGCCATACTTTATAAGTGGGGCAAGATGAGGTATGGTGTGTTCTTGAAGTCATTTGAGTAAGTAACATACATTTAAAATCATTTTAATACTTATTTTCTAACTACTTTTATTAAATGATTTCCTTTTAACTAAATAACCTATGATTTAAGTTAAAAAAAAAATCTTTCCAATTTCTTTTGTCTTCTCATATCAAGCACTCGGTATAATGTAGTTTCCCTCAACTGGCTCCAATGAATGAAAGCCTCACCTGGAAACTTGCGAGCCTTTCAGGCAGCTGACCAGAGTTTCTGGTCTAAAGAAATGTCTGAAATTGTTTCTTAGCTGCTCTTGTACTCCACAAATTGTTAAATATTCAAATGATGTCTTCCTAGCATCTCCTTCTGGGAGGATTTGGGAGCTTTGTTTTTTTCTTGAATATGATGGATACCCATCAGTTTGTATAACTCACAGAGGCTGACTTTACTATGATCTTACAAGTTCTTTCCGGCACAGACTTCAGTTCACATGGTAGGAGGCAGCTATGGAGTGCCACCATTCTGATAAGTTCGGTCAGTTAGTGAGGATGGCCTCTTGTCTGGGCTAGACATGGACTGGAGATATATTTCTCCATTGTTTTACTCTTTCAATGTGGCCTTTCTCTTGACTTGTGTATTTGGCTATAGCGCAGCAGGCTGCAACATGTAATGTTGTGGATTCATGAGGACTGGGTTCCAAGTTCAGTTCAGCTTCTAAATTATTTGTGATCCCAGGCAAGACACAACTTCACTGAGTCTTAGTTTTCTAATCAATAAAATGGAAACTGCTCTACCTGTATCACAGCATTATTGATGAGACTAAATCAGTTAGTACACATGAAAGAGTTTTGACAGGTTCTAAGCATTATGCTGGTGTTTTAAAAAAAATTTTTTTTTAATTGTACTTTAAACGAAGGTTTATAGAGCAAATAGTTTCTCATCAAACAGTACACATATTATTTTATGACATTGGTTAACAACCCCACAAGGTGTCAACACTCTCCCTTCTCGACCTTGGGTCCCCTATTGCTAGCTTTCCTGTCCTCTCCTGCCTTCTAGTCCCTGTCTCTGGGCTGATGTGCCCCATTAGTCTCGTTTTGTTTTATGGGGCTGTTTAATCTCTGGCTGAAGGGTGAACCTTGGGAGTGACTTCACCACTGAGCTACAAGGGTGTCCGGGGGCCATACTCTTGGGTCTTCTCCAGTCTCTGTCAGGCCAGCAAGTCTGGTCTTTTTTTGTGAGTTAGAATTTTGTTCTATGTTTTTCTCCAGCTCTGTCCAGTACCCTCTGTTGTGATCCCTGTCAGAGCAGTCAGTGGTGGTAGCCGGGCACCAACTAGTTGTACTGGGCTCAGTCTGGTGGAGGCCGTGGCATGCTGGTGATTTTACTTCCTATTTCTACTTCAGCATCTATATACTCTGCATTCAGATATATTCTGTCTTGGACTGTACATTTGCAAAAGGTAAAAGACAAATTAATGTTTCTTTTGACAGTATTCAACAAGTCATGGACCATTTATGTATACTTTTAAGTAGTGATAATAAAAATACACCCACTTCTCACTTATCGATATGGTTAGGTTCTAAACACCAGGTCATCATGCAAAATTGGCATTATGGGAAAAAGGGGCATGACCACATCAGATCACAAAATCAGATCACACCATTATATAACTGCCGAATTACATCAATACATAAGTGCCAAACCACTGAGAATCATGGCCCAGCCAAGCTGACACATAACTTTAATCATCACAGCTAGTGTTATTCTTGCCTCACACCTCGGCGTTCATTACTGCCAGAAGTAAGTCATTAATGCGCAAAATAGTCAGATAGTAGATTTTTTACTATTGTTGTAAATGTGAAATGTAGACAGTCGATAAGAGAGAAGGTGTATATAATTATTACCTAATAAAGGAATTTGTTGAACTACAGAATATCTAAAGCAGTGGTTCTTAACTTTGGTTACATGCTAGACTCACCTGGGGAGTTTTTAAAAATTCCATTGCCCATGTTACATCCAGACTAATGTTACCAGTTTCTTTGGGATAAGGTCCAGGCATTAGTGTTTTTTAAAGCTCTCTAGATTTCAATGTGCAGCTGAGGTTGAGAACAACTGATACAAAGTACTGTATTACTATATTGTGAAGGGGAGATGCGATGAATAGGATCTTTAGATTTCTTCACTTGGATTGGGGAATGAAGAGCAGAGCTAACAGGATGGATATGATGGCCAAGAGTTTGTATCATGGGATGGTAGTCAAACCTTCAATTTTTGACTATTTTCTTCATTCCACTACTTCATACAACTCTGACTCTTATCCTCAATTATGTTTGTCAATAATCCAAAGGATTCATGCATTAAAATATCTTTTGCAAGTAACCTCCCTTGATAGTGAACTTCAGGTGACATGCACGTGGTTTTCTGTTGCAGATAATTTGTTAAAAAGAACATCCATTGTTAGAAATCAGATTTCTAGTCTACAGAAATTAATACCTTGGATCTGTGTAGCACTTTTTGGTTTAAAAATCACTTCCATAAATTTTATTTCACTTAATCCTAGAGTCGAAAACAGACTCGATACTCATTCTCGCTGAAAAATAAACGTGAAAATAAGTGCATTAAACTTTACACTAGTTCCTGGAATTCTTGGATATTTTTGACCTGTTTTATTGTGATGGGTGGTTTGAAAGTTTAGAGGATTTCATCACTGAGAAGGAATATCAAAGTTAACTGTTTCTTTATGTTTATACAAAGTTAAAACTCTGCCTAGATCACAAATGACATGTATTCTAATTCATTCAGTGTCACCAGTGGTAGCATTTACTATAGATGTTCATTGTTATATGGAACTTATTTTAATCAGATTAAAAATGCATTATTTCTTTAGGCTCCCTTAAGGGATCAGAGGTGTGCTTTTGTTAATAAAACTTTTCGTTTATTCAGTTCTTTAGCTCTGCATCGAAGCTAGAGCAGATTTAGTTAATACCATTTGACAGAAGAGGGCACTGATCACAACAGGCAAGCATCTGAGATCACATAGTTAATTTAATGGCAAGATTGGGACACAGAACTTGAGTTTTGGGTCAGATAAACCTAGGCTAAAATTCCTACTTGATCAATTATACCAGTTGCTGTTGAGTCAATTCTGACTCATAGCAACCCTATAGGACAGAGTAGAACTGTGTCATAGGATTTCCAAGGAGTGGCTGGCGGATTTGAACTGCCAACCTTTTCGTTAGCAGCTGTATCACCTAACCACTGCGCCACCAGGGCTGCTGATCAATTATACTTTATGCAATCTACTTATTTTTGTTTTAGCCTTGGTTTCTTCATTTGTAAAGAAGAGAATAAGATTGTTGTGAGTATTAAATGAAATAGTATGTATAAGCAGGACTAGCTAGTAATCAGTGGGGCCCAGAGCAAAATCAAAATTTAAGGCTTCTCGTTCAACACTTACTAAGAATTACAAGATGGCGACAGCAGAGCATTTAAACCAGGACAAGAACCTTCTAAGTGGAAGGCTCTGTGGGACTGCACAGGTTGCAAGTCCCTGAAGCCAGGCCTGCTTGTAAGATATATAAACCAAAAAAAGAAAAAAACCCAGAAAACCTGTTGCCGTTGAGTCTATTCCAACTCATAGCGACCCTATAGGACAGAGAACTGTCCCCACAGGGTTTCCAAGGAGCAGCTGGTGGATTTGAAGTGCTGACCTTTTGGTTAGCAGCCAAACTCTTAACCACCACACCAGCAGGGCTCCATAAGATAAATATATATAGTAATGCCAAATGCACAGCATGCACTCAACGTATGGTAATTGTTGTCCCTTACTATTCTATTTTTTATTCAGGTTTCTTTTTCCTAAATCACAAAATGTGCATTTGTTGTAATCAGATTTTTTTTTAACCTGTAGCATTTCAATAAGCACTTTTTTTTTTTAAGTTTTCAAGTTTTACTTTAAAAGAAATGATTACGCTTTATCATGCTGTATAATCTTTCTTTGTGCTACGTTTTTGTTATCTGCTCGCACCTTAAAATTATGAGTGATTTAGGTTTTTTCCATGTTGCATTTGACCAAATTTAACATTGTTGTTTTGATCATTTAAGCAGAAGTTTGTTTTTCTCTTTATGTTTTTTTTCATGCACCACCAGAAATGCCTTATGAAAACACAGTGTTTTGATTTATATGCCTGAAACCTATATTAGAAATTTTCAGTTACCTCATTGGTCTTTGCCCTTAAATCACTTATCTGTAATTTTGATGTGATAGTTCATGCAGTCTTTAGATGTTTTAAATCATTTTCCCCATTTTTTCCTTCTGAAATTTGGAATAAAATTCTTGCTTTAACACACACACACACACACACACACACACACACACACACACACACGAAGAATGTGAATTTTCAAAAGAAATGTAATTTAGAAAACTACATTCCTATATGAAATATTTTTGTTATAAGAGTGAATTACATAACCTCTTTTAGCTTCTTTTTTATTTGTTTTCTGTTTGTTTACTTGTTTATTCTGTCACCTAAGGAGGTTGAGATTGATAATAATTAATGTCCCTTCAGTACTTTAATTCTCAAAATCTTTAGCTTATCTTTGGACTTATTGGAGAATGAGTGAGTGCCTCAGAGAATCTCATGAGACTATATATTTGTATTCCATGCTCTAGCTTATACAGTGATTTGAAATATTGCATCTTCTATTTATATATTCTTAGTTTTAGGCTTACTGTGTGTGTGTGTGTGTAGAATTACATCATTTAACTCTCACAAAAATCTTTTGAATGTTGTTGGTAGGTAGTAATATTCTCATTTTATAAGCAGAGAAACAGACCTCAGAAGAGTTAATGACTTGCCAAGGACCCATAGCCAACAAAAGTAAGCATGACAAAAAAATGTTGAAATGGCAAGTGTTTTGTTATATAGATATTTACCACAATAAAAACAAAAAAGTAAACACGATATGAGAACTCTAAATTCTGATTGCTAGTCTTAGTATTCTCTTTCCTTTCATGCTATAGAGATAAATGAAGAAGTGGAGAAGTTCGGGAAAGAAAAAGAAATAAGCAAATCTATGTAGTCAGTAGTGTATTGGAAGATGTTTAACAGCTGGTTAGGGGCTGGGGGAGCCCTAGCTTGTACTGCTTGATGATGTCCATGATATAATTATTCCCACAATTTTAATCTACCAATGTGATGTCATTGAAGGTGGAGCTGGGAAGAGATGTGCACAATAATGGGCTAGGATGAGCCACGCTCCAGCACACCACAGGCAGTGGACAAATACGCTGAACTTTGAAAAACGTTATAGGAAACTCTCTGAAGATTTATAACTGAGTGGTGGAGGGGAGAGGCGCATAGTTCTGGGCCAGTGCTAATTGTTTAAATGTTCCTTAGGCTTTCTCCTGCTCCCTCCAAAGTTTTTATCTCAGCATTCCAAACTATTCAGCCTGAAGACAAGGCAGAAGAAGCCAGGAAAGCAAAAGGTATTGTGTCTAAGTCCCTTCATTAACATAGCCACACCCCTCAGTTTGGAAGGCATCTAATGTTGTCAGAGCTGTGAAACAAAACATTGACAGCTACTATAAACACATTCCCTGAAAAAAAATCATGCTATTTTAAATTCAGTAAGCACATAAAACTTTAAAACTTAGTGTAACGCTCTCATTAGTCAAACTATAAAATCTATGTATTTTTTGAGAAATAGTGTCAAAGTGACATTTAAATTTAGGGCATTCAGAGTAACTGCGTCCTACTACTAAACCTACTATTCAAAGTAGGTAAAAATATTGATCTTAATGTATTTTTAAATGCATTGATTCTGAAAGAAAACAAAAAAATGTAGCTACTAACAGGATGGCGCAGGACCAGGCAGCGTTTTGTTCTGTTGTACATAGGGTCACTATGAGTCGGAACTGACTCAACGGCACCTAATAACAACAACAGAAATAGGAATAAGCCTAGGAGGTAGAAGTGGTTTGCAATCAACTGCTAACCAGAAGATTGGTGGTTCGAACCCACCAATTGGTACCACAGAAGAAAAGGCCTAGTGATCTGCTTCTTTTACGATTACAGCCAAGAAAACCCTATGGAACACTTCTACTCTGTAACACATGGGGCCGCCCATGAGTTGGGGGCTGACTTTATGGCAGCTAACAATAACAACAGCTACTAATAGGAATAACTAAATCAGAGAACAGGTTTATGTTATATTTGTTGGGAGGGGATACGAACAATTTTTAACCTTCTAAAATGCCTTTGGTAAAGCATAATTTAAAACTTTATTAACTCTTTTGACTCTGGAGAATTAAAAACCTGACATCATTATCTTATTAAAGGTACCTGTTTGGTTTATTATACCTTTAATCCAACATTTGACATAGATCAAGGTAAAAGAGGAAGAGTATTCTCCTGAAACAATATCCATGATTCTGAGAATGATTAAGATGTAATTTCAGCTTCAAGGAAGGTATTAAGAAATAGTGGAGATGTCTAGAGCAGTTGGAATCCAAATGATAAATGGCTTTTAACAATATTAAGGAAAAAACCCTAGAGAATGAAGATAATCTTGTTTGATATGTTTAGAAAATAAGGTGGGGTGATACGTGAATCTTTGAGTAAGTGAAACCTTTATAAACTAAATTAAGGAGTTAGTTAAGTTAGTGGGAGCTTTGCCTAATGATCAGAGAAGCATCTGAAGTATGAAATGAGAGAAATTAATTTTATGAGAGTATTGAGATCTTAATGTCTTACTTTCTGAGCCTTATATAATTCAGTAGACAAGATCCTATTCAATTTTCTGATCCTAAGGAAGAAAAACTGGTTCTACACTGGAAAAGCAAATTCTATTTTTAGATAGCCCAAAAGGAACAATTTTTTGCTACAGGGCATTTGTCAGTAGCTTTTGGAGCATTTCAGAGACATTTCTTATTTACCATTTTCTTCAAAGCAAGGATTTATCTCTGTATGGTTCAACTTAAAAAAAATATCTTCCTACTGATAGACAGGAATAATACTGATTACTCTTCACACTGTAAGTTTCACCAGAGGCCTTGGTAAACACACCTAATCCATTGAAGCTCTTTGTAACATTCAAAAGCTGTGCTGTAGAGCTCAACTGGAATTGAGAGTGAGTAGGAGAGGGTATAGGATAGTACTAGAAAAACTATTCTGATTCATTAATTTTTCCTTATGTGAAATGGGCTTTTCACCAACCATCATGTCATACATGTTGTGGTCCTTAACCACCAAAGATAATGATAAAATCTTCACAAAGATTTGTATATCTTTGTGTATAAGACATACAAGTGCTCCACCTTATTCAACATGGTGACAATGATACTGTGTCCCAGACTGTGTTAATGAAGGAAGGCAAACCATGGACTCTTTGGATTTTCCTAAACATTTCCTGAATATTTATCAATTATAAACAACTCTTACCTGCTCTGGGTATCCATCCATACTCCTTTGCCCTTTAGTTTGAATTAAGCACCGTCCAGGCTGAGGTCCCCGGGTGGCCTGTGAAGAGGGGATCTGAATAGGCAATGGTGACTGAAATTGCTGGATGGTCACTTTGTTTATATTTCCTTCATATGGCTGCTGTTCCCGGCTGCGATGCTGAAGGCTTTGAGATCCCATCAAGGTCTGGATGTGGCTGCCTGCCTGTGGAGAAGATAATCTGTCAGGCGAAGATTCATAGTGCTGAAAGCATGTGATTAAAGTAGAGAACACGCACAGAATACCTCTCGGGTAAAGTAGTATCGTTTGGGCTTTCAGCCACGGCTGGAAAGGATAATGAAAAAACAGTAGGGGTTTGCCTACTGCGGTTTGTGAAAATGTTAATATTGGAGCAAGGTCGCATTAAATACATTTGTCGTTATCTGTGGCTTGCAGAGATTATTTTAACCCTCGTTTTAGGGAACAAAATTCATCCTGAAAAATCTCAAGAAGAAAAAGAAGTCACAACTTAAATATAAAGTGGAGTTCTATCTAGCATTTGATTTTGAACAATGCCAGGGAGAGAAATGTAATATATGAAATATTGGGGGGAAAAGAACCTGGTTCCTAATTCTGTGGCAAAATAATTGAATTGCTTATTTTCTTTTATGCCACAGGTGCTTAGTAAGCTTGTTCAGGTGAATATAGCCAATATTTATTACTTTTCTACATTACTAAATCAAGAGTATGGGCTTTAGGATCTTTAAGTTACATTAAATATGAATCATTTGATAAATTCCAGTAAGTATCTGTAGCCTGTGTAGTCACTAGATTTGAAAAGGTCTTCAAAGTGAGCTCTGCATGCAGATTATCATCATGAGCTTTCGGAGAGAGATGCATCAGGACCTCTTAGTTAAAGTGATAATGATCATTTCTCAGTCCTCAAAGGCTTGGAGGAGAGAGGGCATGCTCACTGGAGCCTCCCATCTTAAAACCATACTCCTGCTTCCTTGTTTAGTCCCATTTTTTCACCTTTATTCTAGCACCAGATGTCTTTTCCACAAAGGAAGCAGTGATGTTTGTGAGCTGGTAACCTAGAATATGTCTTTTTATATTAAGTACATTTTAGTATGAACGTCTAACAGAGGAGGTGAATGCTTAACATTAATTCTTTTACACATACATTTTAGTGCAATGCTTGGTACTTTACCCATTACTGCTGAAAGATCTAAGAATTTACTTTCAGAATTCATTTTCTTTCTTGTTGCTTTTTTAAGGATAAGTAATTTGGCATTCAGAAGTGAATTTTACTTTAGCATTCATTAGCTAGGAAAGCTTATAAATTCTCCTGACTAATCAAGATTCTTGATTACTATGGGAAAGTCAAGTTGGAGGAATAAAGGAGTAATTATTAAGCAAGTATTCAAGGAAGAGATTATTTTTAATTATTTTAAATTTCTTAAAGAACAGCAACATAAGAAACGTAAGGAACCTAAAATGATAATGGAAAATAATTTGAAGAGGTAAGGCATATTACTGGATTCCAAAACAAGATGTACTTTCAGTGCAGAAAATATTCAAAATTATTATTTGACGATATATATATATATATATATATATATAAAAACAACGTTTGTTTGATTACATTTTTAGATTTCCAACTGACTGTCTTGGTGTCATGTACCAAGTTTTTACATTAAAAAAACAGTAAATATATCTGAGTTATGAAAAATAAGACGAAAATATATAAAAAGAATTCCAAGTTTTAATAGCACAATGTGAAAACAATTATCAATCCAACACTGTCCAACACAGTTAACCAGCAATCACAAAAGTATAACCTCAAAGACACATAAAACTGAGATAACTTCATAAAGGGCTAATGTCTATTTCTCTGCTATTGTATCTATACCTTTCTCAGAAATCTTAATAAAAAGAGATGCCACAAACTTCTCAGCCATTCTGGAAGATTTAACACCCATCTTGTCAACTTTCTCCTTATTGTGAATTCAATTCTCTCCTGCTTCCATAGAATTTCATGTTCTTTTGTTTGGTAAGACAGGAAAGCCATGATACACCTAGCATCACATTTTGAGCTGCTGTACTCTGAATGAACCCAGAAGTGTGCTGAGTTCCATACTTAGAGAAAATGATTTCCTGGAGTCAGAGGAGCTGGGGTGTAGGCTGTTTGACTGAAGCCGACTGACCTGGCTACTGAGAAATCAATTGATTTTTACATTTATGCCTGCCTCTCACCTCCACTGGTATAATTCTTGGTTATTCAGTCAGAACTTGAGCCAGCGGGAGAAAGGAAGACTGGCCTTAAATGAAAGTGACCACAGAGATAAACAAAGATTGTGTTTTTATACCCAGAAAAACTCAGAGGGATCCAGAACATAGTTTTGATTCTGTGATATGTAATCTACATGAAAGAATCAATAATGACTGCTTAATAATTACTTTGTTGATTAGAATATCTTAGTAATGATCTATCAAGGGCAAAAAATTAATTCTATTTTAATAGAGAACTGTAATAGCCTCCAGATTTATTTTTCTGTTCCCTCCCCCATGGGACAGTGTGAGCTCAAGTTTATGCTTTAATTTTGAGTTCTTTGAGGGCAAGCATATCCTATTCACGTCTTTAGTGACTGACACAGTAACTGACATTGAACCAATAATAGCTACCATCAAATACTTACTAGGTACCAGACAATGTGGTAAAACACTTTACACATATTAACTCATTTAATCCTCACAAGAGCATTAAGCAGTAATTATTATTATTATTCCATTTTACTGAGGAGGAAACTAAGGCTGGGAGGGGTTAAGTAACCTACCCAAGTAATTTAAACTACTGGTAACCAGCAAGACCAGGATTTGATCCCAGGCATCTGACTGCTAAAGGCCATGCTCTCAAATACTACATTATACGGCAGCCTCCTTCCCCAGTAATTGGCAACCCCCAGCTCCATAACTGAATGAATCAAAAGGAATCATGACAGTAAAAAAGGGACCAGGATGTTGAGGAAGGATATATTAATTTCTTTAGCAGCTCTCTAATTTGCCAAAGGATGATTCTCTACCTATTGAATTAGGTTTATTACCTATTTTAGATCCTATGACTTACAGCTTTATAGTTAAGCAAATATCATGGTGCGCTGTGTATTTAGTAATCTTTCCAAGGCTGTGAAGTAATGGAGCTCATGCTCTTGGATGGCGAGGCCAAACAAAATGTAGTCATGGAAGGCACGTGCTGTAAAATAACTCTGCAGCAGCAGCAGCAATGCTTTCACTCTCTCCTCAGTTATAGGCTGTGATGAATGGGGATGGGGAGTGACAGCTGTAGGGAGCAAAGCCAGTCTCTGACATTTTCTACATTTTCATCATTCTTTTGTACTTCATCATGAGCATCCTTATTTTCTCTATAAGCCTTTGTGCCAGTCAAAAGAATAAACACTAAATTTTGTGTGAGCTTAAACAAATGACACAAGACATCTAAAGGGACAGTTATGGTACAGAAGAAATGTAAAGAATAAGGTTTTTTTCTTTTTGACTGGCACAAGGCTTACAGAAGTAATAAGGATGCTCACGATGAAGTACAAAGGAATGATGAAAATGTCAGAGACTGAATTTCTTCAAGTAGATGGTTAGCTATGAGAACACGAACTCACACTGAATGGAAATTTGAACACGAAGGTTTCTGCAAAGTCTGTGTTACACATTTTGAATGATAAAAGAAACAGAGAAGATATGACACTTGTTTTGAACTTTCAAGGGGAGGTTGGGCAAAATAATATGCCTTTGAGGAGAATAGTGATAGAATATGGTGTTTTAATGCTGACCCAAAAACAAACTGTCAAAGTTTGCAGGGAAAAACTCCAATACCCATAGGAACCAAGGAAACATTTATGTCAAAACCATAGAGAGGGAAAAAAAGTTGACTTGATGCCAAATGCACTGTTCTTATCCTATAACTAATCAGGCTTATTAAATGGAAATTTGAAGAAAATGTGTGCTTAAAATTAAATTGTGTGATATAAAAAAAGTGCCTTTCTCACTACAGCAATGCTTTGGCTTGCACTGTTCACTTAGAAAAGAATGTCTGATTGAGAACAGTATTACCCAGTTTGGTCATCTGTTTTACTACCTATCTTGGCTCTTAAGCCACTTGGGGTGCTTCCAAAGATCAAATACAATCTCAAAGATGACAATTTATGCCACTGAGAATGTTCTAAAGAACATGAGTCAATCTCCAAAATTAAGTCTAAAAGAGTTCTAAAAATGCTTGGGAGCAGTGTCAACAACACAGCATCATCTCCAAATGATAACTCTGTAACTGATTTCAAGGAGTCAGCAGCACTCATTTAGATGAGTCAGATTCAGTAACTTCGTAAAAAAAAAAAAAAATTTGTTAAAAACAAAACCAAAAAACCAGTCCTATCACTTTCTATTCATGCCACGTGTTCTATAGTACCATTTTTTTTTTTTTTTAAATACAGGTTAAATTTTAAAAATTGTGGCAGTGGAACTTATGCTTCCAGGAAGATGGAATAGACATACTTTCCCCTATTTCTCCCACTAAACACAACTCAAAATGCTGGACGTTATATATAAACAAACATAAGAAAACTTGGAAAGGTGGAGAGAAGAAGGCAGATAAGCTAGACCTCAGGGCCTGAATAACGACATGGTGGTGAGTTCTCTGAGTTTTCTTTTTGCTTCATATATCCCAGTCTTTGAGTTGAAGAAGCAGGCAACCTGGAAATGCCAAGGGTTGCAGACAAAAAAAGGGCCCAGCAAAAGCCAGCTCTCTACAGTCAATGGACCAGGAAAGGAACAGACTAGCAAGACAGAAAACTTTTAGACAATAACCCTTCTATGGTAATCAAACACCATGGAAAAAACTACGGCCTCACACCAACAATGCCAGCAATGGCCAATTGGGGAGCCTAGATTTCCACCCTCCTTAGGATGTAACAAGTCACCCAACACCCTGCTGCATTGTGTCAGGGAAGGCCAAGTAAGGAGCTAGGGATTTCATCCTCACTGGCTGGTAACAAGTGCTCCCCTACTCCATGGTATCAGTGAAGACTATGTGAAGAACTTAGACTTCACCTGGGAATAATGAAACACATTTCTACATTCCCACTAGGGAGGTGTCAGAGAAGGTCTAGTAGAGACCGAGAACTTTCACCATCGTGCAGTGGTGATGAGGCCACCTCCACCATGGTATCCATGGACACCATAAGGGGAGCCAGAACTACCATCCTTGCCTAGCAATAATGACAATCCCTTGCCTCCAGTGTTAACAGACACTGAGTAGGAAAACTGGCCTTCTACTTCCACCTGTCCATAATGAGGTAGCGTCCCATCCTTCCTCTACTGGAGTGGTATCAGACAAAGCCCACTAAATCAGAAGGTTTAAATAAGATCTAGAGTCTTATAACATAATATGAAAATGTCCAGATTTCACCCAAAAACGACTCTTCATACCAAGAACCAGGAAGCTATCAAATGGAATGTAAAAAGACAACTGATAGATGCCAACACTGAGAAGACAGAGATGTTAGAATTATTTGAAAAATATTTTAAGGCAGCCATCAAAAAATGCTTTAGTGGTCAACAATGCATATGCTTGAAACGAATAAAAAAAAAGAAACTATCAGCAAAAAGAAGTAAAAGATGTATGGAAGAAACAAATGGAAATATTAGAACTGAAAAATATAATAACTGAAATCAAAGCTCAATGGATCAGCTCAACAGAAGAATATAGGGGACAGAGGAAAGAATCAGTGAACTGGAAGATAGAACAATAGAAATTACCCAATCTTAACAACAGAGAGAAAACAGACTGAAAAAAAAAAAAGCAAACAGTCTCAGGGACCTATGGGACTATACAAAATCTGAAGGAGAGGAGAAAAGGGCGGGGCTAAAAAAAATGGCTGAAAAATTCGGAAATTTGGCAAGGGAAAAAAACTTATAGATTCAAGAAGCAGAGTGAACTCTAAACACTGTAAACCCCCAAAAATCCACGTATACACACATCATAATTAAACTTCTGAAAACCACAGACAAAGAAAAAAACCTTGAAATGCCTTACGCCTATAGGGGAAAACAATTTGAATGCAGTAAGTGTCTCATCAGAAACCATGGAGAACAGAAGTAAGTGGCACAATATCTTTCAAGTGTTGAAGGAAAACAAAAAGAATTTGTTGCCAGCAGACCTATCGTAAGATAATGAATGGGTAAAGGAAATTCTTGAAAATGGAAAGCAAACAAACAAACAAGTGACCTTGATCAAAGAAGAAGAAAGAAAATGGCAAGCAAAAATATGGGTAAACACAATAAGCTTTCCTTCTCCCCTTGAATTTTTGAAATTATGTTTGATGGTTGAAGTAAAAATCATGGCACTGTCTGATGTAGTTCTAAATGTATATAGAGGAAATATTTAAGAAAATTATATTACAAAAGGAGGAGACAGAAATGACATAAAGGAAGGAAAGATTTCTAACTTACTTAAACTGATAAAATGATGGCACCAGTAGACTGTTGTAAGTTTTTTATATATAATGTTGACGGCAACTACTAAAAAAGCTATATGAAGAGACAATCAAAAACACTATAGATAAATAAAAATGGAATTCTAAAGAATTTTCAAATAACCCATAGGAGGCAGGGAAAAAAAAATAGAGAAACAAAAAAAAAAAAAGAAAGAAAAACAGAAAACAATAAATTAAATTGAGACTTCAGCCCTAACATATCAATAATTACATTAAATGTAAATAGTCCAAACACACAAATTAAAAGACAGAGATTGGCAAAGTAGATTAAAGATCATTACCCAACAATATACAGAGTATAAGCATAGAAAGTAAAAGGATGGAAAAAGATATATCATACAAATATTAATAAAAAAAGAAGAGGCTATCCGCTATATTAATATCAGATAATAAGTGTGTATGCACCAAACAACAGAGCTACAAAATATGTGAAGCAAAAGCTGATAGAATTGAAAGAGAAATAGACAAATCCAAAAGTACAGTTGGAGATTCCAACTCCCATTTCTTAACAATTGATTGAACAACCAGGCAGAAAAAAAAGGAATACTATAGAACAGCTTAACAACACTATAAACCAAAGGATCTAACTGGCATTTACAGAACACTCCTCCCAACAATGACTGAATACATATTCTTTTCAAGTTACTATGAAATATTTACCAAGTAGAATATATCCTACACCATGAAACAAACCTCAATAAATTTAAAAGAATTGAAATCATACAAAGTGTGTTCTCCAGCCACAATGGAATCAAGCTAGAAACCAATGGAAAGATAACAGGAAAATCTTCAAATACTTGGAAACTAAAAAACACACTTCTAAATAATCTATAGGTCAGAGAAGAAGTCTCAAGGGAGATTTAAAAAATATATTGAACTGATTGGAAATCAAAATTTGTGGAACATAGCTAAAGCAGTGCTGGGAGGGAAATTTATAGCACTAAATGAATATTAGTGCTAAAGAAAAGAGAAAGTCTCAAATCAGTAATTAAGCTTCTACCAAAAGAACATAGATAAGATACAGTAAAATAAACCCAAAGCAAGCAGAAGGAAGGAAATAATAAAAATACCATAAATTGATAAAGTTGAAAATAGAAAGAACAATGAAGGCAATGAATGAAACAAACAGCTGTTCTCTGAAAAGATCAGTAATATCAACAAAATTATAGCAAGACTGAGAAAGAAAAAAGAAAGAAGACACAAATTATTGAAATCAGGAATAAAGCAGAGGATATTACTACAGACCCTACAGACATCATAAGGGGATAAGGTAATACTACAAACCAATGCTGCACACATAAATTTGACAACTCAACTAAAATGAACCACTTCCTTGAAAAACAGTAACATAACTCTTCCAATATGAAATACATAATTTGAATAGTCCTACAACTATCAAGAAATTGAATCTATACTAAAAAAAAACTCAGAAAAGCATTCTTCAGGCCCAAATGGTTTCACTAGAGAACTAAACCAAATGTTTAAAGGATTAACACCAATTCTACATGATTTCTTCCAAAAAGTGGAATAGGAGAGAATACTTCCCAGTTCATTTTATGATGCTAGTATTACCTGCAGACCAATGTCCCTCACAAATACAAATGCAAAAATCCTTAACAAACTATCAGCAAACAGAACTGAGCAGAATTATATACCCAGTGGTGTTTATTCCAGTGATACAAATCTTGTTCAATATTTGAAAACCAATCAATGTAATAGACTGTATTAACTGGCTACAGGAGTCCCTGGATGATGCAAATGGTAAAGATTGGCTGTTCAAACCCCCTCAGAGGCACCTCAGAAGGCAAGTCTAGCACTGTGCTTCCAAAAGGTCACAACCTTGAAAACCCTATGGAGCAGTTCTATTCTGCACTCGTGGGGTTGCCTAGACTTGGAATCAACTCGATAGCAACAACAACAACAAACTGGAAGAGAAGAAAAATCATATGATCATATCAATAAAAGCAAAAAAGCATTTGACAAAATTCAACATTTGTTCATGATAAAAACACTCAGAAAAATAGGAATGGAGGAGAATTTCCTCAACTTGATAAAGAGCAGCTACAAAAAAACTTACAACTAATATTATTCTTAGTGGTGAAAAACTGAATGCTTTCCCACTAAGATCAGGAACAAGGCAAAAATGTCCACACTCACCACTGTAAGATTCCATTTATATAACTATTTTTGACAAAATTAAAGAAACCGAGGGGACTATAGGAATGCCAGGAAAACCGATGGCGGACAGGTTTCAGTGGAGCTTCCAGACTAAGACAGACTAGGAAGAAGGATCTGGCCGTCTACTTCTGAAAAAAATTGACCAGTGAAAACGTTATGAATAGCAGCGGAACATTGTCTGATATAGTGCCGGAGGATGAGCCCCTCAGGTTGGAAGGCACTCAAAATAAGACTGGGAAAGAGCTGCCTCCTCAGAGTAGAATCGACCTGAATGACATGGATGGAGTAAAGCTTTCATTTGCTAATGTGGCACAACTAAAGTTAGAAGAAACAGCTACAAACATCCATTAATAATCAGAACATGGAATGTACAATCAAGGAAAATTGGAAGTTGTCAAAAATGAAATGGAAAGTTTGAAGATCAATATCCTAAGCATTAGTGAGCTGAAATGGCCTAGTATTGACCATTGTGAATTGGACAATCATATGGTCTACTACGCTGGGAATGACAAATTGAAGAGTCATGACAGTGTATTCATCATCAAACAGAACATTTCAAGATCTATCCTGAAGTACAACGGTATCAGTGACAGCATAATATTCATCCTACAAGGAAGACCAGTTAATATGACTATTATTCAAATGTATGTACCTATCACTAATGTCAAAGATGAAGAAATTGAAGATTTTAGCAGTCTGAAATTGATCAAATATGCAATTAAGATGCAATGATAATTACTGGAAATTGGAATGTGAAATTTGGAAAAAAAGAAGGGTCAGTAGTTGGAAAAAATAGTCTTGCTGATAGCAACGATGCCAGAGATCGCATGATAGAATTTTGGAAGACCAATGATCTATTCATTGGAAATAGCTTTATTTTCAACAACATAAATGGCAACTATACATGTGAACCTTGCCAGATGGAATACAGAGGAATTAAGTTGAATACAACTGTGGAAAGGGACAATGGAACAGCTCAATCACATCAGTCAGAACAAGGTCAGGAGCCAACTGCAGAATAGACCATCAATTGTTCACATGCAAGTTCAAGTTGAAGATGAAAATATTAAAACAAGTTCTTGAGAGCCAAAGTACAACCTTAGTACATCCCACCTGAATTTAGAGACCATCTCAAGAACAGATTTGACACACTGAACACTAATGATCAAAGATCAGAAGACTTGTGGGATGACATCAAGGACATCATACATGAAGAAAGCAAAAGGTCATGAAAAAGACAGGAAAGAAAGAAAAGACCAAAACGGATGTCAAAAGAGACTCTGAAAGCTGCTCTTGAACATAGAGTAGCTATAGTGAACAAAAGAAGTGATGAAATAAAAGAGCTGAACAGGTTTCAAAGGGCGGCACAAGAAGATAGAGTATTATAATGAAATGTGCAAAGACTTGAAGTTGGAAAACCAAAAGCGAAGAACATACTTAGCATTTCTCAAGCTGAAAGAACTGAAGAAAAAATTCAAGACTTGAGCTGCAATACTGAAGGATTTTATGGGCAAAATATTGAACAACTCAGGAAGCATCAAAAGAAGATAGGAGGAATACACAGTCACTGTACTAAAAAAAAAAAAAAGTTGGTTGACATTCAGTTGTTTCAGGGGGTAGCAGCATACTGATCAAGAACCAGTGGTACTGAAGGAAGAAGTACAACCTACACTGAAGGCATTGGTGAAAAACCAGGTTCCAGGAATTGACAGAATACCAGTTGAGATGTTTCAACAAATGGAAGCAACACTGGAAAAACTTATTTGTCAATGCCAAGAAATTCAGAAGATAGCTACCTGGCCAACTGACTGGAAGAGGTCCACATTTATGCCCATTCCAAAGAAAGCTCATCTAATAGAATTCAGAAATTATCGAACAATATCATTAATATCACATGCAAGTAACATTGTACTGAAGATAATTCAAAAATGGTTGTGGCAGACAGGAAACTGCCAGCAATTCAAGCTGGATTCAGAAGAGGAAGTGGAACGAGGGATACCATTGCTGATATCAGAGGGATCTTGGCTAAAAGCAGAGAATACCAGAAAGATGTTTACCTGTGTTTTATTGACTATGCAAACGCATTCGAGTGTGTGGATTCGACTGT
The DNA here is from genome assembly GCF_000243295.1 of Trichechus manatus latirostris. NCBI lineage: Eukaryota > Metazoa > Chordata > Mammalia > Sirenia > Trichechidae > Trichechus > Trichechus manatus. The sequence goes on along the minus strand of NW_004443939.1, from coordinate 17,326,101 downwards.
GTGGATCATAACAAATTATGGATAATATTGCAAAGAATGGGAATTCCAGAACACTTAAATGTGTTCATGAGGAACCTGTACATAGACCAAGAGGCAGTTGTTTGAATAGAACAAGGGGATACTGTGTGGTCTAAACTCAGAAAAGGTGTGCGTCAGGGTTGTATCCTTTCACCGTATTTATTCATATTCATATTCATATTTACTCTATGCTGATCAAATAATCAGAAAAGCTGGACTATATGAAGAAGAATGAGGCATGAGGATTGGAGAAAGATTCATTAACAACTTGCGATATGCAGATGACACAACCTTGCTTGCTGAAAGCAAAGAGGACTTGAAGCACTTACTGATGAAGATCAAAAACTATAGCCTTCTGTATGGATTATACCTCAACATAAAGAAAACAAAAATCCTCACAAGCGGGCCAATAAACAACATTATGATAAACGGAGAAAATATCGAAATTGTCAAGGATTTCATTTTACTTGGATCCACAATCAACCCCCATGGAAGCATCAGTCAAGAATCAAACGACATATTGCATTGGGCAAATCTGTTGCAAAAGAACTCTTTAAAGTGTCAAAAAGCAAAGATGTCACTTTGAGGACTAAGGTGCCCCTGACCCAAGCCATGGTATTTTCAGTCACCTCATATGCATGTAAAACCTGGACAATGAATAAGGAAGAACAAAGAAGAATTGATGCATTTGAATTATGGATATGGCAAGAAATACTGAATATACCATGGACTGCCAGAAGAAGGAACAACTCTGCCTTGGAAGAAGTACAGCCAGAATGCTCCTTAGAAGTGAGGATGGCGAGACTTTGTCTTAAGTACTTTGGACACGTTATCAGGAGAGACCAGTCCCTGGAGAAGGACATCATGCTTGGTAAAGTAGAAGGTCAGTAAAAAAGAGGAAGACCCTCAGCAAGATGGATTGACACAGTGGCTACAACAATGGGATCAAACATGGCAATGATTGTGAGGGTGGCAAGGACGGAGCAGTGTTTTGTTCCACTGTACATAGGGTTACTATGAGTCAGAACTGACTCAATGACATCTAACAACATCATAGAAATGCCAGGGGTTAAGGAATGGATGAAGGTGGGAGGGAAGTAGGTGTAGGTATAAAAGGATTATATGAGGGATCCTTGTAAATAGAAATGTTCTGTACCTTGACTATATCAGTGCTAATATCCTAGTTGTGATATTGTACTGTTTCTGAAAAATATGTAGTTTTTATGTTTTTTTTTTTTTTTTTGCAGCGCCTGTCTCAATACTCAGTTCAGTTTTAATCACTGTTCTGTATATTTGAATAATGGTCTGAAATCCCATAGGTGTAAGTCACTATTATGCTTTCAACATATGTATGTACAATCACTCATAATATGAATTTAGAAATAAAAATATGTCTACTTTTGTGAGTCTCTCTAACATTAACTATAAATCATTAGAAACCTGTAAGTCATTAGAAAGATATTTATAAAACTTCTGAACTTAGACATAGAAGCATGTGAAGCATGTGGTAAACAATTCGTAAGCTGACTTTGACCTGATATGCTGTGATAAAAGAAGACATAGCATAGATAATTTTTGTAAACTCTCCTTGAGACATAAATCCAAATAACCTCCCTAATCTCTAATCTTTAAGAAAAAATGTGATATTCAGGTAATCTCTAACCCTGAAAAAACGACACAATTTACTAGTCTTTGACGTCACACTGGCCCTTATTGTGTGAGGCCAAGGTGAGAATTTCACATATGTTATGGATTGAATTGTGTTCCCCAAATACATGTGTCAAGTTGGCTAGTCTATGATTCCCAGTATTCTGTGATTATTCACCATTTTGTCACCTGATGTGATTTTCCTTTGTGTTGTAAATCCTACCTCTATAATGTCAATGAGGTGGGATTAGCAACAGCTATGTTAATGAGGCAGGACTAAATCTACAAGATTAGGTTGTGTTTTAAATCATTCTCTCTTGAGATATAAAAGAGAGAAGTGAGCAGAGAGACATGGGGACCTCATACCACCAAGAAACAAGAGCGAGAAGAATAGTGTGTCCTTTGGACCCAAGTTCCTGCACTGAGAAGCTCCTCGACCAGGGAAGATTGATGAAAAGGACCTTCCCCCCGAGCCAACAGAAAGAGAAAGCTTTCCCCTGGAGCACCCTGAATTCAGACTTCTAGCCTTCTAGACTGTGGGAGAATAAATTTCTCTTTGTTGAAGCCATCCACTTGTGGTACTTCTGTTATAGCAGCACTAGATAACTAAGATAACATATAAACCCTGAGTTCCTACAAACCTTGAAACCCTGAATCACTGAGAGAAGGCAGAGGCAAAGTCATCTTTCTCTAGTCTCTTACTCTCTCTGGAGACCGAGAGCCTGTAGAGACTCTCCTTGCCACCGCTGACCTCCCACCTTAGCTACGAGGAACCTCTGCTGAGTTCGAGCCTCCCTCCTGAGACTTCTGGTAAAAGGTAAAAGCCTTAAGTCTAAAAATTTGGAGTCTAGCCATTTAACTAACATTGTAATTGTAACTGTTAATACTGATTCTCTGGTTCTAAATGAATGTTGTGAGGTCTTACTTGCGTGCCTTGCCGTGACTACCTTGCAATAAACTAAACAAGTTTATGCATGATAAACCTGACTATCTCTCTATTAATTTTCTAAGATTAAATCCTACATGAAAATCACTTTCATAAGTGGTTTTGGTGACAAGACTCAGGTTATTTTGTTGAAAATGGAGACAGCATCAAACAGAAGGGATGGAGAAACGTTAGATGATATAAACAGGAAGTTGGATGAACTATCATTAGGGAAACTGGGTAATGGTTACACTGATCTTTCTGTATTATTTCTTATAAGCTGGATTTTATCCTTTACTCTGTCAATTTTTAGTTATGCAATCTAAGCTCTCTGCTTAACACATGAAAATTGTAGATAGTAATAAATACTTCATAGCGTATTGTGAGGATTAAATGTGATAATGTAATACATTGAGTGTACTGCTTGGTACATAGTAAGCACTCAATTATGACAATGAAAATAAAACATTTTTATCTTCTGAGTAAAGGTCTGATTTTTCTTTGGCTGTAACAATAAATAAGCACCAGGAAAGAAACAGGTTTTAAACCTGTTTTAGTTAATTAATGATAACTTGCTTTAGAAAGTGTGCCTGAAAGTCATCCAATCAGTAAAAGCGCCTCACTTCTAAAGTTAGTCAGTCAGCAACAGTCTCACTCAAGTAACCATGCTTCCCCAGTTAAGGGTGAAAACAAAGCAAAACAAAACCGAAAAAACCCCATCCTGTTCCCTTGAAACCAAACCCGTTGCCCTCAAGTAAATTCCGACTCATGGCGACCCCATGTGTTACTGAATAGAACTGAGCTTCATAGGGTTTTCTTGGCTATAATTTTTATGGAAGCAGATGACCAAGTGTCGTTGGGTGGGCTTAAACTGCCAATCTTTTGGTTAGTAGCTGGGTGCCACCCAGGGACCCTAGTTAAAGGTCAATCAACCCCTAAATAACTTCTGAAAATACACAAATTCCTGAACTTCATACTTCCCCAAACCCTCTTTTGCTCAGACAGATCGTGTTTTACAGATTATTTGCTAACAAGCAATAAATTAAGCATTTCTTTAAGATATTGAGAAGTGACATTTTTTATGGGGGGGGCAGAATATATAAATAAAAAATAAAAACAATTCTGTAAGTAGAGATTATACTACCTACTCTTCGCTAATATGGCTAATATTTTAGGTTGCTGTGATTCATCTTCATTTTTCCCCTTAGATAATTCCTTCTCCATCACTGTATATGTTTTCAAGACCACTGTCCAGGTGACGAGTGCAGCCTGTTCATAGATAACTAATTTGTAAGGGATATTAACCCAAGATCTTGGTCTCATTAATGCCATATGGTTAGCAACAGAACTAAAGGACGCATTAGCTTGTCCATAATTAACATTTATTTTTACCCAAAACAATAAATATTATAATACCCATTGCTGTCGAGTTGATCGGACTCATAGTGACCCTATAGGACAGAGTAGAACTGTCCCAGCAAGTTTTCAAGGTTGTAATCTTTATGGAAGCAGACCACCATATCTTTCTTCCGTGGAGGGGCCAGTGGATTTGTACTGCCCACCTTTCAGTTAGCAGCTGAGTGCTTAACCACTGTGCCATCAGGGTTCCTAGATATTATAATAGCTATTATTAATTAAACACTTATATGACAGGCCCTGTGATAAGTGCTGGAGCCCTGGTGGCGCAGTGGTTAAGAGTTCAGCTGCTAACCAAAAGATTGGCAATTTGAATCCACAAGCCACTCCTTGGAAACCCTATAGGACAGTTATACTCTGCCCTATACAGTCACTATGAGTCGGAATTGATTTGACAGCAATGGGTTCTTTCTTGAGGGATAAGTGCGTGACATCTATGATCTCAGTTAATTTTCAGAACCAGTCTACAAGGTACGCATTATTGTCTTCGCTTTTCCCTGATGAAGAAACTGAGCAGCAGAGTTAAATATGCTATTGGGTCAATTAAAGACAGTTAAGGCTAACAGTTCTTTGTGCACTCCTACCTAAAGATTAAAAAAAGGCAAGATTTTAGTAAGAACTAAGAAAGAAGTTGAGATAATCTAAAGATAAATTTATAAATCAGGAATAAAGCAGAGGATATCGCCACAGACCCTACAGACATCATAATGATAAGGTAATATAGTCTATATATTCTATAATATATTATAGAATAATAGACTTTTTTTTGTATTACAGGTTTTATAAGGGTCATTCAGTGCATAGTTTTGTTTTATGTGTTAGTCTAATTATGATTTTGCAGGGCTTGTCTCAATACTCAGTGAAGTTTTATCACTTTCACAAATGGTTTTGGTAACAGAACTCAGGTTATTTTGTGGAAAATGGAGATAATTTCAAACAGGAAGGAATGGTAGGAATCTTAGATGATATAATCAGGAAGTTTGTTGAGATAAATTATTAAGAAACAAAATAAATAAAATGGACAAATTTAATATGATGAAGAATCTCTAGGTAGATGTCAATCATGCTTAGAGCTCCTGACGCTATTCATTCTGGGATTCACAAATGTAAGCAAAGAATTTGTAAACGTTTCAGATTAAAGAAAACGAAGGTTTTGGAAAATGAAGGAAAATGGAGTATCTAAGGAATATCTAAGAATTTTTATTTGTGTAGGGTCAAGAAGAACAAATTGAAGAGAACTCAGAAAATATGACTGGTGCTAGAGTTTCTCTCTCTTTTCTGCGAATTCAACAGTAGAACCAGTACCAAAAAGTACTAGATAAATATATATCAAATATGTTCTTTATATTAAGGGTTATTTTATATTTCAACAGGGCTATGCTATAGTGTTTTCTGAAAAAAAATTTTTTTGGTTGGGTAGGGTGGAAGAGATACAATATGTTAGTAGTATAACAGTGGTTGAATAGGCTGCAGAATCAGACAAAATTGGGTTCCAATCCTGATTTTGACACTCACTAGCTGTGTAATTTTGACCAAGCTTCTCAGCTCCAAGCCCCTATCTCCTTGTTCCAAGGATTGCTGTCAAGATGATATGAGAGTGTCTGTTAAGTACCTTAGTACAGTGCCTACTACATACTGTGGATATTCTATGACAACTCAACTATTAAGTTCAAGTATTTTTCTTGCTTTTTTTGCATTAAGCTAGGCCAGTTTTGATGCCCAAATCTGTGTTCTCCCATTTGAGTATTAGAGGACAAACTTGCACAACTTCATGAAGGGGAGCTCTGCAGTTTAAAAGACAAGGAGCAGGAAGATGTTCTTTCTCCTGCCCTAGTGTTTTGATGATACCACCTTATGCTGGAATAGTGCAGTATTCTGGGGGGAATTAAAAAAATTTGCTGATCTTGAATTTTTTAGAGTCAGATGCTAGTGCTATTACTCCAGTGCCTCAAAGGATAGATAAAAAGGTGAGGCAACATACGCACACCTATGTTCATTGCAGCACTATTCACAATAGCAAAAAGATGAAAGCAACCTAAGTTGCATCAATAGACAAATGGATAAACAAAATGTGGTACATACATACCATTGAATACTATGCAACCATAATGACGAGCCTTCAAAACATCTTATTTACATGGATGAGTCTGGAGGACATTATGCTGAATGAAATAAGTCAATCACAAAAGGAAAAGTATTGTATGATCTCATTTTTATAAAAAGACAAAAGTAGGTATATGTACAGAAACCAATGTTCATTGGTTGTTACCAGGAATGGGTGAGTGGGTGGCAGGAATCACTGTTTAGATAGTAGACACTTGTTATTTTAGGTGATGGGAAAAGTAACATCCAATGTGGGAGAAGTGTGCACAACTTGACCAAGGTAAATAATGTCACTAAGAAGTACATACACAGACATAAACATACACACACACACACACACACACACACACACACAAGGACAATGTTGGTAAATGCTAGGACATATATAATTTTGCAATAACACCAACAACCAAAAAAATATATGTGTGGTTACATGTAAGTGTATGTATGCATATATGTATAAGTATGTGTATGTGTGTATAAATGTGTGCATATATACGTATATCTATATGTATATGAAGGAGCCCTGGTGGTGCAGTGGTTAAAGCGCTCAGCTGCTAACTGAAAGGTCAGTGGTTTGAATCCACCAGCCACTCTGTGGGGAAAAGACGTGGTAGTCTGCTTCCATAAAGATTTACATCCTTGGAAACCCTATGGAGCAGTTCTGCTCTGTCCTGTAGGGCCGCTATGAGTTGGAGTCGATTCGACGGCAATGAGTTTCGTCTTATATGTACGTGTATGCATATACATGTGTGTATGCATGCATGGATTTTCATATATATATAGCAAAGCACACAGGGGGCACAGTTATGGATGCTTCTTAGACATAACCAAATACTTCACGAGATTTGTTTTTTGAGTTTGAAGGCTCAGGACGATAGTCTCATGGGACAACCTGGTCAACTGGCATAATATAGTTTGCAAAGTTTATGTTCTGTAACCTAGTTTGGTGAAGTGTCTGCTTGCGAGCAGCTATCTAAGATACAACTGTTGGTGTCTTCTCATCCAGAGCAAAAGAGAAAGAAGGAAACCAAAGACTTAGAGAAGAAACTAGTCTATAGGACTAACAGACTACAAGAACCACAGCCTCATGAGGCCACCCTGAGACCAGAAGAACTAGATGGTACCTGGCTACTACTAACGACTGTTCTCATCACGGCCACGATAGATGGATTCTGATAGAAGGAGAGAAGAGTGTGGAACAGAACTCAAATTCTTAGAAAGTTCAAACTTACTGGACCAGTTGAGATAGAGGACTCCCCAAGACAATCGCCCTGAGATACTCCATAAACTTTGAACCGAAACTACCCCAAGGTCATCTTTTAGCTAAATAACAAATTGGCTTATAAAATAAAGAATGTTACAAATGAGTACTGTGCACCTTAAAAAAAAATCATCTATATGAGACCAAATGGTCACCAATTACTGTAAAGCAAAGATGAACGGGTAAGCGGACAGGGAAACCAGATTACTGGAAACGGAACATCCACAATGGAATGAGTGAGAATGTTAACACATTGTGAAAAATGCAACCAATGTCATGGAACAATCTATGCAGTAATTGTTAAATGGGAACCTAATTTTCTGTGTAAACTTTCACCAAAAACACAATAAAATATTATTGAAAAAATAACTAAATAAAGGTGAGGCAAGAGGGCCTTTCATCTCAGTGCCTCTGCTTGAGGATGGCAGCCGCCTGACATGCACAGGCAGTCATCTCTGGCTTATTGAATCTCTATAAGCACATTCGTCTATAATTAAATGTCAACCTACAAAACAGCTATGAAATTGGAAATTATTAACTGAAATGAAAAAACAATGGAAGATGCATGACAGCAGTGTGATGAAATTAGGGCTCTGTCTACACATTTCAGCCTACAATTTGTTTTGGAATGATATTGTCATACATTTTGGAAATAAAATAAAAGGGAAGATGTTAACAATAGTAATAAAAAGTTTGACAATCATTTCTTTCATCCCTAAGAATTCTAAGAAACTTTGAATAGCAGAATAAGTCAGATAAAAACCAAGTGGTAAGAGAGGGAATCTTTTCACTTTGACATCCTCTATTTGGAAACAATCTTTGATCAGCTGCCATTTGTCAGGCTATCTAGCCCTTCAAATTACATATCTAATCACGGACGTTTTTATTGCATTGGATTAGTTGTTCACTTTTTCTTTTTGGCTTTTAGATTTCTTCCAAAAAAAAAAAGTATAAATATTGATACAATAAGTAGCTTTAATCTGCCATTCTTTCTATTGCTTTAATCTTTGGCAAGTTTATTTTCTACCTCTGAATTAATATCCATTTGATAGACACTCTTTGGGTTTGTACTTTTGTTAGAGAAATAATTTAGAGTCTGAAGGAGAACAATCCCTGATTTTGTGACAGTGATGCCCTTCTCTACTGGAGACAACTATATTGTTGCACTGGTATCAGGAGAAAAAGGGATGTGCCTTGTGAGTTAAAGAATAATGTTATATCAAGTAAGAAAATCCAATACAACAGTGACTGTGAAACTAAACAATATTTTATTCATCTCTAACTTTTGCTTTAAGTTAAAGAAGAATTTCTCCATTCACATTTCTCTATCTGCATTATTTTTGAGAGCGAATTTGATTACATAATAGAAATCAAGTATGTTTTAAAGATATCTATGAATTAAATAATAATAAAATCAATTGATTAAAAATACATCATCCTAGCTGTTCAAATTAATGCAATAAATACTGGAAATTTGTAATGAATCATTAAATAAAAGAAATTATTTCATTGATATTTCTTTGATTTCTTTAAATCCTTCTTCCTGATTTGGTTACTAAGTACACCGAAGGGTCCTATTTTCATGGAATTTTTGACTTCTTACAGGCCATGTACTCTTACTTTGGCAAATAATTGTTGTTTAACAAGTGAGTCTTTACACACAAACATTCAGCCTTCTCTATCTTATAAAATAATTTGCAATTATGGGGATCATTGAATTCTAATTGGATGTATTCATTCTTATTTCCCTAGTAAAGCAAAAGGCATGGCTGCCCTGATTTCCTGGAAAAGTAACATAACAATCACTCACTTAAGCTATGCTTTAAAAGAGTGCAGTTAATTCAGCTGAATATTGGTTACATAAATGGAGTGCACTTGAAATTCTCAAGACTAGATATGAGCCCCTAGCTATTTCTATAATTGTTCTTTGAATTGTTCTAGATAATTTGCACAACCTCATACAGTACATTTTATCCTGCTCCAGAACAATAACTCATGTTTTTGCCATAAAGATCATGCTGAGGCAAGTCTAGTAGTAACACAGGGCAGGGAAAGTTAGTTGGTGTCTTAATATGTCACCAAATATAAGCATCAGAAAAATCAAAGAGCCGCCTTTGTGTATTTGGCGGGTGCCTAACAATGTCATCAATAATTGATCCCTAACCACAAAAGTCACATACAATATAATTTTCACCTACTTATCTCTCCTATTCCTAACTTCTCCTAACCAGGAAGGATACTTGTATGATGGTATCTTTGCCTCCTAGGCAACTGGTGTGATTGGAATTGTTGCTTAAAACTCCGTTTTTAAACAGAGGGTGAAATTAAGGAGGGAGTACATATTAGTCACACAAATAATCAGTTCCAGATTATTTCTGGATACCAAAAATGCCAAGAAAAGTAGGGTTGCATTATTGTAGATCTAGAGAGTCATTTCCAAAGTCCTTCTAGGGATGAAGATCCTTTTTTATTTGCACACATTTGCTATCTTCCCATTGTTTCACTCTCCTATTTAAACTTTAATGTCTCCCTGAAAAAAGTGGCTTTTGACCAAGAGAAAAACTCTGCATATATTTGCATAAGAAATGTCTCTATCGGGGCTGTAGATTGTGCTGAAGGTTTTGTTTTAATTGAAAAATCTATAATTGTATGATTTCATCAATCTCTGCTTTCACTGACTCATTTCTTATTTTTGGGCAGAGCTCATTGACAGTGAATGCATTTGTCTGCTATTTCTTCTTGAAGCTACTTTTCCTCCGTAGGTTCAGTAGCATATGTCGTTCCCACTGTTATGGAGGCAGTCTTTATATTGTTCAGTGCAAAGTTCTAACTGACAACACCACCAAGAGTAGGAGTGAGATGAAGAGGATGAGGGATGCAGGAAGAATCTCAACCTACCAAATGACGCAGAAAGATCTCTTTTCCTAACGTTTAGAAAAATGTTTTAGGTTTGAAATGACTCTATATAAAGGATTTCAATCTGCTTTTGAGTTTCAATGACTGCTCGGTCTACCGGAAGAAAAATTTACTCTTACCAGTGAAAAATCTACTCAAATCAGAGGAGAAAAATGAGGCTCGGGAAAGAGTATCGGGAAAGAAACAGGATTGAGCCTGGCATTACTCACAGGGATAGAGAAGATTGTTTTCATTTGCTTGCGGACTGATGAAGTCAAAGCATTACCCCTGTGGGTTCTTCACTGTTAATAATGTATATTGCTTTGGGAGGGAAAAAATATAAAGCCTGAGGCAAAACATATTACCTTCCGTAGAAAAGGAGAGTTTAGCTACAGCACTGACAATCACTCAGGTTTCAAAATCATTTTTCAACTTCAATTTTACTCTAAACCAGAACAGATATTCTCAACTTTGCTGTTATTGATGGAAGTAAGAAATACTTCTACTTCCTTGTCTCTTATTTGCAATGTTTACCTGATTGATTTTCGTATCTGCTTCATCCACATCTTGACCTGGTCTCTTATAGCCTCAAAGTCTACTCTACATTCTGCCGTTCCTACTTTTTCCAATATTTAAATCCTCATCTCTTTTTCTTATCTATTCCAGACCTTCCTCTATTTCTACGTAAATGGGCTATCTTGCCCCCCACCCCCTGATATAAGGGATTCCAACAGGACTATTACCCAGTCTCAGTTAAATTACAAAAGCCAAGAGTTATAGTCACTTTTATTCCATTTCCACTACTGATAGCAATATTTATTTTAATAGAAATTGATTTTGAGAAAGTTACTTTTCAGTGACTATAACTTAATGATTATATATTTTATAACATAACAATAAAAGGCTTTTATTTAAATTCCTGAATGTATAGGTCAAGGTGATTTTCCTTATATCATGCTTTTAAACATGCACTTTTCATTTAAAAATAACATCGGTTTATTCTCATCCTCTAAAGAATTCTTCAGCAGACTGACTTTTGTAACCAAGTGAAAAATCAATTCCAGTAGATGTCTATTTTGGTTGTGTTAAAACACAAATGATGGCTTGGCCGTATGGTCAACAGAAAAACAATTTATGACTTTCAAAAGATCTTACCTTTCTCAATTTGCTTTAATTTATTAAAATGCATTATATGAAAAACATAACAAATGCCAAGATCAACATAAGGAATGAAATACTTTTTCCCAGAAACTTAATACAATTTTCTTTTTAAAAACACTTCGTATGGTTCTGAAAAGGTAAAATTTCCAATTTTTATGTGTGTGGAAGGATAATGAACACATGAAAATGACAAAATAAAAAGCAAATCACGTCATTTCTTCTAGTTTCTCTTGATGAGTTCCAGGGCACACTTCAGAGATGGTGGGCATCTGGCAATACTGAAGCCCTTAATGGCTGAGCTGCCATCATAGATATGAGAAAATCACAGGTAAATTCAGCATAAGGGGTAAGTTTGTGAGCCAAGACTAAATTACCAAAACTTTTATACTTTTCTCTTCAGCTATGTCCATCCTGACGGTGACCCTTGTTACCCATCTTTATTACACTAACTGCCAAGTTATTCTGCACTTAATCTAGAGTAACAGACACTCAAGGAAGAAAGAGTCATGGATGCTAAGACAGACTTTCAAATGTGTAGTCTTTACATATTAAAGAATTTTCAGGTTGAATATTGTTAGGATTTTATAGTCTCTTGGTTACTCATTCCAGAAGAGAGGTGTTCGAAGTTTCATTTGCTTTAATAGGTCACTTTAATCGTTTTGCTGCAACCGCTGTTCTGCTCCAACATTTTAACATATCCTTACAGGTATTATCCTTTCATTTTAAATCTCTTCAAGGGATAATCTACCTATTTAAGACTGTCAATACTTTTAAAAGAGTCTGTCATTTTAGAATTAGGGAAAAACTGTCTTGTAATTCTATGGGGAATTATACCAAATGATAGAATCATGTCTGATTTCAAAATAACTTTTTTCTTTGCATTTATCTTTTATATTATGACCTTCATACATACATACATATATATATATATATATACATGTACACACACACACATATATATGTACACACAGATAATTTTCTGTTACATATAGGAGGGTAATCTAAAATGCTTGCTTAGTCCTTGGTGTGACCTTGGCAAGTTACTTAAAACTCTAAGTCTCAGAGTCTTCTTCCATTAAATGGATACAATAAAAATGCTTACCTCATATAGTTATTGAGGCTTAGTTGAAAAAATATATTAAAGCATTTAGCCTAAAGCTTGACACAGAGTATTTAATACATGGTACCTAATGGTTGTTACCACGGTGACTACAGCATAGTCCAAGACACTGCAGGAGATCAGTAATGTGATAGAACTCTAGAACAAATACTCCTTCTGAACCTACTATTGTTTTCAGCCATTGCAATAGTTTTTAATAACATTCTTAAAGAGCTCATTTAGGACTGCCTGAAATTCAGGGAGAGATTTACATAACTGTGACATGATTTTTCTAGCAGTGATTCCTAAACTTATTGAATTAATGGACACCAAAATTTGAGATTTTGGGGTTTGACATGGCAAGAGGGAATTTAAAAAACTACTACCAACTATTACACCATTACAAAACCAAGACAGGACATTTTGACACCCTCAACATTTTGCCAGTCTAGGGTACATTGGACAGTGACAGTAGAAATAGGAGCAAGGGTCTTCCTAAGAGATGAACACTTTTTGTCTAATTATTGTATATTTCCAAATCTCTGGGTCCATAGTTTGGAGGGTTACCCACATGTTCCTCCAAAGTGCTTAGAGCACTGATAGTATGGCCATAAGCATTACCAATACTAGTTCAACCAAAGAGCTATGATAGCCAGGACAGAGAGCCACAAGTTCAAAGTCTTTCCATAAAACTTATTTCCCGTTGCATTTCTGCAGCATTCCAGTAGTTTCTGGTGACCTGGGCATAGAGATTGGATTTAAACAACAACAACAACTTCTGCAGAGGCTTTGAGAAACAGACTCGAATGGGGCACCGGCTAAGACTTCTTCACCATTGATACTTCTGTGATTCCCCATTCCATTTGTAGTTCATTTTCTAGTTTTCCATTCTTATTCTGTCTAGACTAAGGCTTACTCATGTCATGACAACTGCATAAGTCATTAACTTTTAAAAACATTTGTTGTAGAGTGCAATGTGAACCCAATAAATACTAAGACAATTATCACACCTATTTCAGTAAATCCTCTAGCCCAGGCTAATACTCCCATTACTATTTTCATTTTCTTAGGTTGATTCTTACTGAATATTAACTAGACACATCCAACTAGTACATAATAAAAAACTAAATTTGAATATTTAAAGTATTCTTTATTCTCTCTACTCTGAGATAACAGGTAGACATCTATTTATAGGCTCTAAAATCTCAGATTTTAGGTAAAAGTTCTATAACAAGGGGTAGTCAGAAGATGCTTATCATAATAGTAAGAAGATATAAATTACTTTACACACTAAAGACATGATACAATTTTAACGACAAGCCACATTATTTCACATTTGACAAGAACTATAACATTTTAACAAAGTTTTCGGATAAATTCCACAGTTATCTTAGCCTTTAATAAGGTTAACCAGTTTACAAATGTTCAATCAATCACAGGATTGCATGAGGTTCTTAAAGCAAGTAGGGAGGGAAGCAAATGATCATTATAATTTGTATTGATGGTGTGATTAAACATAATGTTATGGACTTTGAAAATAGATTTCATATAAAATGGATGAATGGATGGATAATGTAAACATCTGTCAGTTCCATTCAGGGCAATAAATGAGGAAGGTTTTTTCCTTTCAAGGAAAAACAATAGTAACCTTTTGTAACTTTGTAAGTGAATTGTGGTTCCTTCCTTTGATCAGGCAACCTAATCTTGGCTCTGATAGATACTTCCTCAATTTCTGGCCATCATATTCATCCTCTATTCTTTCCTCATAAAGGAAGAAATTTCTCTCCTTATATCTAAGGCTAAAGCCTCCTATGGTGCTCTGGATCCTGCTGTCTCCTGCCTTTTCATGATCCTTGATTTTCAACTTCCTTTTCACTAATGGCTTCTTCCCTTCAATCTTTAAACATGTTCAAGTGCCTGCCATCTTAGATATTCCTTCTCCCTTCCTTATATCTCTTTCTAGATTCCCCCTAAACCACTTCTTCCTTTGAAAAGTGAACTTCTTGAGTTTTCTATTTCAATTTACTCTTCAATGTAGGTTCATATGGATTCCACTGCCATTATTTAAGTAAACTGCTTTTGCCAAGACAACCAATGACCTCCTTGCTGTGAAATCTAAGGAGCCTTTTGTCATACTTATCTTGCTTGATTTTTTTTGCATCATTTGACACTGTTGACCACTCCCTCCTTAAAACATTTTTTATTGATTTCCAAGATGCCACCTTTGTTTGTTTTTCCTTCTACTTTTTTAGTGGTCACTGGAGTTGACAGTCCCATCTATTCTACTCCACTGATGGTAGTCAAAGCTAATCATATACTACCAATTCCTCTTGTGGGAACGCCTTAGCTATTTTGGAGCAATGTTATATAATGAGAGGCTTGTTGAGGAATTCAGGTAAGAAAGGTCTTTCTCTTAAGAGACCACTATTAGAAGCTCCATTCTCTCTCCTGATGGATTTGAGAAAGGAAAATCTTATCACTGATTGTCACTAGTAGTCATCTTATAATCATGAGAAGAACCAGTCTTAGAATAAAGCCAATAGTGTGGATGGCAAAGCAGAGAGACGGAAAAACCTAAGTATTTATAATTTAGATCTAAGGACTAAATCTGAGGCTTACCCTAGATAGTGACACCTTTTTATGTTAGCTAAATAGTTCTTTAATGTTCAAGGCTGTTTCTGTTGAATCTTCTACAACTTGCAATACAAGCCATTCTATTGACAAACTCTTTGATTATTCTTTCTCAATGTCCTCTTCCTAAGTACATCTCTTTAAATGTTGGTGTTCTGTGTTATCCTTCTGTCTTGCTCATGGAATTATAATGTATGTTCAGATGATTCCAAAATTTGTATCTCTAGCTAAGATTTTTCTCAGATAAATTTATCTGAGACAACTTTCTCTCAAGATCCACTAGCATTTCCACTCCAATGCCGTAAAGATAACACAAATTAACATATTAAAGTCTATCTTCCCTCTCCCACTTCTACCTATTACTGTTGCTGTATTTCTCATCTCAGAGAATGGCACATAATCACTTGGTTGTCCAAATTAGAAACCTTGAAACTTCTGAAACTTCAACCTTGAAACTTTTATCTATATTTTACGCCTTATGAACAAGATCCTGTTGGATCTATCTTTTAAGAATATACTGTTTCTATCTAGTCTCCCTCGGATTACGATAAAAACTTAACTGGTTCCGTTGCCTTCAGTCTTTCTCCTCTCCAGTTCATTCTCCAAAAAGCTCTCAGAGTGCTCTTTAAGTGAAAATTCAGTCATGTCCCTCTCCTGTTTACTTGGATGTTTCCTGTCCCATTTTCCTCAATATAAAAGGCAACATGATCTGGCTTCTGCTTAACCCTCCAGCCTTATTTGACACCACTCTTCTTTCCCACTCCACGTCACTACTATCCTCAACTTTCTTTAGTTTCTTGACTAAACAGGAGCCCTTTGAGGTATTCTCATAGCCATGTATTCCATCTTCACGGCACTCAACACACCATATTGTAGTATATTTACCTGCAGTGTTGGATATTACCAATAGGCATATTAATGACATATTTAGAACCTGCAAATCAGGAGCATGAAAAATTCTTTTGGGTAAAATAATTTGGTATTTACTATATATTTTAAAAAGCACTGAAGTAGCTATTAGGGGGAAAAATATCACCCAGGTTATAAAGAATGTATGTAATTATGTAGTGTATATCTAAGTTATGAAGCACAATTATAAAATGAACATGTGAGCTTAAGAACTATATTGTAAGAACCACAGTTCAGCTTAAGAATGAGAACATTACACTAATAATACCAGCTTTCTCCCAGATCCTACCACACCCCTTTCTTTTCCTCTACAGGTAACCATAATCCTAAACTTTATGTTTACCATTCTCTAAAAAAAAGGTTTTCTGCTTACGTACTTATGCCTAAACAATATCTTTTAAGTTTCACTTGTTTTTTAGCTTTATAAATATGGCATTCCTGATGTGTCTCATCTTTTCCAACTTTTTCCACTCAATTTATGTACCTAAAGTTTATACATGTTTAAATATGTTTATAAATATTATTTATAAATATTATTGTAATTACAGTTTACTAATTTTCATTGTTATAAAATATTCCTTTGTGCGAGTAACAGTATTTATTTACATACTCTCCTGGTAATAGACACTTGGATTTTTCCAGTTTTCTGTTATTGCAGACATTACAAATATGTTTAATGACATGTACAGAAGTTTTTCTAGGATAATATTCAGGAAGGGAATTTCTAGAATGTATGGTATGTGCATGTTCAGTTTTACAAGATAATTTGTTATCAAAATTGTTGTGCTTTATATTTTCACAAGAAGTATAAAAGAGTTCCCATTGCTCGTATGCTTGCAAAAACGTATTTTTCAGACTTCTGAATTTTTTCTAGTCTAGTAGGTGTAAAATGGCATCTCTTTTGTATTTCTCTGGTTGATAAGAGATTTTGTTTTAAAAAAATTGTTTGTTTATCATCCTTAATTCTCCTTATCTTTTATCAATTTTTAAATTGTGTTGTATGTCTTTTGTTATTGATTTGTCTTATTATTTTTTTTTAATATTCTGGAATACCAATCCCTTGTTCTTCATATATGTTGCAAATATCTTCCCCTAGATTGTGGTTTGTCTTTTCACTCCCTTTATGGTGACTTATCATGTAGTACTATAATCACCTATTTATCACTCAGCCTACCTAACTAGACCACCAGCTCTTTGAAGTAAGAAAAGTTATTTTTTTTCCCCAGCATCTAGCAAGTGCTCAGTGCATAGTAGTGCTGCATGGCACATATAGTTGCCCACTAAATGTTTGTTGAATGAATGACTGGATGAATGAATACTATGGCTTTAGGAATGGTGAATCAATATTTGCAGTCAAATTTAATTTCAAACAAATTGGCTATGGTACATTGTTGAAGCCAAGAGAGTCAGAAGTACGTATCACACAACTTCCTGTACTTGTACTTCAGAGGTGGGTGGCAAGCTCTACTAAGAGGTGATATTATCTGCAGAGAAGTAGCAGGATGTTGTTCATAAAAATTCATTGTCAACTGTGAATATTTGGCAATGGTCATTTTCCATTCTTTGCAATGCATTTACAGTTAACCAAACTCCCTATATTTGGATAATATTTTGCCTAAATTTATCACAAAGTTAGAAATGATGTCAAGACAGAAGATATGGATTACATATTACAATGGATGCACAAGGTTCATGGTTTTTGTTATCAATTTGAAATTGGTTACCTTTTTAGTAATGGTGTCCGGAGGTACATCCCGCCTCCCAAGTGGATAAGGATTCCATTGGCCACTAGGAGATACATCTTCTTGTCCATTGTCTAAAATGTTGCTTTGCTGGGACGGGGTCTATTGCAAAAATGGTATGGCATTTTTTAGTGATGTAAAAGAAGTTTAACATAGTTTTCTGAAAAGAGTCCCTAATGATTATGGTAAAATTGATTTTATTTAATTGTAGAAAAACATTTATCCTGAACTTGAAGTATTATACACTATTTACTGGTTAAAAATTCTAAATTGAGAGCTTTTCAGAGCAATGAGAAATACAATTAAAATAACCATCTTAGAGTTATTTACTGGATTTTAAAGAGAAGTTTAGATTATTTACAGTACCTGAATAAAAATAATCAGAATAAAATTAATCAATTATTAAAAACCACAACATTTAAAGCTTGCTTAACTTGGTTTCTTAATATGATCTTACCATTTAGAATATAAATTGAAACCATATAAAACATAGAATGTATCTACCAATAATCCAAACCATAACCTAAAATAGTTTTAGAAGGCTGTATTGATTCTGAGTGAATGATTTGCACTAATCCAAAACAGTGTCAGCACTAGCATAGTGCAAGACTTATGGTACTAGGACATTATGCACAGATAGTTTTGAGGGAAAAATTAAAGCAATATCAAAATTATGCTATTAGAATCATAGTGCGAATAAATCAAGACTGTTTTGATTATCCAAATTTATTTATTTACATATATTACTTATGTATTAAAGTTTAAACTCTTCATATATATTTTATTTTTTACTGATTTCCTACTTTTTTTAACTAATAATAATGCCCCTGTCTTTATAATTACTAGCATCCAATATTTTGGAAGGCCACAGAAAAATATATACCATTACTACATCGCTTCAACTCCAAGCAACCACACGGCCTCAGAAAGAAGGTCTCCAATATTGGGGTTGAGGACATGTAGCAACGGTATACATTTCCTGTGGAAGCAAATTAAATTTTTGCAAAGGCTTTCTGTTTCTCTAATATGTAAGATACACTAGTACTCCTGGAGTTCCTGGGAAATTCTTATGCAGGTGAGACATTATGCCCCAGTGTTTCCTATGACATTTCTGTGATTCGAAGGATCTCTGCTGATAAATAAAACTGATTAAAGATTATATGTGCATCTCCACTGTGTGTGAGCAACTGTCCTCCAACTCTAGAAAGGGAGAACTGGGCCAATCTCTTTATAACATGTCCCAGATCGGCCGCTTGCCAGGCTTCATCTGGTTATGCTGAAACGGAGAGTGGTCTTATTCTGTACTCCTTTAAAAACAGTTATATAACCACCCTATCTTCATTTTGACCTCCTGCACTTTTTTAAAGCATTGTTTAGAAATATTTTAAAATTTATTATGACACTAGATGAACATTTCTTAAAGTTTAACTGATATAATGAAAAGTAAGAAGATAACTCAATTTCCTTCTTGAACTTTGGCCATGTGAATCCTTTTCTCATAAGCCCATCCGAAAGAGTGAAAAAAGAGAACAGAGGTCTGAATTTAAGCTCCTGGGCTAGTTAGAAATGAATTTATTTGTGTTTGTTTAAGAACTCATATGTAGGTAATGTATTTAAAGTACATGTTACTTGAAAACAACAAGGTAGCTAGCTATTCAATGCCCATCTGTCTGCTTTCAAGCATTATTTTTCAGTCTTTAACTCTTTCAGATTAATGTGTTTGCATACGTCCACACACAATATCCATATATTAAAATATGGCAAATCAAATTGTTAAAATTAAGCATTTGAAACATAATTATGCAGGCTAGGTACTACCAGTCAGTGTTTTCTTTTTGATTTTTAGTGCCCATGCTTTTTATGGCTTGGTTTCTTTGCCAGTGAAATGGGATAATAAATATGTTTGTTTGGGTAGGCCTGCAAAACATACATTTTTGAAGAGTGGCCAGAATTTAATACAGACTTCCTATTTTTTCACCATATCATCCTCATCTCCACCTCTTGCTTCCTCCACCACACTGGCTTCAGCTGCCTAAACATGACTTCCATTCACAGTTAGAGAGCAATTGAGAATTGCAACATTCCTTTTTGGTGTAAAAAATGGCTAAACCTATTAGTCAAAATCTTAATAGTGTAATAGTCTAGGCTCTTCACTGGTTTTTAAATTAATCCCTGTCTTTTTAAAATTAAAATTAACAACCATACCAATTCCTCTATATTACAGGGATCAAAGGGAACATAAACATGCAGATACATTAAAAAGATATTTTCACAAGATGGCAAAATTAAGGGAATTTCCTGAAAGCAATCTTATTTATTAATTTCAAGAGTGCTCTGGCTTTTTTTTTCCCCTTAAGTGAGATACCATAGGGACAACTTAAGACTGGGGAAAAAGCAAAGAGCATGAAAACAATTTCTTGATGTTTGTGGGGAAACCAGAACAAAAGAGAATGCTGCAGTAGATTCTCATTCTTTCCGAAATGAGTATGGCTATTTATAAAAGTTGTGCTTTTGATAAACCACTGCTAAATGTATATAAATGCAGTTGCTTACCTGTTAAACTTCTATAAAAGGTTAAAAGGAGCAACTGAAAAATGTAAAAAAAAAGTAATAAGACTATTACTGTAAATTTATTCTTTTGGGAAAAATAACCAAATTGAGGTTTAGTTATTCATTCAATTATCTGTAGTACTATTATAGGTATGTTATTTAGATTCTTTAAAAGAGTAAGAACGAGTCTAATTTCTCCACCATATTAAACTTAAAGATGAAAGATATGCAAAATCACCACAACTCACTATTTCCTCAGCTCCTAAATTCTGCAAATCTTTCATATTTCAAAATAATATAGAAAATGGCCAGTGTGAGTTCGTGAAAAGTCAGAAATTATTATATTTGATAATAAATGTAGTAATGCTGAGTAGCAGTCTTGTTGAACAGATGCTAGCCCCAAAGACTACTCTAGGTTTAACATTAATGATTTTGACAACGGTAAAAGATCACAAATGTCTATTGGGAGAAGTAATTTCTAAGTTTGCTGAGACATAAACGTGTATGTATGCATGCATATCTCTGTATATGCCTGTGTGTGTGCACAGGAATATGAGTGTGTGCATGCATGTATTATATGTGTGTCCACATGTGAGTGCATGTATGTGAACAGAATTCACACAGGTGAGTAAATGAATTTAGCTGATCATCCAGCAGCATTGCTCTTATTTGGTAATTGATACACAGGATTCTTGTGAAATTATACTTGTTGCATTTTGTTGGAGAAATTATATGAGAGTGGTATTGGAATTAAGGATTTTGCAAAGATGTTGGGATGCATTCCTTAAGAACTGAAGGATATTGTGCTTAGTAATTGGGACACAGTTTGCAAAGGGCATTGCTGTAGATTAAAAAAATGTACAAAAACATTTTCCCTAAAGTATTTCCAGTAAAATTATTGTAATATTCTTTTCTCAGCATATCTTTTGGAAAAGAATAGGTATTACAAATATAAAAATGCCAGGCTTGGATCTAAATAATTGTGATTTCATGAGCTTTAATCTGAAAGTGGTATTGTAATGTTCAAATCATTTTTAAACCAACATTTCACTATAATGTTGAGAAAGAATTCATATGAGTACTAACATTATTATTTTGGTGATTTTAGCCAAATTATGAAGATTTATGTGGATTTACAAGCTGAAGGCTTTTTTCATAATTAGAAAGGTAAGCGAATCCTTCTTGAGGGATAGGTAGCCAATAATAAATGTAGCAAAATCGATAGAAACTATAGACATGAGTTGCCCTGAGGTTTCCTATAGCTCTTGCTTTGCTTTCAGCAGGAAAAAAAAGGCATTAAGTAACTAACCCTTGACAGTGAGGTGAATAAACACATACCAAATGTTGGCACTATTTGATCTGGAGTTATAGGCATACATCCAGTAGGAAGTGATATTAGAAATTTAAAAATAGGTTAGTTGCAAACATTGCTGTCTAAATTTCTCTACCTCAAATGATAGTGTTGCTGGTATCAACTAATAAAACAGTTAGTGAGGCCATCTTCTCCCATGCAAAATTCCATGTAGACGTTACTAATACATATACTCCCATCATTTCAACCTCCCCTCCCTGGAAATTATGATTGATTTACAATAGTTTCCATTTCAATTGGCCAATAAGCAGTAGATACTATGGTATTATATATGGCAGTAGAAGTTAAAACAAAACAAAACAAAAAACCATCAAGTTCTCCAGTAAAGAAAAGGCCACACTATTCATATTGGCAGCCAGACACCTGCAGACAGGGACATAGAAAAGATCAGTGATTTCTTCCCCAACCCTGCTTGCCTCTGAGGCCACAGTCCCATGAATGATTAACTTGTGATTTTCTTGGATCCATAATCTTTCGCCTTTCACTGCTACGAAATATGCTTCTTGGTGATACTGAGTACTCAGGAAATGTAAGTGGATCACAAAGAACGCAAGGTAATCACTAGCCTTTACTGACCTCAGCTAAATAAGAGAGCACACGATACTTACGGCACGTAGGAAATGATTTGGGTCATGATATGTTATGGATTAGTTAATATACTCAACCTGTGTACCCTTTTTTCCATCCCATAATAGAAATTCTATCTTTCTGGACTGTTGTGAAAACATTGTGTGATAATAATGCATATGAAAGAGCTTTATCAACTATTAAGAATTATATTCTATGAAAATGTCAGGTTTTACAAACATTTGAGAAGGCACCAAGGTAGAGTAAGACAGTATGGGCTCGGTGCCAAGCAGATTGAGATTCAAATTCTATCACTGTGCTAAGAGCAGGGGTTACAACAGCAAAACAGTAAAAATACAGGTGAAGTCCTTGCCTTTGTGTGTCATCTGAGCTTCAGTTTCCTCATCTATACAATGGAGATAAATGCTTACTTGTGTGAAAGAATATATTTACAGTCCTCTTGGTATCAGGTACATAGTAGATTCTCTTTAAATTCTAGTCTTCATCCTCTTCTCTAAGGAAACATTTATTCATTCTACCATTAGTCTGCATAATAAAAATGGTAGCTTACACTGACATTTTAAGATATTATATTTCACTCTGATAACATAAAATTTCAAGACATAGCTATGCTCAGTTACAACAGACCACATCCAAAGAAGCACACAGAACCATTAATCACATCATAGAAAGTTGCCTTAAATGCTTTTTTGGAAAGGCAGTAAATAAATGAATACACGAATGAATGAATAAATAAAAATATTAATAACTTTATAATTTAATAGCTGATATTTATGTGTTAATAAATGGTCTGGTTATAACTACTGTTAAATCTAGGAAACAGAATAAGCATTAATAGATGAAAACATAAAATAAAATAAAATTTATTAAACTAATTTTGTGTATTTGTTGGCACTTGCCTAATATCTTAAAAGGGTTTCATAAAATTTTCATAAAAATGTAATTTACTATCTGCTTATAATACAGAAAACCTATACTTAGTTTGTAATTCATGAAAAATATATAATACTTGATCTGGCATGTAATAAGTATGAAAGAATTAGAAATATTCAAAACATAGCAAAATCTGGGAGATTCTTTCCTTTCACCCACATAAATATTCACTATATAAATACTTTATCAAGTGCAGAGTTCTTCAATCATCACTCACGAATAGTTATATACTTTATTTAGTTTATTGCAATTTTGTTTAATAGGGAATTGAGAAAAAATTAACTAGGTATATGTATTTGTTGTTAAGTGCCATCGAGTCATTTTTGACTCATAATGACTCCACGTGACGGAGCAGAACCGCCATATAGGGTTTTCTTGGCTGCAATCTTTATGCAAGCAGATCGCCAGTTATTTCTCCCGAGGAGCCACTGAGTGGGTTCAAACCACCAACCTTTTGGTTAGCAGCCTAGCTCTTAATCACTGCATCACCAGGGCTCCTAGATATGCATAGGTAACCCTAAAAACAAAAACAAATAATTTGCTGAGTCACCTCAGCTAGCACAAAAAGTGGGGAATGGGCAGATAAGAATCACAAAAGTCACTCCTTCTGGGTGGATAATTTACAAAAAGGCAGTCTATGTGGGGCAGAAGAAATACAAAAATGTGTTCTTCTCTTGGTTGCAGGAGGCATGGCTTGGCAAGCAGAGAGGTTGGAGATGGGGTCTGGATTTCAGCCCCCTGCTTGTTCCCCTGGGAAAGCACCATCTGCACAAATTTATGCTGCAACTCCATTCACAGTGCTTAACTTTTAATACTTGAAAATGTTAATTTAGATGCGTTAGCCAACTTCATTCATTCTTCCTAGGCCACCTTAGAGTCATTTGACACACACTTAACTAGAGATAGCTCGTACAACATTGAGGATTTTTATGAATAAAAGAGACAACTTCAGAATTTTCATGGATGAATGAACAGTTGTGACATTTGATTAAGAGCTCGGGCTGCTAACCAAAGAGTCGGAAGTTCAAATACACCAGCCGCTCCCTGGAAACCTGGTGGAGCAGGTCTACTCTGTCCTATAGGGTTGCTATGAGTTGGAATTAACTCGATGGCAAAGTTTTTTTTTTTTTTAAATATTTATTTACTTAAGATGTTTATAAATTGATCTTCCCCTATATTATACTGCAATTTTCACGGCTAAGGAACATGTAGGGGCTGCAAAGAAATCTTAAGTGACTGACAATAATTTATAGTATCTTATGTAGCAAGGCAAAAATGTTATAATAGATTGTTATGCATTTCCGAATCAAAGAAAAATGATCTTTGCTTATCTCCTCTCTTGGCCAGAAGGGTTCAGGAAAACTAAGCCTCAGTCATTGTTATGACCAGCAGAACTAAAAAAGGATAATCTGAGTGGTTGTATCATAAGAGCACATAACTTTAAAGTTTGGCAAATTAACCACACAAATGATCAGATCAAAGAAGCTCTACAGAAGAGACAAATCTGGACACAAAGGGGAAGGGACAGAGACTTAGACTGGAATCCAGAGGAGGATGGCAGAGCCTGGAGCTGTTCTGGGAGCTGGATGAGCACCCACCTCCTGCATCTGACAAGGTTTCTGCGGTGGTGGTGGGGCAGAAAAACAAAACAAAACAAAAACCATTGCCATCAAGTCGATTTCGACTCATAGGAAGTTGTCCCAAATGCCTTAACGCTTAAAGTTTATAGGCCTTAAACTGATTATAAAATCTTTTGGGGGTAACAGAGTATTGCCTGGCCTGTGTGCCTTTTTTCATCCCTTGCGTTCTCTCTTCTCCTTTTTTTGGTGTAAATAATAAAGTATTGATGGTAATTCATTGTGTGGTAGAGTCTTCCAATATTTGAATTATTCTTGGTCTGCAAATTAATGTAACTTCTAAAGATAATTCCTTCAGGTTATACGTATGCCCAACTGAGGATGGTTAATATGTCCCAAAATATTATAACTCTGCATTACTTCTGTTATAGATCATTCTTAGAGTTATGATGATAAACAATGAATCCATTCTCTAGGGTACCCCAAATGACATCAGAAAATTAATGCAACTTACAGAGGTGCCTAATTTATATCTGGAGAATAATTTAGATGCTGAGAAGCACTGTTTCAGTGTACGTTCAGACACTGGACACAGCTTTATTAATCTATAGACTGATGGGAAAATAGGGCTGACCATTAGGCAAAATACGGGACTCTCGATATGATATGATTTCAGAAAGTTCAGGCAGTAGCTTCCTTCATACCAAAATCTCTCTACTCTGCCCACTGAACTTTGAAATTTCATCAGTTTAGTTTAAGGATTTGATTTCTATTTAATTTCTAAGCCCACCATTACAGGCGTCTATTTAATTTACGATATCTCATCTATTCCTTTGTATAGATAAGTTTCAAGGCCTTTTTGAGAATTGGTTTTGTTAGGAAAGAGGTTGAGATGTCCTGGCCATCTGAAAGGACATGAAAAATGGATTCCATTGATGTGGGGATTCAGGCAAAAAGGGTCTTGCTGTCAGTGGTGTTCTGGAGCCCTCATACTGGCTCATAAGAGCTGCACATACACATCTCTTCCCAATTCTGGGTTCAGTGACCTTAAGTTGATAGCTTGATATTGGCCATAGTGGGAGTATTTATAACCACTGACAAAAACAAAAAACCCTACAAATCTGAGATTTGTTTTTTCTCTCCTGGAGAGAAAGTTTACTAGCACACCATTGGTCCTGTACCAGGAGACTGAGGACAGGAAACATAATATTCGAGGTTCTTAATTTAGTTCTTTTTTAAATTTTTTTAATTAAGTGATAATAGGTGATGAAAAAGCTGTGGGTATAAATATCTCTTTGATTTTATTACTCCACTCACAGTAGGAATCAAGCCGTTGAGATTTAGGGATTGTTATTAAGATGATTTGATAATAAAATGTGAATTTAAGGTCTTATGACCTTCATTTTGCTGGGATGGGAGTTTGTTTCATATATTCATTAACTTTATTAAGGAAGAAGTGTTTGGAATATACTGTCATTCTGTTATCCCTACTTTATACTCTTGCTTTCTTCATAATAATAATTTACTTAGCTAATGACTATATTAACATATAGTTATAATGACATATTGTGTGAAAATGACTCATTAGCCCTCACTAAAATAGAAATAACACAGAAGACATTTATCTATTCAAAAAGGTAAAATATGCATTCTTAATTTTGTCTGAATAAAACAAGCAGGAAGTTCTCTTTGATAATGGAAATGTTTCTTCTAACAGTATATTCTTTCAAATGCACCCATATTTTCATTTAAAACTATGTAAACTTGCTAGTTTTCCATTACCCTAGGAAAAGTAAGGACACCTGGTGGCGCAGTGGTTAAGTGCTCTGCTGCTAACCAACAGGTGGGCGGTTCAAATCTACCAGCCGCTCCTTGGATACCTATGGGGCAGTTCTACTCTGTCCTATAGGATCACTATGAGTTGGAATCGACTCGACGGCAATGGGTTATGGGAGGAATAATAACAGTTTGTTAGCTAAATCACAAACTTGTTCCTCACATTGCACTTTTGTGTAACATCTTCTACCAAAAAAAAAGGGGCAGAGGGAGCTGGAGAAGCATTTAGAAGTGCCAACTACTTACTTTCTGCTCTGATTTAGGATATTAAGCCTTTTCCAAAGGAACTAACTGAACTCCAATAATAACTTCCAGCTCTGTTCTCAGAATGCATCACAATGAGAAAATAGGGCTACCTCCAAAATAAATGAATAAATAAATAAACACAGAGAAAGATAAAAAAGACCAAAAGGAATAATAAGAAAGAAAAGAAAAAAAGAAACTTAACACAAAACAAAAAGCCATGTACCTGCTCAATCCAAAAAACAAAGCTGTTAAGCAGAAACCCGGTAATCAGTCTGGCTACAAATTCTCATTTAGCACCTAAGAGTTTGGGCTCTACATTACTTGCCCTGTGCTTTTTGGACTTGTGAGAGTCTATAAGCAGAGGCTGTATGTACAGCCTAAACACATTAAGTGAACAAACAACATTAACTGCTTTTGGAATGCTGACACATGTAGGGCAGTCCATACTTACTTTCTGAAGAGGTAGTTCTTGATGATCAAATTTAGACTTAGTCTGCAAGTTTAAAGTCATGCTTCTGCCTGCATGCATTGATGAAATACCTCCATAGGGCAGCATGCCAAGGTTAACTGTGTTGTGTTTGTAAGCAGCATTCTGAGTAGAGGAAATAATCATGTGACAGGATGTGAACACATGCTCCACAAACTGATTATTACATGAACATGTTTAAATTTATAACATTTAACTTTAAGCGGGCAAACAGTAACTTTCTTTTTTAAACATGCACTTGATCAGACAGAAGCATACAGTAAACAGTGTTAGTTATGCACATAATGAGTACCATCCAAAACTACAGAAAAGACAAAAAGCAAAGAAGGTACATCCTGTTTTACACTTGCGGCTAACTCAAAGGCATAAAAAATCTCTGTCTTACAAATCACGGTAGTAGTGACTTTGGACCAGCATTTTTCACCTGAGTAGAGTCTGTGAATTTATAAAATTCAAACAGTGAGAGTGTAATCAAATTGTATCAGCTGCAGGTGTCATGGGCTCTTTCACACTGTGAGATCATCACACTCAAAAGACAAATACTAGCCTCTAATTCTGCCTAAAGCTAATATATTGCAATGTTAAAGCCAAAAGCAGTCTCCTTTATTGCTCAGTCTACAGGCATAATTACGACAACTCAAACAGCAGGTCAAAAAAGTCATTCATTCAGTCTGACCATTGGCTTGATTGAATTTACTGATTTATTCAGTTAAACCTATCAAATGAGTTGTATGGGGACCCAAAAATTCTAATGTTTTGTTTCTTAAAAATTACATTTCTGGATTTCAAACTAGAGAAAATTCAAAATGATATTAAAGGAATTATCACATGTTGAATTAGACAACACTCTGGAGATAAGATGCATTGTGGCTATCCTTCAACAGGTACATCTCAGGTTATTCCAAGTGTCTGAAACTATTACATGATAGAAATCTTTTATTTCTGCTGAACTTCATTTAAAAATGGAACATTTTGGATGCCCTGTCAACAAATATCTAGTCCTCTCAATATAATCTTTACCTTCTACCTGCAATGGAAATGTAGTCATCAGCAACATTTAGACCCTTTAAGTAGTTCTCTTCTATTGGAAAAAAAAATCTACAGAAATTAACTTAATAATACACTTTTTTCTTAACTGGATATTATTGAATATTAACAGCAGGCAGCTCTTCTATTCTGAGGGCATTATTTGAGGAGTAATGATTTTTAGCATCAAGTTTCATTGAACTCAGCTGAAAGACTATTACACTTCTTACGGTGTGCTTGTCTACCAATCATATGTGTTACTGTTCACTGATTGTTTCATTCAGAGATTTTTCAAGGTCATTATACCACAATCGAAAAGGCCACAAAATATCTCAGTCAGTACTTGAATGATTCCTTAAGGTTTTAAAATTAGTCTAAGCTCTTGCTGCTCCTACGGAGAGTGGCAGTCTCAGACATAAGGGCTAACGTTTTAAATTCTTTCAACTACTGTGAGGCTCTGTAGTGGAAGGATGAGCCTTGTGGTTAAATTCAAGGAGAAAACAGGCATCTTTTTTGTAGGGTAGTACTTGGAACTGACTTTTCAAGGTAAACGCTGAGATCTTTCACCACTATTATGTTGGGCTGGTAAGCATACCCACTGTCTGGGCCACTAGGCAGTTCTCTTTTATGTTTCAAGTTCTCTTGTAGTTTCTAGTGTAACTAAGTTACTTTTCTGTTTGATTGCTGGGGTTCAGATGGCTTGACTAAACTTCACTGGGAAGCTCACCATGTCTCTGGTACAGTCTGGTTTTGGACAGAATGTTAATTGGCACAGCTATGTTAAAACTAGTTTTACATAATAAGCCTGTGCTTTAGTACCCTGAATTCATCTTGTTGAGTAGCTGGGACGTTTTAAGTAAGATGTAGTCTGAATAGCACAGTAACTCAATTTAGGTGAAGAAAGAAATATTTACTTGTAGAAAACAAGAGGGAGAGCTTCTAGGATCTGGTGGCTTGAAGCAATGCTCTAAATTTCTTGGAATTAAATGAGAAGCGATTGAATATACCTTGAAAACTGCTATATACATTGTTATTGAATGTACATTGAAAGACAGGTCCAAGGAATTATAAACAAAGGGAGTATGTGGGGACTAATAAAAAGGAATGGGAAATCATAGCAATGGGACATACACATGAATTCAGTTTTAGTGACCGGGGACAGGCAGGACATCCAGATGCAAATCCCCCTCCCCCGGCTCTATCTTCACTCCTTCCAAATTCTTGCTCCATCTAGGGAAGTCACCTACTTTCCAGTAGCTCTGATCAAAGAAGAGGAAGCATTTATCTGGGAAACCAGTAAATAAATGATGGTACAAATGTTTAGAATTTTGTCTTTTCTTTTCCGTTATTTGTTTTCACTCACTCCTCTGTTGCTTCAAATAACTAGTCATTGTACATATGCTCCCCAAAGCTTCTTATAACCTTTCTTGACTAGTTCATCTTACCCTGTTACGTATGGTCGTGTCTACACGAGGCCAGAGTTCCCAAACTGTACTGTATTATTTGGCCCCAAATATTTTCGCCCTCCAAGTTATCTGTCTACATGGAGGGTGTAACTTGAGGTAAGGCATGGTGACAACCGACCAGGTGTCTCCCACTGACAGCCAGTCATGAGGCTTTGATGAGGCTCCCTTCAATGGGACTGAGCACACCTATTTGAAACAGACATTCTGATGAAATATTTTGCAAGGCAGAACTGATTTCCACATTGAGAAACTAACACTCACACCCACATTAATTAATTCACCCTTTTTCTAAAAAAATTTGTTTTCTTGTCATGTAGACACGACCTACAAACAATAGAATTATTTAAAAAGAGTAAAACTGAAAACACAAAATTCAACATTAAGGAAATACATAATAAGTGCAGTGACTTGTGCTTTTTGCAGGACACCAAATAAAATAATAAAGTCACTGAGCGAAGCATTCTAATGGTATATTATTTCCCAGATCCCCAATCTACACTGAGCATTCAAACCTAGAAAACAAGAACAAAAGGCCCTATTTTCACAAAAAGGATCTTTACATTTCTAATGTCGATGCAGAATACACAAAGCCCTCTATACCAAATCCACAAAGAACACTGTATGATGAAGGTCAGTTGATAATAGTTTCTAGAAAATGACATGCCAGATTTCTCTTAGAGAGATCTGAACAGGCAACACAAAGTAATTCTATACTTTATATAATTCTTTCATCCTCCTATACTGTACATTGCATGCTTTATTGTGACTCAGTTTTTAACTGAACTGGGATTAATTTCCTTTTTCATGGCTATATACGCACTAGTGCATTGGTTTCTAGTCTTCATAAAGACATCATCTATTTTTGTTGTCTGTAGTATGATGTGAATTTAAATATTTCCTTCTATATAAAAAACAACATTCTAAATGGCAGGATTTTTATTAAATGAAATAATATGTAGGAGGGCATTCAATCTCTGCTTATTTTATTTTTCTGTTTCTTCCTGGGAAGATTATTGCTCATTAGAAGTAATAACTTTAGTAGTCCCATAACGGTAACTATGTGCAATTTTATAAAAAAATTAGGCTTGACTTTAATATAAGTGAGTCCATGCAGAACGGGGTGGAAATCAAACTCTTTTGGTCACTAGAGAACAGTTCTGTGTCCTATGAGAGGCATTTTGCCTTAATGGTGAGAAAGCAATTGAAGCACCGTCTCATACAATAGAGTTGAATTCTTTCTTACTAACAATGTTTAGGCTAGATTTGAGAAATAATTCACCTACAGGTTACGGATTCTCAGCATTAAGCAATATCCATGAAAAACTCTTAAGATCAATTTCCCCACAATATAAAGGTAAATAAAATGCTGATCATCTACTCATTCATGTAGTTCATGCTTCACTACATGTGCTTAGAGATGCCAATAAAGTTAAACTAAAGGCAGGAGAGAGATTCTTACAGAGAAATGCCAAACATACCCTGTCTAACCTTCTAGCTTCTATATGTCTAAGCAGCTGTTGTCTCCAGTCTGCAGGCATTTTACCACAGCTCTCCTCTCCCTTCATAGGAGTAGGCCTCGTCTTTATATCACTGTTATCTGATGGCTTGTCACCATAGTTACCCAAGTTATAGTCAGATGGTATTTTTTCCAAAAGAGCTGCCATTGTAGGCCTAGCTGAAACTGGCCTGGTTTGGGAGGCACCGTAACTCTCTGTACTGTAGCTTCTTGCAGACAATGGCCTCCTTTGGGTAAGGTTTTTAACTGGAAAACTTCCCGCCTGAGCTTTCACTTCTTGATATGAAGGGTGTTCATCTTCATACCTGCCATTCCTTTTCAGGAACTGGGACTCAGTCACTGTAACGCTGCTTTGGCGATCCAGACCTCCTCTATATGGAGGTCTGCTGTACCTATCACTCGGAGGCAGCTCGTGAGGTTCACTGACCCTTCTAAACATGGCCATTTCTGTGGAGCTCGCCAGGGAGTCAGCTCTTCTCAAGAAGCCCGCCCTGGAACCTTGGCTTGCAAACTGGGCATTTACCACAGCATCCTCATTAACAGATGGCTGAGAAAATGAAAACATTTGCTCCATGGGTGGGTATCCTCTGTAAGCTCTAGGACTAACCAAATCCTTGGCGATGTTTTTGCTGGGCTGTTGGACGTACTCAGAATTGTGTTGAAAAGGGGGTGGTATCCTCTTTTCGGCTGTAACTTCCACTGCTCCTGTAGGATTGAAGCTTTGGTCAAACTGATAGACTTTTTTTGTCATGGAAGCTTTTTGTTGTTGTGGCCCTTTACTACTGCCATAAGTGAGCATCTCATCATCCAGCATTGGGACTGACTGACTGCGAGACATACTGGACATACCATGCTCTGGTCCCAACATTTTATCTGGCCGCTCATGGCTTCCTAAGTGATCGCTCCCAGTAGCATAGTTTTCTAATGGTATATTATAAACCTTGTATGTACCAATGTCAATTTCATCAATACTCTGTGACTTTTTGAATTTATTGGACTTGATATCTTTCATTAGTGGGGAAAGCCTCTCTGTGCTTTTGCTAATTGAAATAACACCTTTAGAAGATTCTGGGCGGCAGTGGATTTGAGAAAAGACATTACTAAGACTCCTGTTGGGATTGGAATCATGATACTCCCATGGTACTCCTGGAGAAAAAGGACTAGGTATTTCAGTAGATTCTTTTATATGTTCTTTCCTTTCAGGCAATGGGCTGGTGGTGGGGGTTGTCTCTAATTTGGAAGGAAAAGCGGTCCTATCTTCAAAAGGACTAGGAGTTCTGGTCCAATTCTGCCAAGGATTGGAAGGAGGCACTTCTGTTTCTGGCGTGTGTCTGTGTGTAGACTGCTCAAGTTCCAGGGGAACACCAACAATCCTATCCTGCCTAATCAAAGGCCTGCGTCCATGAGAAGATGCGCTTCTAGATTTTGAACTTAAGAGAGGATTACTGTTGGCATTCTCGGCGGTTGTTTCCTCAGCCACGAACCCTGTGTTATCATAATGTGAGCCATCAGTCCAGTTGTCAGTGAAAGTGTCACTCATTGGCAGCCGTTCAGGACGCTGTGGTAGATTCCCGGGGGGAACAGCCTCCCGCTGGCTAAGTAATGGCTTTGAATCAAGAGGCTGTGGGAAAGACTGTGCAATCCTGTGAACACAATGGGAAGAGGAAATACAAAAATGAGGAAGAGTTGGTTCTTTCTAAGAAAGAGAATAAGTAACAAAGAATGCCCCATCCTTTGTTTAACTTTTCATTCATCCACACCTCACTTATGATTAAGACAGTATCATTTCACGTCCAAAAAAAAAAAAATCCACTTCTTTAACCTGCTCTACCTTTTATTGCTTCTAGTAATCATCACCTTCTAACATATTCCTGCTTTACCATTTATTAATCAGGTTACCTTGAGCAATTCAGTGCACCTCTCTGGACCTTTTGTAATTCATCAGTAAAATGAAGGTAATCGATAATTAATAATAGGAATTAGTGCTAACTCCCATCTAGCACTAACATTTATGAATGTGACTGTAACTTATTTGTTGAAATAATAATTTAAAAATAAAATATTCTTATAACACCTAATATAAAGGTATAGGAATTTTGTTTTAGCCAAAAACAAAATAAAACATCAAAATATAAACACAAAAAAGCGAACCAAATAGCTGCACAAGCACAGAGATGTAAATATAATTAAGGGCTTCACTTATATCTTTTTTTTTCTCATAAATAAATGTGCCTCATAAATGTTAGTAAACAAATTCTTTCATTAAATTTTTTTTTTTGTCCTGACTATAATGTCATCGTGTTAATCTCCTACCATCTCTCTCTTAAACGAAGGCCTTGCCCTTAAAATGGAAGCTCTTGGAAGTCCTAGGTGGACTACATTTGCTTACCTGCCCCTTTTGTCTTCTCTGCCACTCACGTGCTGAATACAATTCCAACAGAAAGAAGTTTCTGTTTTTTAGAAGTTTCTGTTTTTTAAAAGTTTCTGAGAATAAACATTGGGAACAGAAAAAAGGGAATGCTAAACACACCTGTTACCCCACAAAGAGTTATGTACTGCATCTTTAGCTGTTGTCTGCAAGGACCCCATTTTAACCCTGGTGTTAGAGGATCCTGAGGAAGCCTGGGAAGGTGAATAGTCTGAGTAAGTGCCTGAGGAAACACTGTTATTCAGACAGTGAGTTTTGTCAACTTCAGACTCATCTGTTGATTCTGAAATTTAAAGAGGAAAAATGTTACAATGCTGTGAACATTAACAATTACAAATACAGAAAAGCTGCTATGAAAAACAGTTAGCATCCTGATTAATGTTAGAAACACGTACTTGTAACATATTTTTCATAGACTATAGAGTTTCATAATTAATAACTGATGATCCGTCATGCACATGCATTGTCAGCGTATTTCCCACATTGGGGTCACAACGTTACCTTTTTTGTCCTTCCCTAGCAGAACAAGTTTGGGTGGGTACAGAGGGGTCTCAGCTAATGAAGGGTGAAGTTCCCCAATCCTCATTTCATTAGCTGGATGAACAAAAGAATCCTGAGAGATATAATAATATAGGACAAGGAAAGTAAACATTCAAACAATGGTTAACCAAGATGGCAATATCTTTATTTGGCTTAGATTCAAATATGGGAATCTAGGATTTATTCACTGTGGGGCAGTAGGAGAAATGAACCATATGTATGTCTGAGGTAAGCACTAAAGTGTTTTATTTTTTCCTAAACTGAGTGAGTCCATTTATTCATCAGACATTTGTTGAACGCTGTGAATATGCCTGGCACTGTGCAAAGAACTGTGGAGTTTCCAAGGAAAGACAAAATGTGGCCCCTGCCCTCTGGGAGCTTATAATCTAGTTAGGAAGATGAGCTACAACTCATTATAACACAGGACTGAATTATGATAAGCTAAATAATGGGTATATGATACATATCATATATATGTATGAGTTCTAAGGGATGAACTGTGTAAGAGTTTGAAGATGAAAGCATATCACTAACGAATAAGGTTTTTTTTTTTTTTTTTGCCTCACCAGTTACATTAATGTACTGTTGGGTCCTTTAACTCCTATTCTTTCCGCCATTTTTCCTCTTAATTCCTGCTGTTTTCCAAGCGACTGCCTTAATTTTCTAATTCTACTATGCCTTCTTCCTAAGATTCCTAGTCTTTCTCATGACCATCTAGACCACTACATTTTCATTCTACATCAATTCACTGAAATTAAGGAGTAACACTGGTATAAGAATATAACCTCATAATGAGAAATGAACACATTAAATAAAATACATGCATTTTAAACTTCTTTAACTCAGACTCTTATTCTCAGTTAACCATGTAGTGGGAATACATTAAGGAAGGCAAAATACCAAATTCTTACCTTCTTCTAGACACGATAATGCCCATGACTAAGTAGTGATGTAAATTTATGCATGGAAACTATCTTTATGTCATTTTCTTCTAAAAAATTAGCTAATCTGAATTCAAAGAAAAATTTTCAATTGTTTTTTCAGTCTTTTTATTCATTAGTATTTGGTTGGTTTGAAACATTGGTGTAACACTATTATAAATATTTTGCTTAAATCAAAAGTAGAAAAAGAATATGCTTGAGGGAAAAATATTATAAATTAAACAAGTCTTGCTTTAAAACTAATTGGCTAGTGTAATTATGAGACAGAAACTCTTACTATAAATTATATATGTTGCCAGAGTCCCCCATAGTAAGTTGCTCAGGTCTTTGGGTATTGCATAGAAACATTCATTGCTTTAACTCTTGGCTTCAGTTCTGTCTTTTGGTTTGCTTTTAGTTAGGTTTGTATGGGAATATTTGTGCATGAATAACCAGGTATACAGTACCTGATGGAGCCCTGGTGGCATGATGGTTAAGAGCTGAGCTGCTAATCAAAAGGATGGCAGTTCAAATCCACAGCTGCTCCTTGGAAACCCTATGGGGGCAGTTCTACTCTGTCCTATAGGGTTGCTGTGAGTTGGAATCTACTCGACGGCAATGGGTTTAGTTGGTTTTGGTATAGTACTTGATATTTATTAATTAAAAAAAATTTCAACGTAAGAAAACTAAAAGATCATCTAGTCCAACCCTTTTATTTTGTGGAGGAGGAATCTGAGACTCAGCAAGATCCAGAGTCACACAGATAATTAGGCAAAGATCCAGCATAAGGGCAGGAATCTCTTGGCTTCCAGTCCAGTTATTTTCCCTTAAATTGCGATGACTCGTGGAGAAGTTAGCTGTGAGCACACTGTTGTTGACAGTTGCCGTTGAGTCGATTTCAACTCCTGGCGACCCATGTATATCAGAGTAGAATTGTGCTCTATAGGGTTTTCAAGGCTGTGACTTTTGGAAGCAGATCACCAGGCCTATCTTTCAAGGTGCCTCTGGATTGGTTTAAACTACTAACCTGTCAGCTAGTAGTCGAGAGCTTAACCATTTGTACCATGCAGGGATTTCAAATGTAGTATCAAATTTGAAGAGGGATAGGAAAGAAGGAATAAGGAAAACTTTGGAGATGAAGAAAATTTGTATTTTTACGGATCTTGAAAATTATTTGAAAGGTTTATTAGCATAAGAAATTTATCATGATAAAATTTTAAGGTGATTGAATAGAGAATAAAAAGACTTACATACCTTTGGAGAAATGTATAAGTAGAAGTGGAATCAAATTTGAGAAACAGTAACATGAAAGGTATAAAATACGTTAAGTAACACGTGTCAAAATTTTTTCAATTACTAGATGTTACATTTATATTCTAAGATCCTTGGGTGGCACAAATGGTTTGTCCTTGTCTGCTTGCCTAACTGTTGGTTTGAACTCACTGAGCAGTACCACAGAGGAAAGGGCCTGACAATCTGTTCTGTTAAGAAAATCCTATGGAGCAGTTCTACTTGGTAACACATGGGGTCGCCATGAGTCAGAATCAACTTGATGACAACTAACAACAACACCATATTTATATTCTACTCCTGCTTTACCATTTACTAATCAGGTTCCCTTGAGCAATTCAGTGTACCTCTCGGGACCTTGTTCATGTCATCAGCAAAATGAAGGTAATAGATAATAATAGGAATTAGTGATAATTATAACATTTATGAATCTATCTGTAACTTATTTGTTGAAATAATAATTTAAAAATGAAAAATTCTTATGACACCTAATACAGAGGTATAAGAATTTTGTTTTAGCCAGAAATGAAAACAAAGAGACAACAACAAAAAATAGAAACACACACAAAAAAATAGTTGCATAAGCACAGAGATGTGAATAGAATTAAAGATTTCACTTTTTTTCCCCCTTGTTTGGCACATTCAGTACTCAAGTTACCTGTTTGTACTGATTAAATTTTCAAATTTGCATCGCAAATTGTTGCTGGAGCTCTGCATGGTAGTTATGGTCTGATTCGGGTTCAAGTTCTGGTTCTGCTCAAGAACTTCTGATCTGAATCAAAAGAACTTGAGTGACCAGGAAGAGAGAACGATATCAGCTAATCATGAACTTGCATCTCTTCTCTAGACTTCTGTGGCCCTCCACGTAGAAGAATGACACTACAGAAGTGACAATGATGGATTTGCACTAATCCCAGTGGGCTCTTTTATCTTTATGAGCAAATAATATTGATGATGATGACAGTAATGATAATGAAGATGATGATAGTCATCAGTTATGGAAAATCTGTTACATGTCTGCAACTGTGCTACTATGCTAAACACTTTATCTATATTGTCCCATTCAATTACTTAAAAGATAACCTGTGAGAAGGTTATTACTATAATCATCTCCGTTTTACAGATAAGGAAATGGAGGCTCAGAGAGGTAAGTAAAGTCATAATTTTAAGTTAGAAACTTAATAAATGGTGGCGCCAGGATCTATCTTACTTGAAGGTCTGGTATGTGATACTGTGTATGCTATGTTGTTTACCCTAAGCAAAACTCATTTCTCAAACACAGGACAGTTAGCTTTGTTTTGTGAATCTCATTTGAGAAATGAGTTTTTCTTAGGGTAGACAATATAGCATACACAGTACTGCATATCAGAACTTCGAGTTAGACTTTGACTCCGTACAGTTTTTAGAGAGGCTGGAGGAATCAAGCTCCTGTTGGAAACGTGGGTGACATTTTTGGGACTACTTCTATTGGTGAAAACAGAGGAAATTATTGAGAGGGAATGAAGTTTAGTGGAGGTCCTATTATAAGCACATTGAACCTTAAGTCTCCTAACAAAGGGAAAAGTGAACATTTATGCCATTTATGAACATGGTGGATATAGTGAGCAGGTACACAAAAAAGCAGTGAGAAGCTTTTTGTAATGGAAGGTAATGATTCGCAGAAGGCTTAAAGGAGAACATGACAGAAATGTGCACATCACTCTTGTGGAAGGGGAGGGAATTATTCACTGTAGCCTTACTCTGTGACAAGAACAGTGCTTGGAGCTGTTTATAAACACATGTTTTCATTTCATTTCACCTGCACAGTAACTCTGAAAGAGTGCGATTATTATCTATACCTTTAATGATATAGAAATGAAGGCTCAGAAAGGTTTAAGTGGCTTGCCAAGGCCATACGATTAGCAATAAGGTAGAGACAAGATTTGAATTCATGTCTGCTAGACTTCAAAGCCCTTCTCCTTGGTTATCAGACTGTGCTCTGAGGCACACAGAGGTGCCATTGCTAATTCACAGGGACACCATGGGATATTGGAAACAAAGCAATATTGACATCAGTCAGAAACTGTGTGAAACACTAGCTTGAGGAAGTTCTCTGTGTCAATATTATGTCCTATCACACTTCTTTTGATGATATGATAGCTTTGTGATGCTGGGTTGGGTGGCTGCTGTGATCAGAAAGCAAGTGCCACTTGAAAACCAGTATGAAACAGAAATTAGAGTTGTGGTGTCCACTATGATTCCAAGTTTTGAGAAGGTGGTTGGTATCCAGCAGGTGCACACATTCCATTAATAAGTAGTTGTGGCTATTTAAGAATGAAATAAAAATATGTATTTTTTAATTTATCTGTATTATTTTTTTCAAATGACTACAAAGCAGGACATAAATGTTGACTAAGTTGTTTGTACCTAGCTATTTAATAAAGCTAAATGGCATCTGGAGCACTGTGACAATTTTACTGAGACACTTATTGCTGTCAAGTCAATTCCGACTCATAGCGACATTTAGGACAGGGAGGAACTACCCCATAGGGTTTCCAAGGCTGTAATCTTTATGGAAACAGATTGCCACATTTTTCTCCCGTGGAGTGGCTGATAGGTTCAAACTGCTGACCTTTCGGTTAGCAACTGAGCACTTAACCACTGTGCCACCAGGGCTCCCTCTGAGACACTAAGGGCACTCATATACTGCAAAAGTGTAGAAACTTCTAACCTTTACTCATTTTATGTCTGAGCTGTATTGTACCATCCTCCCTCCCTTCATTCCTTACTCCACAATATTCCCCAACTT
This sequence comes from Trichechus manatus latirostris, assembly GCF_000243295.1. Classification (NCBI taxonomy): domain Eukaryota; kingdom Metazoa; phylum Chordata; class Mammalia; order Sirenia; family Trichechidae; genus Trichechus; species Trichechus manatus. The sequence continues at coordinate 17,286,728 of NW_004443939.1, read as the reverse complement.
AATTTTTTACCTTTACTCATTATATTAATGTATCAAAATACATTAATGTATTAATATACGTAATATAAATGTATTAGGTTGAATAAGAAGGATTTCACTTTAGTGGCCATATGGTGAATTGTTATGTTAGAGTACATGTTATTGAATACAGAGGTGATAAAATGTGGATTGGTAAGGCAGCCAATAATCTACTAATCATTAGTTCAACAAAAAATAAGAGAAATTGTTCTTGCCTTCAGTGAACTCCTAACTGATGGAGAGACAGACACTGTCTGTCAGGTGGATTCTGACTCATAGCCACACTACAGGACAGAGGAAGACTGCCCCATAGGGTTTCCAAGGCTGTAATATTTATGGAAGCAGACTGCCACCTCTTTCTCCCAAGGAGTCACTGGTGAATCACCAACCTATTGGTTAGCAGCTGAGCACTTAGCCACTGGGCCACCAGGGCTCTTAAACATGAAACATAAATATAAAGTGTATATGTGTGTATTAAGTGTGTATTTGCTAAATGTTGATTCTTTCCCTTCTTATACTGTTGCAATATCTTAAGAGATAAAAGAAAAGCCTAATGCTTTGCTAGAACATATCAGTAATATTCTGGAAACAAAAAGGTACAATGATACTAATTTTATAAGGAGAAAGAAAAAAAGCAATGGATATCAACATTTACTTAGCAAATGTTCTTCCCTAGCTATCCAGCTGTATTCCCCTCTTCTGGGGAAGGCTGATACCTCCAACTGGCTGATGTACACACCATACTTATTTTTGCTCAAGCTCCTCCCTTGCTTCATATAACTGTTTTTAACTGGTTGTCAATGATTGCTTATTTCTCCATTTTCTTACAGCATTGTATTCTCCATCACACAAACAAGTACGTGATCATACTTTCTATAATCTGTCCTCTAATCACTCCATGTGGGTTAGCCTTAGGTTTGTCTGTCCAGCTAGACTCTAAATTGGGGGTTATGCACACATTTTATATTTCTCTTCTTTCTCTCACAGTGTTTAGCACAGTGTTAAATATACAGTTGGTATTTAATAAATGCAACTAATTGATGCTTTGAAATGCAGATTTGTAAAAGATTTTTGCCAATCTGGAGTTTTGAGAAGTAGGTATATCAATTTCTAGACTACTCATAACAATTATGTTTCTAATGAAGATAAAAGAAGGTGATAACTAAGTCAGCTGAAGAGTTGATGAGATAGTACAGAGATGGCATAAATATAGTTGAATTCTTTTCAGACCATATAAATTGAAAAGGATACATTTCTAGCTTATTGGAAGATATAGGATTCAAGCTTCATGTGACAAGATTCCATAAAGCTAAATTTTAAAATTATCTCCCCCTTTTTTGTTGTTAATAGTAGTATTTCCTATAAAAGTTGTACAAATGCAAAAAAATATTAAAAAATCACTCTGAATATTATCAGGATGAAGAATAATAGAAAATATTCATTTAGTCTTTTCTAGTGACTCATACAATACAAGTTTGGGGTAGCCAAAAGAATGTCACTAAAATGAGATAATTCACTACTGGTCAGGCCTAGCTGGGTAAGCAAACTATTCCTTGTGTGTGTATTGGAACTTTTGGAGCTGTATTGATGATTTTAGGCCAAGAGGGTGTCATTTATCTGTGATTTATCAAATGGAACCTTCATAGCTTGAAAGAGAAATTATTATTTATATTTTAGGAAAAATGTACTTATCAAGGAAGATCTATTCCATTAAAAAAAAGTAATAAAGCATTTAGTAATTCCAAAAAATCCAAACCACTCTGGCAATTACCAATAACCTTGAAATACCTCCACTGTAATTTCCTTTGGGGCTACCGGCCACTTGTGTTCATATTTTTCTTTCACAGTTTGCTCCGTGTTAGCAGTTGGATTTGAATTCTCAACACGCACTCCATGGCTTGGCTTACCCACCAGATTTTGAACAGATTTTACCATATTCTTTAAATCCTCTGGGTAAGGAGTTGGATATCGTTTTAGGTTTATTTCAACCTAGAAGTTTATAAAAAGAAATTTAACGTAAAAATACCTTCAGCAAGCACGTTCACAAAACTACTCCATTTTATGTGCAGTAGTATAACCAAATGCAATATAGTGAGTGTTGAGCTGTTTGAGAAACTGTGCTAGAACACATTGTGTTCTCACATTCACCCTTAATGGGACTTCTCCTGACCTCTCCCTGCCCTTGTAGATTATAAATTATTTTTGGATTAGACCTACCCTGTGGATGACTGAAATAGCAAGAACTTAAATGACTTGTAAACTCTGAAAAATTTAATCATGTTACTATCAGCTGCTTTCATGCTTTCGAGGCTGTTCCCTTACCTACCTTAATTATTTGTGAGCAATAATTTTAATGTTGAGAATATCTTTGGAGTATTGATGTAGGTGATGGGAGGAGACCCCAGAAGATTTACAAGTAGAGGTGTCACGTATAAGAAAATGAGAAGTAGACGTTATCTGCTTTTCCAGTATGCATCGGCTGTATGTTAATTAGCATGTTACATCAAAAGGTAGGGTAGCTAATTCTTGTTAATATCTAAGAAAAAATGTTTCAGGGGTGACTTTTATAGTTTATTTTTACCCTAATAAAATAACATGATTCTTAGGTAATATCTTACACTAAAAAGAAAAGGTTGAGACAATTTTCTAAGATATTCTAGGTAAACATGTAAATTTTGTCTTATATTTATCCAGATATTTTATTTTTATTCTCAAATTCATTTTTGAGTTATCAATCTGACTTTAAGGAACATACATTAACGGCTCTTCTGAGCAGTTAATTTGTGAGGGGGATAGACTCTCCTGCCATCAGAGCGCTTATTATGATATACTTAGAATAAATATAAATTGTCCATACTGACCAAAAGAGAATGGAAGAAAAAATAAAGTGCAGATTTACTTGGCCTAGCTTGTTCCAAATCATGACTTTTTGCATCTGAGTAGAATCAACTTTACAAAATGGAATGGTTTATGTGATTGTGGTATGTGTGCGTGTGTACGTGTGCGCGCACCTGTGTCTGTGAGGTGGAGGAGGAGAGAAGGTAGAAGAGAAGCCGAAAAGGGAAGAGGAAGAGTAGAAAAGAGACAGAAAAAGAGAAAAAGGGATGGGCACACACATACCCACCCACACACACCCATGTAATTCATGGGATGTAAGAAACTATGATAGCGGGGTAGATCTGAGTGTTACGAATACGAATCCAAATACTTTTGCTCATCTGCAGTTTTAGCATATCCGCCAACCGTGTTATTCTAGTATTTTATCTCCCTTGTGGTTCATTTTCCTTATCTGTCAAATACTGGGATTGGACTTTGCTAGATGATTTCTAACATTCCTTTCAGTACTAAAAATATGGAATTATTTTTCCAACAAATATTTGGAAAGATGAACAACCAGATAATTTTGTTAGATTAAGTGTTGTTTAAATTTAGTTTAATTACTTCAACACTACAAGATAAATAAGGATAGAATTAATAATGTATAGAATATATAGAAATAAAGCTACAAAAATCTAACCCAAGAAAAAGTTAGACTTTCAGAAAAAAAGTATAAGTTGTTGTTAGCATATAATATAGAAATATCCCAGGGTATTTAATGCATAATAAATAAACATAGAAAGAGTGATATCCGTGCTAGACAAAGTCCACTGAGATGCATGCATTCTTGTATCTGCTGTTTAAATTGGTATTTGAAATATTATTCTCAAATTAAATCTAATTTTAAAATTACATCATTGATATCAAAGGATTAAACGTCAAAAAACTACATTTTATAAAAATGTAAATTGTAGAACGGTAAGACTAACATATCAATTAAGAAGTTTTTTTTAATAACCAGTGGTATATGAATGAAAAATAATTTTCAAGTAACAAAATAAAGTAAAATTCTATGCACCTTAAAAATCCTTAACACTAAAATTACCCTTCTAAATCAAAAGCAAAAAACAAACAAACAAAAAAAGTGAAGTGTTTGTCATTAATTGAATTAAACAATTCACTGACTAATGTAATCTATTTTTTGTAGATGCTAGGTCCCATCTAACATAATTAGATGACTATTTACTGATGACCAAGGAATCAGTATTTTCTGGTCATTTTTATAAGCAAATTGATGTAGCATTTTGGTCACATCAACAGAATATGTTTGAGTATTTTATCTCTGTAAAAATATTTAAATCTAGAAACAGAGGTGGATTAACTATGAAACTGATGAAGCTTAAACTTTAGGGTCTGACCCATTCCAAAGCTCCATGAGGGACTTGACTTGTGTATCATATGGTCATTTTATATTCTTTTCCTTAAAGAGGCCCCTCTCTCTCAAATTCTGTAAGCTTTGGGTCTCATAAAAATCGGATCTCTTCTACCTAGAAAATAAGCTCCTGGCTTCCCACTTACTAGTCTATTAGTGGAATTTACTGGACTTGGAGTCAGAAGACCTTAATTTAAGCCACAAATTTACCCTCAACTAGTTATCAGTCACTAATATTAGAACCAGTCTGTGCAGTTTTTACTCCAGCAAAATGGGAATGATAATATCTCTCCCCCATACTTCGGTTAACTTAGAAATAAAATGAGATAATAATGTGAAAGTCCTTTGAAAATTTTTAAGTTTTATGCAGAGATTAGATTCTGTTTTTAATATCAGATTTTATGTGTTTATTTTTAAATCAGGATTTCTTTGGCAATCTAGATTCCACTGCATATATCTAACCATAACAATTGCAACTGTCTGGATTTTTTCTTTCCAGATTGTATGCAGCCATAGTTATCATTTATTCAGCATCTGCTATGCGCCAGACACCTTGCTAAATGCTCTATAGCGTTTAAATTTCACAACCCTATGCAGCAGCTATTTTGTTCTCCTTTCACAGAAAGAAAACTGAGGTTCAGACAGTGTAAATTAGCTGTGCAAGGTCACGCAGATAGCAGGTAGCAATGTCAAGATTCAAACCCAGGTCTTTCTGACTCCAAAGTTTATGATTTACAAGTGTTGCTTAGCTCAGAACTATTCCTGTTATACGTGCAGCACATATTTGTCTAATCTTGTGGAAGAAATACTGTAAGTCTAATGTATATTTTCTGGAGTTCAATAACAAGTTAATTGTAATTAAAAAAATATTAAGCTAAGTAACAATATTTTATAATTTCTTTCTAAATGAAACTACAATATTTTATAATTCCATTATGTTTATAAGCTCTGTAAAAGCATACTTTATACCCCTTTACAGATTGTTTTGCTTTGCCACTTTTCAACTCAATATGTAGTGCGTCAGAAATGAATAAACATGATAATAAACGTAGTTACATTAGTAGTTCATTAGTGCCAAAATATAAAAGCAGTTTCTTAGATTTCTAAATACACAGGTTAGAAAAATCCCCTTACTGTAATATGGAATGAAAAAAAAAGATACTAATTAATTTATTATAAACATAGGTGGGAAACTGTATCAAGTATATGCTTATCAAAGTGTTGTGTTGTATCACTCACCATAAAGTATTTGCTCATTTCACACATACATTTTATTAAAATAAATGCAAGATGTTTACTAAAATATTTTCTTTTAATTTTGGAAAATAGAAGTATTTCACAACATTATATATTTCTCAGATCTAAATAAAGTGTAGTAAATGCAAATAGCAGCTGCAAGATGTTGGAGACACCCAAAAATTTAGCAATGGAAAGAGAATTACTTTAATGTTAATAGCTAGGGCATTTAGAAATGATATACTGAATTCACACAGAACTGTGGTTTTCTTACATAATGATTAAATTCTAAATTGATTTGATTGTAAATTCCAGTAAGAGAAATAATAGTTAATGATTTTGGTCATTGGTTGTTAAATGTCCTCTTATTCAAGGAATTAATTAGGATGTTTTACAAAAAAGGAAACCTGTAGGCATTTAGTTAGAAAAATGCATTCTCAGCTTGCCTTATATTGTAGAAAGAATATAAGACACACAATAAGAATCTAGTCCATTACATGTGTATGGTCAAATTTACAAAAAAAATGCAGTGTTCTTTCACACCCCATAAAGACATTTTTTCCCCCATTAAACTCTTAAACATCCAACCCAGTGAGAAAAGGAAGTCCTATTAGCCACAACTCCCAAACCAGGCTTCTCTTATAGGAATTCTCATCATCTGTACCTTCAAATTAAAGGAGAATTGATGCTTTTTAACAGAAGTCCAACTTGTGCTCAAAGTCCACTCTCAGCAAATCTCAATTCAAATCCCATGCTATTTTTGGAATTAAGTTTTAGTTATTTAATCTTCTCCAGAATTGACAGTATAAAAAAACGTGTGCTTGTTGGGGAGGGGCGGGGGAGGAAAATTTAGATTGTATCAATAATGTCATCAACATTCTGCCCGACTATTGGTATTCCCACACTTTAAAGAAAAAAAAAATCTTCAAAACTAAAAACCTAAATAAAAAGGAAACATCCAGCTCAAAAACCATGCCAGATATCCCACCATTAGGCACCTCACATTGATATTCCTCCCTTCTGACTCAGCCCTCCCTAACCCACTGCCAAAGTTAATAGAAAAAAAATAAATTGGGATCAATCATTGGCAATTTGAAGGTTTCTATGTGATCAACATTTCTTACCCAAATCATGCAGAACATACCCCATAAATCACTGTTCCAAAGTTGCCTCTACATGGGGGATTCTCCTACCCCAAACACCTAGGCCTACCTGTCTGCCACTTAGAGAGGGAAGAGTGGTAGATTGTGCTGCAACTGGCAATTGAGTACACATGCTCCTTTCCTGCTGGAGGCCACTTATACAACCCCATGCCAGCTGCGGGTCATTCTGGGGGACTGGCATATCTTGGATCTGCTGATCACACCTGGCCCATGGTGTGCAGCAATCGCCAGACAGTCTGGCAGGTTGGAGAGTAATCCCACGCTGGCCCCTTTCCCAGGGGGCTTGGCAGGGGTGATCCTGTGGGAGAAGGAATCTCCATTTTCTGGGAGAAAGAGGAGCACTGTAGCAGCAATACTTTCACTTTACCATTTTTCTACTCTCGATTTTTTTTTCACTCTGGGTAATGCATTTAAAATAACCACAGAAAATCAGTTTTAATCTATCAACCACTGATTCAATAAAACAGCACCAATAGCATGTGAAACTAGTGGATCACAATTTCTTCACACAATGCAGCATTCATACTACACTAAACACACTATAAGTAGGGCATTATACTCTAGTCCATTTGCAAGTTGATGGCATAGGTCAATGGTTCCCTTTAAAAATTTATGTAAATTAAAGGTAAATTTAATATACATGTAATGAACCAGAAAAGTGTGATTAATTTAGTGCAAGATTTCAGTGTATTCCATTCATCATGCTTCCATGATGATGTATTTAGAAGTTTGTTTGTGTTCTAATTTGTCCAACAGCCAATGGCATTGGAAATATTCAAATTAGTGAAAGCCAAGTAGTTTGTGATTTTGGAAACACATAATGTTTCACCAAGGGAAAACAAAAATATAAATAAAAAAAAATACACTCTAAAGTATAATGAACCTACTGTCATTATAACAAACTTGATTACATAACACACAAACAGGGCTTCTAAATAACTTTGCATTTACTATATTTTATGTTTTCACTAACACATATATCAAAGTATATAAAATTCACTCTTTTCTTCTTGGATCCTTACAGTACAGATTTTTAGGAAGAAGCATGTGGTTTTTGACAATTCAATAAACTATAAAAATGAGCCAGAGGTCCAATATAGAATGCATCATCCATTGGTTCTGAATTTAACATATAATATCCTATTAAAAAAATAACTGAAAGACTTTAAAATTTGTTTTTTTTTTTAAATTTGGCATCATTTTTTCTTGGAATTTACAAATAAAAAATGTCTCTTCAGTTATTAGAGAGCATTAGTTATCCAGAAACATATTTTTTTTTTAACCCAAATCTTCAACAAAATTGTCATTTTGAATTTGGGAATCCATATAGGGTTCTCCATAATGATATTAGGTAGGCCTTGTAAGTATTCAATTGTTTTATTAAGGTTCTAGAGTATATAGGTTTAAGAAATAAAGTTTAGAAAATGTGGAAAGGCTGGAACAAAGAAGAAAAACACATCACACCATCTAGATTTATTAATAAGATGCATATAAAATTACTTATTTAATTAGTCACTAAGAGTGAAAACTGTTAGTACCCATAATGGAAAAAGTACACAAATAATACTATAAGAAAATTAATGAGAGATTCAAGATGTTGTCATGATCATAACCAGAAAATTTGATGCTGATAAAATCTGTATCAATTCTGATGATATTTTAAAATGTAAATAATGGAAAAATAAAAAACAAAAAAACCCAAACCCGTTGCTGTTAAGTCGATTCTGACTCATTTAAAATGCAACCTTGTTACTTGACTTAGATCAATCCCAGTAAAGGATTTTCTAAAAATATGATCTGAGGTGAAAACATTGAAGTTCTTTTCCCTAGGGAACATCATCTGCCATTCAGCACTCACCTCCTTTAAAGCTTGGTTTCCTATCATTTAAGTGAGCTCATAAACTTTTCTCAAATATCCCAGGGACATTGGCTACCACCAATGACCACTCTGACAGGGAACACAACAGAAAGTCCCTGATGGAGCAGGAGAAAAGTGGGATGCAGAACTCAAATTCTAGCAAAAAGACCAGACTTAATGGTTTGACTGAGACTGGAGGGACCCTGGAAGATATGCCCCCCGGAGTCTCTGCTGGCCCAAAACTAAAATCATTCCTAGGCCAACTCTTCAGACAAAGATTAGACTGGACTGTGGGACATAAAATGATATTCGTGAAGAGTGCGCTTCTTAGCTCAAGTGGATACATGAGACTAAATGGGCAGCTCCTGTCTGGAGGCAAGACGAGAAGGCAGAGAGGGTCAGGAGCTGGTTGAATGGACACGGGAAATCTGGGGTGGAAAAGAGGAATGTGCTGTCACAGTATAAGGAGAGCAACTAGGGTCACGTAACAATATGTGCATAAATTTTTGTATGAGAAACTAACGTGAATTGTAAACTTTCACTTAAAGCACAATAATAATAATAAAAAAAATCCCAGGGACACAAAGACCCTTCAGAGATTTTAATGATAAAGTAATATATTAATCAATTGTCCCTTCCATAAAGGTGTATTTTGGCCTAATACAGTCTGTATGATTTCTTTCTCAGTGATTAAAAGAAAACCATTTCAGTGTATCAAAGATAAATATGTGCTTCGGTGAAGTCCATCACCTAGATTTTGTATTTTCTTTCTGGCTGTCTCTCAGCTTGAATCTCTCTCAGGTTGTTGTTCTGTAGGATTGAGTGGCATATCAAATTTGCTCAGTCAAGAGTTGGGACAACATTAGTTTCATTCTGCAGCACATCAGTGCTTCCAAAGGTACTATCCTGCTGTAATGAAAGGCATCACTACGAGACTGGAAGATGTATCTGACCTTCTAGCAGAGGTCACTCAATTTGTCCTAAACTCTGTTTTTATAATAACAATGTTGAGATAAAAAAGAAAAAGAGAAGAAAGAAAAAACAAAACACCAAAAGGTTCACCTTAACTTTCCCAGCATTTTCGTCGTCTTCCTTTTTTTCTTCAAATTCAAAGGCAACAGTCATGCGTTGTTGTCTCTGCTCTTCCCACAGTGTAGGGTTAAAGCTGTCACTGTCTGACTGGAAATCTACAGTTAGATTCCAAAGTATTATTGCTTTTGTTTTTTACATAGAGTGTTATTAATAGAGTATTAATACACTATGCAAAAAATGGCGATAGGTACTACAAACAAATCCAAAAATAAAAACGAAAGGAAAAAGGGAGAAAGGGGAAAGAAGGAATAAAAACATACTGGGATTGGGAAGATTTCCAACAAAAAATGTAAAGAATGGACTTCTCATAGGATAACAGTAACAGCAATAATAAAAAGAGCTGGGCTAAGTACTTTAAAACATATCTTTTAATCTTCACAGTAGCACTAACTTTATCCCCATTTTACTAATGAGAAAACTAGCTGAATTCTAAGAGACTTGCTCAAGACTTTTCATACATCTTCACTGTGGCTAATGTAGGTTTCTATTCCCTGTCTGCGTGATGCAGAGCCCATACTTAAAACCACTAAATTCTGTAAGGATTTCTTTTATAAAAGATATTATTACAATAAGGTATCTAGAATTACAAGCTTTTTTTAGGGAGTAGGGGTGGGGGAAGGGAGGGACCATGGAGAAGAGCCTGCTTTCACTTTAAGAACATGTGAAAATTTAGTCTTTAACATTAAAGTTTCAATTAGCGCAAATGTGTCTCAAATGAGCAGTGAAATGGCTTATAAACCTTTAACTTACGTCAAAATGTTGGCTAATGGTAATATCTTAATCGCAACATTATTGTGAAGATCACATGAAAGTGTAATAAGAGTACTTAGTAGAGACTAAATTCTTTACTGAAGGATGGCCTTTATCATGTATTTCATTGTTGTTGCAAAAGATTCTGGGAATTCATTTATTACACTTCTGCCTGAAAAACCACAGGGTGACTTGTTAGTGCCCATGAAATCTTTTCTATTACTTCCTCAAAGGAAAAAGAAGTAGGGTAATTCTTTAACATCATACCTTATCTAACTAGATATACCTCACATCCTAGAAAAAACTTAGATTTAAATCAGTAAAATTGGATCTCAGAAATGACTAGAGACCATGAAACATGTTTCATTTTTCCTTAGATCCATTTGAAATGAAATATTTTATTATAATCCAGGGATGTTAAAATGAAAATATAAGTAAAGCTACATAAATAAAAATATAATCCTGACTTAATATTTTTCTTATATCACATGCAAACATGTTGGATTTTCTCTCATAAGTTCAAAAGATGAATTTTATTAAATGTGAAAAATATTTATGAAAATAATCTTTCCTTTTCCTACTTCTGTAAGCCAAAATATGAATAAAAATATATTAAAATATCCCAAAATGATTCATTTACATTTGTAAGTCAAAGACTAAAATAATTTATTATAATTATCCCTGAATATAAGAAATACATAAGCAAAATGGTTTACTTTAAAAGTTGGTCTCAGTCAAGTATATAAACCAGTACCGGTTGCTGTTGAGGTGATTCTGACTTACAGTGGCCTGATGTATGTCAGAACAGAACTGTGCTCCATAGGGGTTTTTTTACCCCCAATGGCTGATTTTTCAGAAGTAATCGCCAGGCCTTTCTTCCTAGGTGGTTGCGGGTGGGTCAAACCTCCCACTTTTCAGTTAGCAGCTGAGCACATTAGCCGCTTACATCACTCAGGGACTCAAGTATACCAGATAAAAACACCAAACCAGTTGCTGTTGAGTCGATTCTGACTCATGGAGACCCCACGTGTTACAGAATAGAACTGAACTCCATAGGGTTTTCAAGGCTGTGACCTTTAGGAAGCAGATTGCCAGACCTTTTTTTAGAGGCACCTCTGAGTGGGTTCAAATCACCGATCTTTCAGTTAGTAGTTGAGCTCTTAAATGTTTGAGCCACCAAGGGGCTCCTATTCAAATGGGGGGATTAAAATGGGTTAACTCTTTCAAGAATTACTGAGACACTAGAAAATGTGCGCATCAGCCTATGCTGACTTAGGCTAGGGAGCCTATGCTAAGTTCTAAATGGTACAGGACAAACTGCTTTTAGAAGTTTTATAAATAATGTAACCATAGGATAGAAGATTTAATTTAATTATGGAAATAAGAGGTTTTTCAAAAAGCATTCCTAATATAGTTGTCGACACTGTTTAAGGAAAGTCAACTTGAAAAACAAAGAATGGTTGCTGTTTGTAAATCATCTCCTTATGGTTGACTTATCACATGAAATAATTTAGGGCTTGAGGTCACTGGATTAAATGTTTAAATTGTATTGGTGAAATCAGAGCGCACAGGAAATAAACCAGCTCATTGAAACTTCCTTAATATTCGACATTTGATTAACTAGTCCAGAGCCTCGCAATCTTTCAAGAGAAGTTGTTGCTCTTAAAAGTCAACATTATTTTCACTTCAGATATAAAGAGGAAGAGTTTTTGGAACGTTACTAAAATATTACAGTGTGGAAGAAAGGAAAGATTCATACTTGGAGTAACCCCCCAAATGATTTACGTGTGTCATGTAATTATCTGTATAGCCTTGCCCATAGGCCAGTCCTCCTGGCCAGAGATCAGAACAAAAATAATCTCTTTCATCCATAGTCATCATAAGTATAGAAGAAATGTCTACTGACGGTTTACCTTCATCGCCACGAGGTTGTTGAGGGAACATATAGTTAGTCAGTACTCTTTGTTTTGTTTCTGGATGGGCTTCAGTTTGTAAAGGGATAAGGGCTTTGGACTGGAAATAAAGAACATATAAATTAGACTAGTAAGACTGCAAAAATATTTATTTTATAAAAGATAATGGTAATAGTCTGGCTTCACCTAGCTGAATGAACAACTAAAAGAAAACAAAAGAAAAAAAATATGGAATGAGAAAGTACAGTAAAACTTGTAGAAGCCAGAACCTTCATAAGGCAGAAACCTGTCAGAGAAGGAAAACTCAAATATTTTCCATTAAAAGGAGCAATAGAAAAGTGGTAGGATTGCACCCTGTCAAAGGCAGAAAACTTTGAAACCTGGGAAAGCAAGGGAGACCACTTGAGTTTTGGCTCTCACAGTTTCACTGTATATCTAATATAAGACTACTGTTGAGAGACATTTTTAAATTCCAAGGTTTTCATAAGGAGATTTTTTTTTAATTCTCTAGTATTCTTAACAAAATTTACCAAAATCCATTTATCTTGACTAAACAATGCCAGTTTTAATCTGAAGAGACCAAAACGTGTTAAATTGTTTCAGCTGAGTAAGATTTTGGTATGGTTCTAGATGCCTATTCATTTTCATGAAGTGTTGCCCTAGAAAGACAAATGGAATTTGCTATCAAATCATGCTATGTGAGAGCATCTATGAATTTAATTAGGCTAAAACATAGCATTTCTTTTTAGGAGATTCTTTGGTAACCAAGACAGGGTCCACAAACAGGTAAGAGTGTACTTATATCTAATATATCACAATCCATTTACCTATGGTCATATTTCATTCTCTATTATTGATTTGATTCCAGAAATAGTTTTTAGAACTCATATTATGTACCAGATACATGGAAATGATTATATTGTTTAATGTTTTAAACAGCCTGCTTATCTCATGACATTTATTAAAAGGAGTGAAGCACAAATGGGATTTAGAATACCAGCTTGTCTCATGGAACTGAGTCAGAAACACATTAAACCACTGCTTTAAATGAAAGTTAAACAATGCAGTCATTGTTCTTGTCCATACTCCCATAAGAATAACAAATCATGACATCAGGGGATGTTTTTTCATAACGCAAGACTGTAGAATAGACTGTTCCATTAGCCTAGTTCACACTGATTCCAACATGATTTATTAATAATGACATATTGATGCCTAGAAAATTCTATAGTGTATTGATAAGATTTGAATTTAAAAGACAACCTAATTTTTACTCAGTAGATGGAAGCAGCACTGTGATGACTGTAGGAACATACACATTATTCTTTTTTTTTATCTGCATGATCGATTTATTTAAATTTAAGCTTAAAAAAATTTTTTTTTATTGTACTTTAGGTGAAGGTTTACAAAACAAATAGTTTCTCATTAAACAGTCAGTACACATATTGTCTTATGACATTGGTTAACAATCCCACAACATGTCAACATTCTCCTTTCTTGACCTTGGAGGACTTTTTTTTTTTGGTGAAAATATACATAGCCAAAGATAAACCATTTCAAAAATTTCAGCTGTCAATTCAGTGACATCGATTACGTTCTTCCAGTTGTGCTGCTGTTCTCACTATTCTTTTTCAAATTATTCCATCACCAATATCTTCAACTCACTGTCCCCCAGGCTTCCCATCAAACCTTTTGAGTTGCTGTTGTCAGTTTGATCTCACAAAGATAATTTTTTTTTTTTTTGTACTTTAGATGAAGGTTTACATAACAAAATAGTTTCTCATTAAACAGTTAGTACACATATTGCCCTATGACAATGGTTAACAACCCCACGACACATACACATTATTCTTACACTTGCATTTTGTAGAGGTTACATATTTTTAATTTTTCACAAAAGTAGCCAGATGCCTAGAAGTATGAACAAATAATTTACCAGTACTGCTGCTTTTATGATCATATATTTCAATGATAACAAGCAAAATTGAAAAGGGATTGTTTTTGTTTGGCTATTCATTGTTTGGAATAGGTGCTTCAAAATTTTAGGATTAAAATTTACCAAGACAGATTTGTTCGTTCTTCTGGCAGTCCGCATAGTATTCAATATTCTTCTTCCTTATTCTTCCTTATTCTTCCCTATTCATTGTCCAGCTTTCACTTGCATATGAGGTGATTGAAAACACCATGGCATGGGTCAAGCGCACCTTAGTCTTTGAAGTGACGTCTTTGCTTTTTAACACTTTAAAGAGGTCTTTTGCCACAGATTTGCTCAGTGCAATGCATCGTCTGATTTCTTGACTGCTGCTTCCATGGGTGTTGAAATAAAATCCTTGACAACTTCAATCTCTTCTCCGTTTATCAGGATGTTGCTTATTGGTCTAGTTGTGAGGATTTTTCTTTTCTTTATGTGGAGGTGTAATTCATACTGAAGGCTGTGGTCTTTGATCTTCTTCAGTAAGTGCCTCAAGTCCTCTTTGCTTTCAGCAAGCAAGGTTGTGTCATCTGCATATCACAGGTTGTTAATGAGTCTTCCTCCAATCCTGATGCTGCATTCTTCTTCATATAGTCCAGTTTCTTGGCTTATTTGCTCAGCAAACAGATTGAATAAGTATGAAAGGATACAACCCTGACACACCTTTCCTGACTTTAAAACACGCAGCATCCTTTTGTTCTGTTTGAAGGACTGCCTCTTGGTCTATGTATAGGTTCCTCATGAGCACAATTTAAGTGTTCTGGAATTCCCATTCTTCTCAATGTTATCCATAATTTGTTATAATCCCACACAGTCTAATACCTTTGTATAGCCAATAAAACCCAAGTACATCTTTCTGGTATTCTCTGCTTTCAGCCAAGATCCGTCTGACATTAACAATGATACCCTGTGTTCCATTTCCTCTTCAGAATTTGGCTTGAATTTCTGGCAGTTCCCCGTCGATGTACTTTTGTAATTGCTTTTGAATGATCTTCAGCAAAATTTTATTTGTCTGTGATATTAATGATATTGTTGGATAATTTCCACATTCTGTTGGATCTCTTTTCTTTGGAATGGGCACAAATATGGACCTCTTCCAGATGGTTGGTTAGGTAGCTATCTTCCAAATTTCTTGGCATAGACAAGTGAGCATCTCCACCACTGCATCTGTTTGTTGAAACATCTCAGTTGGCATTCAGTCAATTCCTGGAGCCTTGTTTTTTGCCAATGCCTTCAGCGCAGCTTGGACCTCTTCCTTCAGTACCATTTGCTCTTGATCATATGCTACGTCCTGAAATGGTTGAACTATATTGAATTTTTCCATCATCTTTTTCCACATATGTAGTTGATCTGATTCCTGTGTATTCCATCCAGTGAGGTCCATGTGCATAGTTGCCATTTATGCTGTTGAAAAAATATATTTGCAGTGACGAAGCTGTTGGTCTTGCAAAATTCTATCATCTTCAGTGTGGTTTCTATCATCAAGGCCGTATTTTCCAACTACCAATCCTTCTTCTTTGTTTTCAACTTTCACATTCCAATGACCTGTATTTATTAATGCATCTTGATTGCATGTTCGATCAATTTCAGACTGCAGAAGTTGGTAAAAATCTTCAATTTCTTCATCTTTGGCCTCAGTGGTTGGTGCATAAATTTGAATAATAGTCATATTAACTGGTCTTCTTTGTAGGCATATTGATATTATCCTATAACTGACAGCATTGTACTTCAGGATAGACCTGGAAATGTTCTTTTTAATGATGAACGTGATGCCAGTCCTTTTCATTTTGTCATTTCCGGCATAACAGACCATATAATTGTCTGATTCAAAATGACCAACACCAGTCCATTTCAGGTCACTGATATCTAGGTTATTGATGTTTATGCATTCCATTTCATTTTTGATGACTTCCAATTTTCCTAGATTTGTACTTCATACATTCCACGTTCTAATTATTAATGGATATTTGCAGCTGTTTCTTCTCATTTTGAGTCATGCCACATCACCAAATGAAGGTCCCAAAAGCTTGACTCCAACCACGTCATTGAAGTTGACTCTACTTTGAAGAGGCAGCCCTTCCCAGGTTGTATTTTGAAGCCTTCCAATCTGAAGGGCTCATTTTGTGACAGTATATCAGAAAATGTTCTGCTGCTATTCATGAGGTTGTCACTAGCCAATTTTTTCAGAAATAGACTGCCAGGTCCTTCTTCCTAGTCTGTCTTAGTCTGGAAGCTCAACTAAAATCTGTCCTCCAAGGTGACTGTGCTGGTATTTGAAATACAGCTAGCAAAGCTTCCAGTATCATAGTAAGAAGCAAGCCATCACACTATGACAAACTGATAGACATGTGGTGGATAGTTTGTAGTAATAGTCAAAGGTATCTATTGGGAAAAGGTTAGTAATTCAAAGTTTCAATTATAGTCATCTTCATAATCAAAATAAAAGAAAATCTTAAAAGTTCTTACCTGATTGTCAGAAAGCCACAAAGCTGCAAGCTCTTTAAGTTTGGTAAATGAGAATGGTAAATTCTTCAACCTGTAAAAAGAAGCAAATTCTAATAGCATGGATAAAGTTCAGTTTTTAGAAGAATTATTTAAAATACTCTAACTTGTTGATTTCATTCTTTCTCTCCAATGAGCAGCCTGATGGATCTTTAGAAAATGGAAATCTGTTTACAAGCACTCAAATGCTTTCTACTGTACCCAGGATATAATTCAAATCATTAATATGCCTTGTCAGGTCGTAAAAGATCTGGACTTTAACAACCCTTCCAGATGCTTCTCCTGCTACTCTTTCCCTGACTCAGTCTCCACATATCCACTGGCCTTCTATCAGCCTATGACAAGGAAAATTGAAGCTCTTTTCTCTGTCTAGGATACACTTTCTCCCACACTTCACTTGACTAAATACCACATACCCTTTACCTCTCAACTTAATGTCATTTTCTCAGAGGCTTTTCCTGACTTTCATTTTAATTACTTTTCCCGTTCTAGTCTCAAAGCATCTTGTATTTTCTCTTGTGGAATATATCATACTTTGTAATCATATTTATTTTTGTGATTATTTGTTCACTGTCTGATATCCCCACAAAACTGTAACCTCCGTGAGGGCAAGGGGCCACGTCTATTTTACTTACTACAGAAAGAACTTACAGCTGTCAGTGTTACGTTCACCTCCAGAAAGTACGTCCTTTTGTTTTTGCAGCCTTTGTATATTTTATAGTAGATATTCAAAGAGGGAATCTTTAAACATAGCATTCTTGAGATATGTGAAGTTTTTCATCAGCTTGATATTCAGCCCCAAATCATCTATTTGGCTTTGGCATAAGCCTTTGGAAGGTCAAATAGCCAAATGTCTACTTCAACATAATATTTGAGTTCCTTGAACTTCTGCATGATTAATAAGTTTTCTTCACATAGATTACCATGATAGCTAGTCAGCAAAGTCAATAATACGAACAAGGCATGCCTATTAAATTTATTGTTAATTTCTGCATGTTCACTCTCAAATATAGATAAACATTTTAGATATAACTTGGAATGAAAATTTCCTTGCTTTTATTTTGTTGAAGTTTTATCAACCAATTGCTGAATAAAAGTATTTTGATAATAGAAGTGGAAAATGCTACAATAATTAATAATGACTGTGGAAGCAGTTAATTTTATGTGTTTATGTGTAAAAGCAGTTAAGCACTTTCAAAAAGTTTAATAAATATGAAAAGGATTGTCACCAATACAGATTATTAAAAGAGTGTACATTAGCTAAATAACTTTAGGGAGAAGATAATAACATTTTTGAGCTAATAAATATTTATAAAACATAAGGAATAATACAGAGAAGAACAACAGAGATTAAATTATATCATAATTCTATTTTTGTAGAATTATTTGTTATACTAGCATTCATAATGGTAAACCAAATTACCCATATGAACTGTTTGTATATTTTGGTTATTTAATAAAGAAATTAAATGAATAAGTCAGAAATTATGAAGGGAGGACTTATTGGGGAATTTTTCATATCATGTGGGGATAAATTAAAAGCAGAATTTCAACTCTGCTGCATCAAAATTACACTAGGGGAAGATTCTCCGGAAGCATGTACAACAATGTCCATGGTAAGTCATCATCAGTCCAAATATAAATGTAGAATATGAAGAAAACAAATAACTTTTTAGAGAAGAACGTGGCACCCTAATTTTTCCTTGCTCTTCCAGTGAACTCCTATGAAAGTGAGACTATATTTAGTATCATAGATGCGCAGTAAATTGGCCACAGGCACAACCTTGCAGCTGACAATGTAGACAAATCATTGTTGCTCAAGTATAGTGTCAAAAATTTTAAAATCTGACTATTGTATTTTAAATATGAAACTGTAATAATCATTAATTCGGGATAAAATTTCATACTTAATCTTTTATCCAAACAGTTCAATCTATGATGGTAATGTTTAACTTCGATCTCAGCTTTGGCTATATCTCAGGTTAAGATTAATTTATTCATTAATTTAAAAATATTAAGTTAGCTCCATACTGTTCCAGGCACTGTACTAGGAGATAAATTAAGTTTATATTTCTGGGCCAATAAAGTGTTTTAAACTCCTAATATTGTGAGCTCCACAATGTCTTACTCATGTATTTTGCCCTAGCACCTACCTAGCTGTCTGTCTGGCCCATGGTAAGTACTCAAGTATGCTATATTTGTTGAATAAAAAACTTCAAAGTATTGATAGCCCTTCCAACTACACGTAATTTGTAATATTTGATAAGCATATTTTCTATATCATCATGCAGATTTATAATGAAAAAAAGTTAAAAGACTTTGGTAGCTCGTCATGAAAACTCTCTTTCCAGGTTGACAATAATGGCGCTCAGACCCACTGGGCATTATAAATAAATCCACTAGGAATCCACTTTCCTAGGATATTTTCATGACCATATTTCCTAATCTTATTCACAAGAATATAGTTAGAGGTTAAAAAAGAAATATCTTGCTGAAAGTCAGGCACAACTGTCAATGCATTTCCCTCATTTTCCACTTCCATTTCTGGTAACCCAATCAAAAGAGGAAATGAAGTTGGTTTGACATGACTTATTATTGACAAATAAAGCTATCGTGCATCCCTGTCATCCTAATTTTATAAATAAAATACCAAAACTTTTAATAAAATGTTTTCGTCTCTTGCATAGAAATATTATTTGAGCTACCAAGTGAATAGCTATTTTTGTAATTCAAAGTATATTTTTTTCCTTGAACAAACAAACCAGAACTTCCATGCTTATCCTGAAACTTTGACAAAACTTCATGATTTGAAAAACGCCCATTTTTGAGTTTCATTGCAAGATCTCTCAGTTCCTCATACTATGATTTGTCTGACTGAAACTTACTGAAAACATAGAGTTGATGCATTCTAATCTGCATTTACTTTATCTACTTAGCAGTTATCTCAAGTCAATATTTTTTTTTATTCTTTCCTGTTAGAGGAGAAGGTAGAAACAAAGATGAGTTGTGGAGTTTCACATTTATTTAGCCATCTACCAATATAACACCTTTTTCTCAATAATACGACCTATCCTTTCTTTGCTCTTCCTGCTCTGAGCATAACTAAATAGCCTTCTGGTTGTCCTTAGGGTAATGTGCAAACCTTATGAGTGTCGAGTATTAGCTCTCTGGCAGTATTCTTACCAGTACTCTGGTGAGGTTGAAAATATGCACATTGTCCAATTAATTTGTTGGAGACACAAGTGTATACATGAAACATATGTGTGTGTATACATGAATAATATGTACATGAATATTTATTAATAAATTTATAGCTTTTTACTATAACTATTTTTCTATGTCTTCATTATAGCATGCTTTCTTGGAGGATTCTGCTGTATAAATTTTATATAATTTTAATATAATCAAAATAATAAAATTAGGAATAGTCAGCTTAAAAACATTTACCTTCTGCAATTTTCTACATAAAACATGGATATTTACATTTCATATAATTCATAAGACACATAAGATTTTTCCAAAATTATTGACAAAGGAACATAATTTGCTTTTATCAAGTAAGTACTAATATGTGATTATGAAATATTGCAAAAATACCTGTTGTCACTCAAATTTAAGACTCTTAGTTTTTGCATCTGTCCAATCTCTTCAGGAAGAAATTCCAGTTTATTGGAGCGTAGAGACATAACTGTGACATTCTTACAGCTTCCAATCTATGGGTAACAAAAGAAAATAATCACAGTGTGATGTTGTTTTTTGTGTTATTTGTTCTAAATTATAAAGCAATTTAATTAACTCACAGATTTCCTTATCACTTTGAAAACTTTCTCTTAATATGTGTATTGTTTTATTTTTAATCTGTCTCTTAAAATATGTATATATTCTTTTAGAAATTAAGACATTTTAGGCCTCATATTCCTTTACATATTAGGAAGAATTTTCTTTGTTAAAATTTTGTTTACTATTAAAATACTCATTAACATCACTGTTTTCATAAATCCTATTGTTTCTGGCTATCAAAGTCAGTGCTAACACATCTGGATTTATAATAGAAAATCATACCAAAAAATGAAGTACTGCAGACATTTCCTTGGCAAAGTTAGTTTTATTTCACATTACAATGGCATTAGTCATTTGTATTCAGAACTTTTTGCTCTAAAATAATGATATACTGATTGCTGTTACTTCATTATGGAAATGATTTAAATGTTGAATTTAAATATTCTTCACATTTTTTTCTTGAAGTTAATAAATTAAAATCTCATTGAGAAGTAAAAATTAAAGAACCTCTAGGTGGCTCCTGAAGTTAAAGTAATATGAGACTTAAAAATATGAGACTTAAAAAACATATTTACATTAAAGAAACATTTACTTCAGAAATGGAGATGTAATTATCCCAAAATGTTAGTTGTAACTGTTCTTGAGAACAAAATACATAAATTAAATGATTTAAAATTGTATTCTTTAGCAGTGACTAACTAAAACTATTTATTATTTTTCTTTGCATGCAAACTTTAAGTCAAATTCATTTTCTGGATTAAATATAAGACACTGTTACTTGTCATTTAAAATAGAATAATTAACAAACAAATATGTAGATAATTCCAAAATACATGCACGTTTCAACTCACAAATCTACACCGCTATTTCGCCTGTTAAAATTTAATCCCCAAACAGATTCATTTAAAGTTAACTAATAGAAATAAGTTTATTCCTCACTTCTCTAGGTAATTCCGGAAGGAAATTTTCATCAACTGCTAGTGTTCGAAGACTATGAAGGTAGCCAACAGTAGAAGGTAGCGACTCCAGTTCATTACAGCTACAGTCAAATTCCTCCAATAAAGATAAACTGAAAAGTTAAATACATTAGTTAAACATTTTAAAAGGTTAACTAGCGAAAAGGGTTTTAAAATCTACATATACAAATTCACAAAACAACTAAGGTTATTCGCCTAGTCATGCATCATATTATATAAATTAATTTATCAGTTCAGTCAAATGGTCCAATACCATAAATAAATGATTCAATTTGGTAAAATAAATACGGTTTATTTTTCCACTTCTAAACTACTTGTCATTTAGTAACCAAGCCTTTGAAAATGGTAGAGATATTTTGTTTGTTTTTATACCACTTAGGTATCATTCATAGCCAGATGATCAGAATGTACCTCCTTGGAATAAGTGCATATAATTGGCATTGGTGAGGTAGAAGGGTGTAGACAGCAGGTCTTTGGAGGGGAGTAGAGAGGGGAGAAAATAATAATAATAAAAACACTAAGTGCTAGATATCTTACTAAGCATTTTAGAGATAAAAATAACTAACCTCTTAATATAAGAATTCTGTAATATATTTATTATTTTTAAAACAGTTTTCACAGATAAGAAAATTGAGGCTTAAAGAGCCAAGGCCACACAAAGCAGCAATGCTGGGAGTTAAATGTAGGCAGTATGGCTCCACTGTATTATCCTGTCTCTTACTTCGTGCATCTGGAGCAGAAGTCACAGAGAGCGCTCATTTTATCCTGCAAATGCGTTTTGTTTGGTTTACACAGTATTTTAAAGATTAGTAAATCTTACATAATGACCCAGATGTTTGATGCCTCTTGGAAAAGAGAAATATCTGGTAATACAGTGCCTATAATCTCTCATGGCAACAAGTAATGGGAACTGAGTAATGGCTGCTGCCTTCAGGTGGGCACTTGTTCTCGTTTGTCACAATCCTCACCACTCCATACGTAGCCCACTTTATCTCTGATCTGCCCCTAGGTAGTACAAAGAACTGAAAGGTTAGTAGTTTGAATCCACTCAGAAGCACCTCAGAAGACAGACCTGGCAATCTGCTTCTGAAAGGTGGCAGCCTTGAAAACCCTATGAAGCAGTTCCACTCTGCACACATAGGGTCGCCATGAGTTGGAACTGATTCGATGGCAACTAACAACAACAACAACTCCTGATCTACAGAGAAGAATCACAGGAAAACAGACTAAGTTATCGCAAGGGAAAAAGTAATTTCAGTGCCTGGTTTGAGATATCTGGGAAACAAACAGCACCTGGCACAGAGTAAGCACTAAACATATTTAAGTTGTCATTGATGTTATTGTTAATGCTATTACACTGTTATTACGGTTCATACTAGCATCATTACTGTAATTGGAAGAAACCCCCAATGCTGAGGATTTCTGACATTATAAAGGGAAGAATAAATTAGAGTGAGCTGGAGTAGATTGTAGAATCAGCTTCCTTTTCTATGTTTGGAATTAGCTAGCTTGAAAGCAACTTGTTCTCATCAGTTACCTAAGCAGTTAAGTTAGCACAGAGATTAAGCATATCGGGTTGGAATCAGAAAAGATTTGCATCCCAACTCTGTAACTGACTAGATGTATGATCTTAGGTATCAAAAAAATAACCCAAAGACCACCAGAGCTCAAAAAACAAGGCTCTCCTAGTATTAATAAACTTTGATAAATTTGATTCTATGTCCTTGGAGACCCCACATGATTATGTCACTGGGGTGCCAGATGTGCATGACTATGTGACCCTCTGTGTGTGTGTGTGTGTGTGTGTGTGTGTGTGTGTGCATTTGTGGGGCAGGAATCAATGCATATGGGAAACCCAGTAACAGAGTTTATTTATATCTTTGAGAAATAACACCTCACACCGTGTCTTACGTATAGAAGGCACTCAGTAAATTTTCTGGAATTGAATAAAAGAGGGTTTTATCAATGGTTTGGGGTCATGTACTTATCAAATGGTCATAATAGCATCAAGTGCTTTTTTTAAAATAAAAGAACTCAGATGTTGCATGTTCAGAGAGTAGAACTGAAAGAAGGTACTTAAACAATAAAAAATATATAAAGGTTTATATATGTTTTCTTTCTTTTATAAAAAAATATGTTCTGTGGATTAAACTAAAGGCAGTCATACTTAGAACAGTTCTAATATGAACAAATTTCAGTTATCATGCTTTTGTCAAATAATAAGAGTCCACCAACAATATGGAGTCCTGGTGGTACAGCAGTTAAGAGTTTGGCTGCTAACCAAAAGGTCGGCAGTTCAAATCCACCAGCCACTTCTTGGAAACTCTATGAGGAAGTTCCACTCTGTCCTATAGGGTTGCTATGGGTCTGAATTGACTCAAAGACAATGGTTTTTTTTTTTTTTTTTTTGGTACCAACAATATGGTTCAAATCAGTTACTAAAGTACATTAACTGTAATTGCATATACATTTTGCTTTTAACTCTTCAGTCCACACAGCATGACATAAATAACACACGGACATCATGATCAGTGAGCAGTCACGTTACAGATTTCAAAGTCTGCCAGTGACTGTCACTGCATGTCTGTTATTTAGTTCACACACAGACAGCAAAGTATGTAGTTGTGTTGCCTCCTTGTCTTCCAGCAGCGGAGACAAACTGTAGGCAAAATAATTTAAACTTTGAAGCATTACTACCATTGGATAATGCTCTAACAGAAAAACAAAACAAAACAAAAAAACCAAACCTGTTGCCCTTGAGTCAATAATGCTCTTGGTCACCCTAATTCTCTTGGGGCCATGAATGAAAATGTGAAAATTTGTTTTTTACCATCAAGAACAACTTCATTAATCTAGTTAATGGACCGAGGAGTGATTTCAACTTCTAAAAGCCTATTATTTTAGCCAGACTTTTAACAGGTTACTGATGCTGAAACTAGAGATCTTGCAATTTCTTTAGCTGAGTTTTGGAAGAAATATGACATAAAGCGTTACAGTTGAAAACATTCAAGCATCATGGCAGGAAGTAACAGCAGGAATATATATGTGTGCAGAATAGCAGAAACTTGTAGTGTACTGTGCAAAAAACTTTGTAGGATTTGAATTGAACCTAGACAGAGTTATAGAAGAAGTAGATAACCATGTGAATGTTGATACCACTGTTATTCCCTAGACTCAGACATGATGCCAGAAGAACTTAATGAAGCCAAACTTAACCGAATTAAATGAAGAAAGTGGTTGTGATGAAAAGAAGATGTCCCAGAGGAATTGACACTGGCAGTAAATGTCACATTAAAGAAACTCTTGGAGATATTTCATGACATTGAAAGAGCAAAGGGTGAACTTCTGGAAATTGATCCCAACTTAGATAGGAGTATGACAATTCACTGTAATACTTCATAACATGTTACACAACAAAAAGAAGGTGAGCGCTATTCAAACTACTATTGTAAGTTTTTTTACAAAGTAATAAAACATTTTAATTCTTAATGCTTCTAATGTTTAAAATGACAGTGTGCTAACTGAATATTGGCGCCCTGGTGGCGCAGTGGTTAAGAGCTCAGCTGCTAACTCAAAAGGTTGGCAGTTCGAATTCACCAGCCATTCCTTGGAAACTCTATGGGGGTAACTCTGCTCTGTCTTATGGGGTGGCTATGAGTTGGAATCAACTCGATGGCAATGGAGTTTGGTAAATGAATATTAGTTTTACTATTCTTCCATTTCCCTGTATATTTATAACCAACAGTAAGAGTTTTTTTATGTTTTGACAAAAATTTTTAAAGACCATCATAATTTTTCCCACTGATTATTAAGATTGCTTCGCACGGTATCAGCTTGCACAGTCACTTTTACAGTCTCACACTACCATGAAAAATGAGGACTGCCTGTATTAAAAAGCCAAAAATTTTACTGCACAATGGGGTACACTCAATTAATAATTTACAGAGAGAAAGTATTTTACATGGCTGTATTACAGAGAAGAGCTAGTAGGTGCAAAACATATATTCCTCAGTGATCCATGAAATTCCAAAGACTCAAACTCATAACCTACAATTTCGGCTGACTTTATTGATGGTTATCATGTTAGACATCACTCAAGGTGTTCTAACACAGGATCCTGTATGAAAACGAGTTCTATTATATTTACTCAGATTATCACTGGTATTTGTAATAATTAAGTCAAAAGATAGAACCAAAGTTACCTTTTGTTTTAGAAGTTATATCTGTATAATTGTATGCATTAAAAATAAAAACAAGTTGCAAAGGAAACTTAATGTACTTTAAAGCAGTCCTTGCCGAACTTCGGAGTGCACATAAACCACTGTGGAACTTGCTAACTTGTAAATTCAGATTCAACAATTTGGGGTGGGGCCCAAATCCTGCACTTGTAACCAACTGCTAGGTGGTGTAGATGCTGCTGGGATCTATATTACCTAGGAGTTTTAAAATTTGAAACTTTGTGTTGCAAAATTTAAAGTCCTTGAAAACATTTAAACACACACAATACATATGCCAATAACAGATAAAACCCATAGAAATACTAGCAGAGTTGTGCTTAGGAAGGCTTTGTCTTAGGTGATGTGTCAGTATAAGTGATGCTACTGGAGGTAGCAATGCTTGAAATCAAACAACAATATCACCGTCATTTCCTAAAAATAATCTCTACTATACAATTTTCTCGAATCCAGTTTGGTCTTCCTGAATTACTCTTGATTGGGAAGATGTTACTGCACCATTAACCCTCAATTACTTAGGCTACTAGGGAAGAGGAAGTGTGAATATATTACACAGGTACTCTATAATTTCACTTTAAAATCATTTGTGACCATTAGATACCATTAAATATCATTAAATCTTCTGTTAACGTAGATATAAATAAGCATAAACATAAATGGCTTTAGGCTTTACCTTCTTAATTCACTTTTAACTTTAACATAAGCAGTGTAATTTAATGGCAAATATGCAGACAGTCTTGAGTTCCAATCCTAGCATGACCACTTAATAGCTGAATGACCTTTATCTACTTTTAATCTTTGTTTTATCATCTGTAAAATAGGTCAATGATACCTAACATATAGTTCCAATAGAGATTAAATGAGATAGTGTATGCTAAGCCCCTGGTATAGATATGGCATTCCATATAGAGGAAACCTATGAGGGCCAGAACTCTATGGGACTGCCTTGTTTTTCTGGGTCTCACAAGTTTTCCACCTTTGACAAGGTGCAGTTTTACCACTTTTTTATCACTCATTTCAGTGGAAAATATTTGAGGTTTCCTTCTCTGACAGGTTCTGGCTTTTGCAGGTTTTACTATATATGTCAATGATTAAAATGGCCTGTTACTAGTAATGGGAGAGGAGCCTGAAATAAACAAATCTTGCAAAGTCTGTTTCTGAAATATGTAAAAATTATCCTGTGGTATTTTCTTTTTAAAATAGGTTGTGTCATGCAAATAGAACTGCCTGCTAGTCAGCAAAGTGTAAAATTACATGTGGGCTGGACAAATTTCATATGACAATAAAGATTTGTTATTGTATTAGCAGAGATTTAGCAGAAAAGGATATAGTAAAGAGATAGATATAAAAATTGTTTGGCAAAGGCAAGCTATTTAAGTAGCCACTGCCTAAAAGTGACAGTATAGTCACAATATTGGTTAAGAGGCCAAGCTCTTAGGCCAGATAGCAGGGATTCAAGTCTGGACTCTTAACACTTACTAGTGGCAAGACTCTAATCAAGTTACTTAATTAATCCGTACCTCAGGTTCATCACTGAGAGAAAGGCAGTGAAAACAGTACTAACCATCTGTTATAAGGACTACATACAAGTAGTCCCCAACTTACCACGTATTTAAGTTATGACAAACTGCATTTACAAAGGTCTTTTTTTTTTTTGGTACATCTTATCACTAGTATTCAATCTGTAAGCTGAGCAAATAAAACGAGAAGCTGGACTATATGAAGAAGAATGTGGCATCAGGATTGGAGGAAGACTCATTAACAACTTGCGATATGCAGATGATACAACCTTGTTTTCTAAAACAAAGAGGACTTGAAGCACTTACTGATGAAGATCAAAGACTGCAGCCTTCAATATGGATTGCTCCTCAATGTAAAGGAAACAAAACATAAAGAAAACAAAAATCCTTACAACAATAAGCAACATCATGATAAATGAGAAAATATTGAAGTTGTCAAGGATTTCATTTTACTTGGATCCACAATCAACACACATGGAAGCAGCAGTCAAGAAATCAAACGACATATTGCACTGGGCAAATCTGCTGCAAAAGATCTCTTTAAAGTGCTAAAAAGCAAAGATGTCACTTTGAGGACTAAGGTGTGCTTGACCCAGGCCATGGCATTTTCAATCACCTCGGGCATGTGAAAGCTGGACAATGAATAAGGAAGACAGAAGAAGAATTGATGCCTTTGAATTATGGTTTTGGCATAGAATATTGAATACACCATGGACTGCCAGAAGAATGAACAGGTCTGCCCTAGAAGAAGTATAGCCAGAATGCTTCTTAGAAGCAAGGATGGTGAGAATTCCATCTCATGTCCTTTGGACATGTTCTCAGGAGAGACTAGTCCCTGGAGAAGGACATCACTCCTGGTAAAGTAGACAGTCAGCAAAATAGAGGAAGACCCTCAATGAGATGGATTGACACAGTGGCTGCAACGACGGGCTCAAGCACAGCAACAATTGTGAGGATGGTGCAGGACTGGGCAGTGTTTCGTTCTGTTGTACATAGATAGGGTCACTATGAGTTGGAAGTAACTCAACAGCACCTACACATCATTAGTAATATGTACTACACACAATGTTGCAGCACATAACTTGCTGACATTATCATTCTCAGATGTAATTTTTCAACTCCCAAAGACAAAGATCAGATTTATAAAGATACTGTTAATAAAAGGCAAAAATAATGAAAACTAAATAATAATAATAATAAAGTATTCAAATTCTGTCAGAATTGACTTACAACGGAGTAGTTGTCAGAATAAAACCCCACTGTAAGTCGGGACTACCTGTACATGTAAAGGAGTTAATATACATACAGCACTTAGAAAGGACATATTGAACACTATGTAGCTGCTGACGTTATCCACATTTTCAGAGACTATAAGATCAATTTCACTTAATTTAGGCTAGGAATCAAGTTTTAGATTCCATCCTTCGTTTCCTCTTTAACATTAGGTAAGTCATTTGGGCTGCTTTTACACAATAACAAGAAATTAACAAAATTTAGTCAGACTAATTCTTTTCTATAGTGTTTACTAAAGTCACCCAGTTATTGTACTAAATCCTATAGCCTAAGCCAAATTCTTTTAGAACTTGTAGAAACAGCAAGTGATAGAAATACAGCAGTCAGAGAGTTTATCAATGAAATACCTATTCTGACTGTTTTTAAGCATAGTTACTATTATCATACAGACTATATACTTTTCCTTTGTTCCAATTTCCCCCATCTTTCCAAAACAGTAACATTTACCTCCCTTCACAGTCTTTGGGAAATTATTAAGATTAAATGGAAAGAAAATTTGCAAAAAAAAAAAAATTATATTTTTTAGATCATAAGAGGAAAATATCACCCAAATGCAAAATGTTGTTTAAAATTTTTTTTTTTAGTGAACAGATATGCAACCTAGGAGTAGAAAATAGCTTTATTCACTGCCAAAACACATTTAAAGAAAAGATTCTTTACGCTTCAAGTTAGGATGTTGAAAGATTTCTTAACCAGCCAAAATATGGAAACATTTCATGCAATTATAATTTGTCTACAACCCATAAATGGCCACAATCCTAAAATCTGAGGGCAGAGAGTTAGTAGGAAATAGATAGCGGAGGAGGATGGCTCTTAAATGAATGTCATTGCTCAGTGCTGGTTTTGTACTTTGACTGAAATTTCATACAACCAGCCATGAAATTCCATTTAATCAGTTCTCTGTACTTTTCTCAATAACATTTATTTTTGTGAAGATATCTCTGTCACTTTGGAAACTACATTAAAATTTTTCTGTTGTGTTTTAAATTTTTCTCTTCAGGTCTTTTAGCTTGGCAAACAAATACTATGATTCTAAACAGTTTATTCTTGAGGACTGTGACAAAATACATGGAAACAATTTCAAACACCTCTTTTCATAAGAGTAAATTTTATAAGTTTAAAATATGCATCATTATCACATTTTTTAAAGAATTAGATATTTCATTCATGTTGTATCACTAATCCTCACACAAAAATGATCACAAGCAATAATAAATCAAATATTGTTTTGCTTACTACTACTACTAATAATGATTGTAATTTATTGAAGGCTAATTGTGTAATACTAATTATCACACAAACCTCTAAAATGTATTATTATTTCCATTTTACAGATGAGAAAACTGATGCTCTGAGGTATGAAGTGACTTGCCCTAGGTCAATTAATAAATGGGTAGAGAAGCCAGGATTCAAACTCAAGTCTAGCTCCAAGGCCTACAAACATTCCCCCGTGCTATATTGCCTAGGTACAGTGATGGAGAGATTAAAACATTTAAGACATAATCCCGGCCCTCAAAGAGCCTATATTCTATTTGGGAAGACATGGCAAAATAATTGAAAAGTTAAATGATGATTCAAAAGATAAAGCATAGAGTCAGTTCTGACTCATAGGGACCCTATTTACTACAGAACAAAACACTGCCCGGTCCAACTTATACAGAGTCCCAAAAACTTATTTGCTGATGAAACCTGCTTTAATAATATGCCTACAAATATCTCAGTATCGAATATCTCAAGTAATGACTGTTCTGAGGAAGATAATTTGGGAATTGTTGGTCTAGTTTGTAAGTGGGCTAAAACTTTTAATTTAGAAGAAGCAGCTTCAGAGGTCTGCGTGGGTAGGACAGAGAGGAATGAAGCCTTAAAAACAGTATACGTATTTCTTGGGTCCAAATCCCAGAAATTCAAATTCACTAAGTCAATAATCTTTTACTTTATTGGATTTTATTTTTTCTAAAACATCCATTGAATATGTGTTGTTGTGGTAGGCATTGTTTTAAGACTTTTTCATTTATTAACACATTTAAGACTCACAACATCCTCATAAATAGGCATTATTACTAGATTTTACTAAGGAAGGAACTGAAGCTCTATGTTACCCAATAGCATATAAAAGAGAGAAGTTTGAACCCACAGGGTCTGGCTCCAGATCCAAAGTACCTAACCAGTAAGCCAAACTTCCTTTCAAAGGAAGCTTCATTTTCAGCAGATGTCCTAAGTAACTTTGATTCAGGCACAATGGAATAGGGTTTGAGAAGGGAGTTAGCTGACAATTGTAAAAGTAATCTGAATCTAGACCTGTGGCTCTCAAATTTTACTGTGCATCAGAATCCCCTGGGGGCTTGTTAATACCCAGGTTTCCTGTCAGATGCCCAGTTTCTGATTCGGTAAGTCTGGGGTGGTTGCTGAAAATCTGCATTTCTAACAAGTTCCTAGGTTAGGCTAATGGTGCTGGTGTGGGGAATCACATGTTGAGAAACACTAGTCTAGACTAGAGTATGCAAAGATTTGAATATTAGTGCAAAGGAATTTGGGTTTTATCTAGTGAAGTGTTTGTATATATGTATGTTTTGTTTTTAATTTTTTTACTAGATAACAAATACATTTACATGGTACAAAATTCAAAAAGTACAAATGGGTATATAATGAAGCAAGTTCTCCAACTCCCAAGTTTTCCTCCCCAAAGTCATGTACATTACTTGCTTTTTGCATGTCCCTCTATGATTAGGGGGCAGAAGGAAGCAGGGTGCTTAGCATTCAGATATCTAGAAATAAATTTACTTATCTTCTTGCTATTACAACAGTCTAGCAAGTAGACTACTGGAATTTACCATCTAGAATATTGACATCAGTTATAGATTATACATCTCTATCAAAGATATAAAGAATTTTAGATGTATATGGAAATTATAAATGAGGAAGCTGAGTCACGGGGAGATTAAGTAATTTGCCAAAGTTCACACAGTAAGTGGCATAGCTACGGTTCACGCCCACCACCCATGCTGTTTGGTTCCCAAGCCAATGCTCCTTGTACTATCCCTCATGAGTCTGAGGCTCATGGAGAAGAAGGGACTTATCCAGCTTTGCACAACCACTTAGATTTTATAATTCCCAGGGCACTGGTCTTTCTACTGAATATACTTCGTGAGAGGATGACTTTTTAAAACATCCATTCAGATGTCTGAGTTTTCATTGTTTTTGTTCAAGACTACAGCTAAGAAAAAGAAGTCTCAACATGCAGTTTCTTGTCTTACGAAAGACCTTTTGCCTCTAGAGCAATAGGGTCCATCAAATTACCAAATATGAAAAGTCATTTATGACATGTGTGAATTAACTATCACATATACTGAGAAGCATCATATATAGTTTAATTAACAGCTTGGCTTTGAGGTCTGATAACTTCTCTCAGCCTCAGTTTCCGTATCTGTTGATAGGGATATATACATATTGAATAGCGCTAATGGACCTTTAACTAAATAAGACAATGCACGTAAAAGTATCTGGAACTTTGTGAGCACACAAAAATTGTCATTTATTATTATTATCATTGCACATTCAATTCTTAGAGCTGCTGGAATTCCTGGGCACAGATTAAGCTTCAACAGAAATAACCAATTTGACAAGTCATATGGTACAAAAGACACAGAATGCATTTCAACAGAATGTGAAAAATGTTGAAAATAACTTATTCCAGTAATTTTTAATGGTAGTACTATTAAAGAGAGGGGAACTATTGCTTAAGGGGTTACTGAGTTTGTGTTAAGTGTGATGAAAAAAATTTGGAAACTGATAGTGATGATGGTTGCACAACATGATGATTATAGTTAATGTCACTGAATTGTACACAAAAATGATGGAAATGGCAAATGTTTTGTTACATATATTTCACAATAAATTATAAAAAAAAATTACCAAAGACAAGCCCAACATATTGAAACAAATTTTATCTATAGAATGAGGATATTTCTGATAACTGTAGCTGGCTTAACATTTCTTGGATTTGGTGGCCTAGAATTTTAGGGAGAATGTTTCATAATAAATTACAGATTATTCCACTATTTATAAAACACTGTCCTCATATGATCTGGGGTACCACTTGATAAGATCATAATCAAATTTTATCTCTAGCCCTTGAATTAAACTTCTGATCTAGCAATTTATGAATTCTCTACGGTGAACAAAGTCATTATAAAATATTATTGCTTTATTTGTACTCTTTTTTTGTTTTTTTAGTCAATTCCTCCAATACTTCCTTTGTCTTTTCCCTGAAGCAATAATCACAGGAAGACAATAGCATTGAAAAATCACTAAAAAATGAGCTTTTATGATGGATTCTTAACCTTTAAACTTCTAAACAAGTAATCAACCTTTGAACTGAATAGGCCCATTTATCTTTGATAAATCTTTTTTGTACTTTTAAGGGCAAGATAATTATCATAAAAAAAAGAAAATGATAATAAAACTAAGTGTGTGAATGCTAAATAACCTAGCATCCATATTCACTTGCATAATTTCCCCATTTTTTATTTTGTATTTTCACTCTAAATCAAGGCATTTAGTGGGAAAGTAAGAGCATAAGAGTCCTAGAAATGCAGCCATACTCATCACAAACATCATTAATCTTTGATAATCTCATCTTTTTACCGAAGAACATTCATTAACCCAGAACTGGATAGGAATCAAAACCAAAAGTAAACTAGAATCGCATGCTTGTAATTTTTAAAAAGCTTTTACAATTTTGCAGCTGCCGTGCAAAAATCATCTTAACTGAGCTGTGGTATGTGCACTTATGAGACAGAATAAAGAAATAAGATGACTTGGAAAATATACAATTGTAAATTTTGAAAAGTGCTGTAAAGGAGACAAAACAGGAACGGGGACAGAGAAAATCTGCCAGAGTGTTCGTGGTGGCAGAAGAAACTTAATTTGACAGGACATTCAGGAAAGGCCTCCCCGTAGAGGTGATATTTAAATCTGGACATGTTGTTGTTGGGTGTCGTCTAGTTGATTTCCATTCATAGGGACCCCACGTGGCAGAGTAGAACTGTTCCATAGGGTTTTCTAGGCTGAAATCTTTATGGGAGCAGATCAGTAGGTCTTTCTCCTGTCGAGCCGCTGTGTGGGTTCTAACCACAGACCTTTTAGTTAGCATCCGAGCACTTAACTGTTGCGCCACCAGGGCTCCTTAATCCAGACATAGAGCTTTGTTAATCAAAGTGTTGTCCATGAACCTACAGCACTGACATCACCTGGGATCTTGTAATAAATACAGAATTTTAGGTCCCTCAGGTTCCAGATTTGCTGGGTCATGATCTGCCTTTTAAAGAAAATTCCCAAGTAATTTGAATGCATGTTAAAGTTTAAAAATGTGGTCCTAAAAGATGAGAAGTAGTCAGCTTTGTAAAGAGTGAGGGAAGAATATTTCAGGTAGAGGTAACACCAAGTAAGAAAATCCTGAGGTGGGAAAAAGCCTGGCTTATTGCAGGCACAGAAGGGCCAGTGTGCAATGTTCAGATATAAAAATAAGTATAAGATACATACATATATATAAATAAACTATGGTCTAAAATAAGTCGACATATCAAAAAGATTATTGGTATCTAATGTAGAAAATATTTTGAAGTAGAAAAAGCAATATATGCTTTTGTTTCCGGCTTTAGAAACTGGTGTGAAACATTGGCACTTACTTTCCGATTGTATTGGGTAGCATTGTAAGCTGATTGTCATCTACTTTTAGAGTAGTCAGTTTTTTCAATAGTCCTAAAATAGAGAAGAAGATTTATTAATACACGAGAGCAGATTTATGACAAGAAATGAGATATAAAAAATAAATCACTTGTGATGAAATGCTTGGCACACTAATTGGCTGCACTCTGCTTATATAAACCTACAAACTGATATTTGAGTATAAGCTGGTTAAGACCTTCCAGTTGCAAAACATTTGCTTGCATCAGTTGTAGTTCTGGGTGCAGACAAGTAAACAAAACAGAGCACCATAGAAACCTGAGTTGACACAGTATTCTAACACTTCTCTATTCTATCGTGCAGTAAATGAACCAGCTGAAAATTTTCAAGCTGGCTGTGATTTAATATTTAATTAACTCCTAAGCACTAATAACTAACATTCCTGTTGTGATACAAATTGAAAACAAATCTGAATTAAGCATAATAATTGATGAATGGATACTGTGGTATTGCAATGTAATGCTTATAATTAGGGCCTTGGAAAATTACAATATATGACCTCATACTCTTCCGTATCCTAAATCCTTGACTTGGATCAGCAGTAAGCACAAAAACTCGTGATCTTTAGTATACCAAGTAGAACTGGCGAAAAATTAAAGTTACAACTATGTATCCTTTACTGGATGATTTATGCCCTCCATATCCTTACTGCTTGCTCTCTTTTCGGGATTTTGAGGACTAACAGACACAGAATAATTCAAGAACAACTGCATTTGCCATTATCAACTTCTTTAGCTGGACGTAACATAACCTAATGGTATCAACATGACTTAAATAGGCAAAATCCGAGGGCAAAACATTGACTTTTGAATACAAATTTCCTTTTATTGTTGATTAATTTTTGTTTTACACTGGATCTAGGCATATCTGCTGTAGACTACTGTGTTCTGCAGAAAACTTACTCTGATAGCTATAGAAGCTTACATGGTCAAATGTGTTTGGGAGATGCCAAATTAAACAAATAAACATTTCTTTAGTGTAGTTTTTCTAGGAGCTTTTAATATACTAATGAAGCAAGGTGACTCTCCAAACATTTTTGTGGAATTTGTGTGTGTGTGCAGAGTATCTTGAAAGGCTACTGTTTTTTGAACATGCTTTGAGATACCCTGCTATAGATTATGTCCCCCCTCAAGTATTCTGAGGGTTTTTTAAAGTCATAGAGCAAGTCACAACAAGTTTGAAATAAAAGCTGTTTTGCACTTTAAATTTTGATATGCTGTTATATATTCTGGAAAAGCACTCAGGCTCTCTACTCTAGTGGAGAGAAATGTTATCACTATCAGACTTCTGTAAGCAAATGCCTCCAATATTCAGAGCTAATACATCAGCTTGTGCCCCCAGGATACACTGCTCAATACAGTAGCACCTGGCAAAGAGGGTAATTAACATTGCTGTAATTTATCTCTAAAATTTGAACACCCACTTTCATATTCATCTATGTTCAAAGGATGATTGAATTATTTTAGCTTCTCTAGTTTGGATGCTAAAATATTAACCTCAGAAATATAAATGAACACCTGAGTTTATTCATTAATAGTAGCAATTAAAAAGGGGAATAAGAATTACAACTAAATTTCTTTTATGACTTGGTGGCCCTGATCAGACTATTGTCGCTGTTCACCAGTAGGAATAGAAGAGAGTTGACAGTCCCACAGTCACTTGACTGGGTCGCAAGACGCCTTTGGCTGTGCCACAGATGGCTGGACAAACACAGTGAAGCCAGGTTGTAGAGCATCTTTTAAGAGAATCGGGGTCCCTGGGGCTGAAGTAGTGGTAAGAAAACCATAAGGCAGCTTGGGGATTGAGGACAAAAGGGTGATGCAACAGATTTTTCTGTTGAATGGAGTAGTGGCTCTGACAAATGACAGAAGCTTCTACACTTTTAAAAGTTGAAGCAAGTTGAGCCTCCAGGCTCAGCCCCACATCTGTGAATTTAAAGGAACCTCACTCATTTATGATGAGGCTACTTTGCTACTCACATATTCCATGGAAAGGAGTACTCTTTGGACAGGGCCTAGAGCTTCTATAGGAATCCGATTGTCCCTGGAGTAGAATTAAACCACCAGCCTCACCTTCTCATGTCTTCCTTTGAGAGATAATTACTACATTTCTATATCATATCTGCTTTAACATTCTTTTTCCACTCTACAGCAATCAAACGTATTTGAGCCTATTCCTCCTCTCTACTTGCACTCTTCCTCAATTCCCCACCCTTTCATCCTATAGTCCCAACTAAGAAGTTCTGTAGATAAAGAAAAAGAGGCCTTTTACTACAATTTTAGTTACTTATACATAAGTATATAATTAGCACCGATGTATTAAACATTATTATAATTTATTATTAAAATAGCTAATATTTACATGGCATCTGAACATATTTAATAGGATTTTGAAAGCCAAATAGATATACAGTCATCAACTCTAATTTTATAATAATAATTATCATATTATTATGCAGAAGCCCTGGTGGCACAGTGGTTAAGAGCTCAGCTGCTAACCGAAAGGTTGGCAGTTCAAATCCACCAGCTACTCCTTGGAAACCCTATGGGGCAGTTCTACTCTGTCCTATATGGTCTCTATGAGTCGGAATCGACTCGACTGCAATTACTACAATTATAATAATTATCATATTATTATAATACCTCACATTGATTGAGTACTTACCATGTGCTAGGTACTGTTTAAGCAATTTTACATATATCAATTCATTTGTTCCTCAAAACAATCCTATGATTTTAATATATGATGAAATTGAGGCACAGAGAGATCAAGTAACTTGTGTAGGTTCACACAGATAGTAAGGTAGAAGAGCCAGCAACTGAACCCAAGTAATCTGACTACAAAGCCTGTGCTCTTAACCATTGAGTAAGATAAAATATTTGGGAAAAAACTTTCTCTTATTGAGTCTCTCTTCTATCTACAAGAAGACTCTTTAGCTAAGAAGAAGAGGGAAGGTGTCCCCTTCATTTTCCCTGAGACCAGCTCAAGGAAAGGGACTCAGCACACAGAGATGGTTGCTGTGTATTTCTCTCCTTTCGATTAGCCCACAGCTGCTGAGGAACTAAAATAGGCATGAAGAAACTAAAGATTTTATTTTAGTTGCTACCAGATAAACCAATCCATGCTCAAACAAGGAAGACAAGATGCAATTTCCCACCCAATTAGCATCAATGAATTATTTTAGGGTCTCAGAACAGAGTTCTTAGTCCCTTATCCCAGATACTCCTTTTGACAAAGAAAGAAGTTCTCTTAGGAAAGTCAGCCATTCTACTCCATAATCAGTGACTGTTCAGATGTATAACATACAATATTCCCTGAGAGATCAATAAGGTCCAAAGATAGCTCAAAGGAAATGAACTACTGTAACAGTGAGTTTCTTATTTCCAGAACCATTCAGATCCTAAATAATGTAAAACCAATTGCCTGTCCTAGTCTGTTTTTTGCCAGCTAAGTATCTAGCCTGACAACCTCTATATGCTGTCTGCCCTAGATCAGGAGGTTAATTTCCTAGTCTGCTTTCTTAAAATAAGATATTTTAAACAAATAAATATATCATGTCAATAACATCACTTCATTTTCAGCTTTCTTTCTAAAATCAATATTTCTGCATTTTTGTTAGATGTGTCTCTTAATCAGAATATAGCTAAATTTAAAAATATCCAGTCTGAAATTCTCGACCTTTTAATAAATAAATTTAATCCATTTAAATCCTTTTCATTATTGTGATTTATGACAAATATTTTTATTTTATATTTTTCTCCTTTTCTTTCTTGTGCTATATGAATAACGTTTTCTTTATTACTTCCTCCCCCCTCTGTTGGTTTTAAAGTATAGATTCCATTTCTATTTAAGTAGATACATTTAAAATTTTAATATGTCTACTTAACTTTATATTTCTTGCAAATTCTAAAGTTATTCACTATCTCTAGCCTCATCCTGAATAAGGTAAGAACCTTAGTTAGCAGTCTTTAACACTAACAACCCTCTTCCATGTTTTTCATTTCAATATTTTAAATATAAAAGGTTATTTTTTTTTATATTCACTAGTTATTTAGAAAGGAGCCTTGGCGTCTCAGTGGTTAAGCACTTGGCTGCTAACCGGTCAGTGGTTTGAACCTACCAGTCCCTCCACGGGAGAAAGATACAGCAGTCTGCTTCTGTAAAGATTACAGCCTTGGAAACCCTACGAGGCACTTCTACTCTCCTATAGGGTTGCTGTGAGTCAGAAATGACTCAGTGGCAATGGGTTTTTAGTTATTTAGACCTACCAACCTAATGCACAAATTAATTGCTCCCATAGTTTTATGCATTTACATCCTTCCCTCTGGGTTTGATTTTCTATTTTCTGAGCAAAGCACATCTTTTATAAGTAGATTTATTTAGTCTTGGTATATGTTAAAATATATTTATCTGATCCTTGTTCTTGACTGAATGTTTAGCTGGGTATGGAAATCTGGTTGGCATTTTTAGTTCTCAGTACTTTGAAGATATTATTCCACTGTCTATAATTTATTATTACTGATGAGAATTATGTCATATCTCTAAATACTATTTTGTAGATAAATTCTTTTCGCTCTACAATAACTTTCAAGATTTTTTCCTTATCCCTGCAGTTTCACAACAACAAGCCTGGGCCAAAATAAAAAAAAAAAAAAATTATCCTTGTTAGCACTATCTGTGTGCTCTTAATATGAGAAATTACTAGTGTTTTTAATTCTGAAAAAAAAGAAATCAACTATTTTATCTTTTAATACTTCCTCTGCCACTCCTTTTTACTTTATGTCTGTAATTCCTGAATATAAGAGTAGCTGCAATTTCCATTCTATTCTCTTTGTCATTTAGCTAATTTTTATATTTCCCATTAAAAAAATCTCTATACGCCTGTTCTGGGTAAATTCCTCAGTACTATCTTCCAATTTACAATTCTGTATTTGACTATATAATCCTCTCTTTATCATAACTGTTGAATTTTTTATTTCATTGTTTGACATTTTCATTTCCAGGATTTCTAATCGCTTTTTTTTTTATAACCACTGTTGTTAGTCATAGCTCCTGTTTTTATTTTATAAGTTTTTATTATTATTTTTTATCAGTACTATACTTCCTCTTGTCTATTTGAAGATTTTACCTTAAAGTCATTTTTTATATTGCTTGATAACTTCTGTTTGCCTTGGTGTAAATTCTCCTTTTTTTTTTTTTTTTGAGTCTTTGTTGTGGTAACAGCATTGGTTTTTCTTTGAAATGTTTGTTTGCAAGCTTGATTGTGAGGGTGAATGTTTTTTTCTTACCTCTGCTCATGTCTACATGTCTGGCAGTTTTCAGGTTACAT
Organism: Trichechus manatus latirostris; assembly: GCF_000243295.1. NCBI lineage: Eukaryota > Metazoa > Chordata > Mammalia > Sirenia > Trichechidae > Trichechus > Trichechus manatus. Next base: position 17,247,096 of record NW_004443939.1, on the reverse strand, counting down.
TCACCCGACCCTCAAGTTTCTGCAGTTCAGAACTACATCTTATATTAGCAACTTGGTGCTCTCATTTTATGTGGATATTGCAAATCCAGTCCAAACCTACTTGTGACTTGCCATAATTTTCGCAGTTAATCTGTACCTTTTCTCTCCTTCCATCTAGATCCATATAGTGCTGGTAGATCTTTTCAGTCTCTTTTCACAGAAAAGGAGTCCTTGCCTCAATCTCCTGTAACCTAATTCCATCTTAAGGACCTTTAACTTTTTATTTCCCTACACGAAATGAATGTGTGGTTGCCACTGCTGTTTGTGGTCTGGAGCTCAGTAGGCCTGGTCTTCTACTGTATTTCTATTCTACTTCTGGTTCAGATAGATGTTTATCCTTTCTGAGCATGGCTAAATTCTTTTATTTACCTACCATGTGCCAGGCATAGTTCTAGGCAATGAGGAGGTAGTAATGAACAAAAGTACGTTCTTTGAATATGTATAGTTTTTCTATCTTCACTACATATTTGGAGTGGTGAGGAATGGTGGTTGAGTAAGAGTTTAAGGTTATGTATTAAGTCACTCTGTCATCTTGACCAGAGAATGCTCTTTCTAATCAATATACTTCAGTATCTGCTCCCACATAAAACAGTATTTCCTAAACCTGCGGGATCACAAGTTTCACCTAGGATGTTTAACAAAAATATAGGACAGAGGGTCCACCACAGACCTACTGCATCATAATTAGCAGGGAAAGGGCCTGGCAATGTGGAAATGTTTAATAGCACTCCAAGGTAGATCTTATTATGGAGGAGGTTAGAGAAATATTGTTATAGCATATGTGATTATGTCAGTTAGAAAGTCAGCAAATCTAGGAAAAAAAAGCTACATTGTAATTTTGCTAAAACTAGTATTCTCTATCAGCCTGAAAGAATGGTGAAAATGGAAATTATAACATATTGAAGAAAAAATTGTGAAACCATTTGTCTTCTAGCTTCCCTTAAATCAGGCTGTGTAGATTGTGACTTAATTTTTAAGAGCATTATTAAGTTCTAGAATATATGACACATCTATTTCAAAACATATGTTAAAAGGTATATTCCCATGTTAAGTAATTTGAAGATTATTCTCCTAGCTGAGTGTTCTCATAAATATTAGCAAGATACCTACACAAAAAGAAAGGCTTCCTCATTATTTAAATTAGATTCATTATTTTACTCATGTAAAATTTATGAACAAAAAATGTATTGTTTACTACAAACTAACAGACAAATCATCTACTCTCATGAATCTTAATATGTTACAATGTGTCTTTTAAAAATAATAAGATATATATATATATTCTGTACAATAACATTTTACAACTTAGGAGATCTGACAATTTTTAAAATATGTCAATTTGGTAGGATCATTTTAATTTTTAAATTTGACAACCACAGATAATATTTCAACCACAGATAAGATATTTTAAAATACTAGTTTATTATCTTGAATAGTGCAAGAGATTTATTACTATATTCCCCACAACACCACCAAAAAAGAAAATGGTGTATTTGACATAAACATACATGATAAAACATCATGTTCTCACCTATAGAGTCAGGCAACTGTTGCAACATATTGGAAGACAGTAAGAGGTCCTCAAGGGCTTCACATCCAGAAATTTCCATGTCAACAGTTTCTATTCTGTTTTTTGACATATCCAGGTATACCAGCATCTTTAACTTCCCTATAGACTTGATGACATTGCATAAACTCAGGGTTAGTTGAGAAACTTTCACAATACTTTTTAAAATTGTAAAAATGGCAACATTGTAAAACTAATTTTAAAAGCAACCACAATAATAACAAGTACTGTTCAGGATATAGAGAAATTGGAACACTCAGACATTGCTGGTAGGGAAGTAAAATGGTACAGCCACTTTTGAAATCAGTTTTGCAGTTCCTCAGAATGTTAAACATAGAGTTACTATATGACCCAGCAAATTCCTAGCTATGTACCCAACAGAATGAAAACATAAGTCCACGCGAAACCTTACATGAATGTTCATAGCAGCATTATTCATACTAGCCAAAAAGTTAAAACAACTTAATGTTCATCAGCTGATGAATAGGTTAAAAAAAAAACTGGCATATCCCCACAATGGGATATTATTTGGTACTAAAAAGGAATGAAGTACTGATACATGCTACAACATGGTTGAACCTTGAAAACGTTATGCTAAGTGAAAGAAACCAGTCAGAAAAGACCACGTATTGTCTGAATCTATTTAAATGATTGTCTAGAATAGGCAAATCTATTCAGGGAGAAAGTAGACTAGTGTTGCCAGGGGCTGGAGGGAGGAGAACACAATGAAAGACTGCTAATGGGTTGAGGGGGGTTCTTTTAGCAGTGATGGAAATGTGATTGTGATGATGGGTGCATAATTGTGTGAAATAGTAAAACCATTGAATTTTATTGTATGTGAATTATATCTCAACAAAGCTGTTAAAAGAAAACACAATAATAATCTCAAAGTTTATATCGAATAAAAAAATAAACCAAAGTGGCTACTGATACAATGCATGTTGACATGTTGATCCTTCCAATTTCAAATGCTTAAGAAAGGTTTTAAATTATGATTTAGACTTTATCCCACTAAGCAGATTCAATGTTTTGTTCACTCAACAGTCCTTTTTGAGGCCCTGTGTTATATACTGGATAACAATCATGAGTAAAGCAAAGTCTTTATCCTTAAGGAGCTCACAATAGTGAAGGAAACTATCATGTAAACAAATAATTACAATACTCTGTGACATGGGCAATAAAAGAAGCATGTGCGGAATGATTTAGAAGCATAGGGGAAGGACCACAAATTGCCAGGAAGACACGAAAAAAGAAAAGGAGAGCCTGTACCTGGAAGAGAGAATAGCACATACATTCACCGAAAAACGTGAAAATGCATGGCACATTTGAGGAAGAGTGGAAAAGTCAAAATGACTGAATATAGTGATAAAGTTGGGGTTGTAGGAAGAAGCCAGCTATTAAAAGTTCTTTTAATCTCATGTCATGTGAGGAGATGTGAATTTTATGTTCTGGGCAACGAAAGCTATTGAGGGCTTTTAAGATGAGGAATGACATGATTAGATATGTGCTTTCAAAAAACAACTTCAGGAAACTGTGAAGGGCAGATTTGTAACTGGACAGACTGGAGTCAGAGAGACCAGTTAGAAGGTTCTTGAGGTGCTTTAGCTGAGAGATGAGAGGGATCTGAATTAAGGCCGTAGAAATGAGGATGAAGAGGGGTTGGATTCAAGAGATATTTAAAATGGAATGACTGGATCAGTAACCCATTGCTGAGGACAGGGAAGCAATCAAGTCATACACTGGGCAAGGAGTAAACCGTGATCACTTAGCTGGGACATGGACTAGAGGAGTTAGAGCAGGAGGAAAGTCCTCATTTTTCCTTTCTTTTTTTGGGGGGGGGCATGTCTTGTAGATAAATGGCTATCGACATCAAAGGTTCAATGGTTCATCTGTTTGTCTAGTCTTCTTGTGTACACTTTACTATATTGTCTCTACTGATTTGACACACTATATATACATAATCAGTGAATAATAAAAACACATTTATTACACAAACACAAACACTTGGCACTGTGCTAAGCACTTTGTAGATATTATTTAATATTTTCCATTCTCACTACTCAAAATGTGTTCTGCAGACCAGCAGCATTGGCACCACCTGGGAGCTTGTTATAAATTAGGATCTCAGATCCACCTATTGAATAAGAATTTGCATTTCAATAAATCTTGAAGCGTAGAAGTTAAGTCATGCCACACATTGGGTTCCCTGGGAAGCAGAAGCAAACACAAATTTATGAGAGTGCTCTTAGGATAAACACCTGTGGAAAGGAAAGGACTGAAAGTGAAGCAAGTAGGACTGGGTAGAGGAAGAAATAGGGCTGTGATGAAATCTTGAGGAAGTCCTCAGCTGACTCTTCAAGGAGCACGAAGCTGGGATTGCCTGTTGTTGTCCTGAGCAAGGGTGAAGGGGCCGGTCTTTATACCCTTGCATACGTAAGTCATTGGATGCAGGTTGCCCAGAAAGGGGGTACAATCCTGGATGAGAAGGCTACCTTCAGCTGAGGCAATTCCTGAAGAGGGTGGACAGCTGTGAGCTGCATTCCCAGAAGCTGGGAAACACAGTAAATTCTTTATTCCACAAGGAGGACGCATGAGAACGTCCACCTCAAGTAACAACCCAAGATTACCCAACTAATAAGAGGAGAGGCTGAAATTCAACTCATTTTTATCAGACTACAAAGCCCACTTGATCATATTGCCAGTTCCTGGCCTCCAACCCGTTAATAAATCCAGCACATATCCCTAGCCCTGCTGCCTCAGCTCCGTGTTTGGGCAGTGGGTGTGAGCACAGTCTTGAAACAGCTGAATGGTTGCCAGGACAGGAAAAGAATACATTGGGTGAATACAGCTAGAGTGCTGAGTCTCCCCTATACTTTAAAATATGTCACTTGGAAAAATACTGTCACTTATAGTTTTCCACCCAAAGGAGCAATTATGTTACCTTAGCTCACTCTTCTCTTCTGGTGAGCAATAAAAGAATGATATGTGTGTGTGTATTTAGTTCCTTTTCCCTTTATCATGAGAATATTTTTTTCCTCCTTGAAGATTCCTTCATTACTATCTCCAGGATAACTCACTATTTTGGTTTGTGGTTTCTAAGCATTCCTTTGGGAAACAAAATAACAGTTTGTTCTTTATATTTGAGTTGCTCTAAACCTTCACTTTCAAAAACATTATAAAGGCAATAGTAGCCTGGAGTGATAAAGGCCTTAGAGGCACAATGTCTCTGAGTCCTTGAGGATGTCGAATGCTGCTCCAACATTCCTATATGTGTAAAGAAGTGTATAGGTGAGCAGGGGAAAGCAAATGAAAAGAGCAGAAGCAATAACAAGAGAAAGAAAATCCTGGAGTCTGTTTAAAGATAAACATGGATTCAGTACACAGTTTAATAATAATTTGGTTGATTAACCTTAGAGAGATGGTATAGTTTGTAGTTTGGTCACAAGATAGGCAATTATAGAATGTTAATTATTTGATCATTATCTATTTGCTTCTCTGATTTGTGAAAAACGGGAAAAATGACTGCTCAGGTTTCCAAAAGTATTTAAGGTATTTTATTTTAACCTACAACGATGCATGAACTAAGAAAAACGTCAATTTACTTTATCCTGGGTCTTATGACACTGAATTATTAGTATTAATCACTCTGTGGCACTGAGATATGGGCAGAAGCCAGCACTCAACATTAGCCTTCCAAATTCATTTGTTTCTAGGTAACTGCATGACAACTATATGCCGGCACTGACATTCAGAAAACCACAGCTATTTACAACAAGGAGGCATGGAGTATGCGCATGTGATATATAACAAAATACGAAATTCAAGTGTACTAACTAAAGAAATCCAAGTAAGAAATGCTATGTAAAGCTAGCAGTAGATATGAAAAATCTACTTTTTAAATGGACCAATTAGGTACCATTATCTGTTTTACGGAGCTCTGGCGGAGCTGTGGTTAGGTGTTCGGCTGCTAACCAAAACCTGGGCAGTTTGAATCCACCAGCCGCTCCTTGGAAGCCCTATAGGGCAGTTCTACTCTGTCCTATAGGGTCTCTATGAGTTGGAATTGACTAGATGGCAACGAGGTTTATCTGTTTTACAGAAAATTTCACCACTCCCTTTCTACTTAATTGATGTCTTATTAAGGAATTCGAGGTGTGAGCTGATTTACAAGGTTGGATTTTGGGAAAGTAACCATTGTGAAAAGTAAAATGGGCCTAATTCTCATTTGTGCTTTCTATTGATTCTACAGAGACAGCATTTTGGAGCATCATAGTGAGCAACAGCCTCTGTAGCCGGTTTGAATTACAGTGCCACCACTTACTATGTGACCTTGAGAACGCAGTTTACTCTTTCTGTGGTTATTTCCTCATCTATAAAATGGGGTTAGTAATAGAACCTACTTTGTAGGATTGTTATGAGGATTAAATAAGTCAATATTTGTAAAGCACCAAGTCAGTCCCTGGCACATGGTAAATACTAGGTGTTTCTGAATGCAGAAATACATTGAAGAAGCAGGTATATTAACTTTTCCAACTAGGCATACATTCTGATACATTAAACTCTTCATTGAATGCATAATAAATGCATGGCCCTAGAGTAAACCTTCCTCAATCCCTGCACAGGGAATCAATGCCCCAGGATTTGTACATACCTTGAATATGGCACAAATCAGGCTGTACTATGTGCAGTGGAATCCAGATCTACCTGTCCTACTATATGTGATCTACTTAAACACAGGTCATTGTACATGTTATCTTTGTAACCCTGACACCTAGCATAGTTCCTGATTCATGGAGGTGTACTGGTAAATGGCTTTTGAGTAACTCAATAAATAGATGCACATGCTTTTCTATTTTGTATCTGTGATGCCAGTACAAATGTATCCTTTGGTAAGAGAAGAATTTCTCTTCTGTGTGTCTCATGCTTGAGCAAAGAGAGCACGGGCTTCTCGTTCTTGCTGCTTTCGGAGTCATTTTAAGAAATTTTTAATGTCAATTCAGAAGAGGAATAAAATTGGGTTTAGAAGCATGCATCCATAGCTTCTATGTTGGCTGAAGAATTATTACATATCCAGCTGCTCTGGCTATTCAGCCCAATGCAAGGAGTTTGGAGTTGACCGTCACAACCAGGAATCTTGCAGTAGCCTTGTGTGTGTGTGTGTGCGTACACACGTGGCTTATTTAAGAGCATATGTTGTGGGCAGTGAGCAGTAGTGTTTTATGGGAAGCTGTTATTTTACTGGATAGAAAAATCAGGAATATTTACACTCAATGACTTGACTGATAAACCTATTCCTCAGGAGATGTTACTGGGTTGACCTTTAGTTTAGGAAAGAACTTGAATCTAGTTTAACTTTGTTTTTAATACTTTATGATCTTTTCCATTCTCAAAAATTCAATTGGGTTTTATTGGAAATCACCTGAACTGAAAGAATTTTAGTTTGTGGAAGAGTTCTAACAATATGAACAGAAACCATTATCTTGTTACCTATAAGGATAAGGTTGATTTTGCAAAACTAAGACTTGGCATTTATATAGAATTTCTTTTTTAAATATAGCATGTTCTTAAAATGCTTCTGCTTTTTAAAAACAGTAAATACGAAAAAAGAGAACAACAAAAGAATCTTCCAGATGGTTTTACATATCCACACATCACAAAAGATGTATGAAACATTCAAAAACAAATTAGTGAAAAACACTTGGAGACTGAATGCTCCTAACAAGTGTCAGTTTACTTTAAACTTCAAACACTGAGATTTAAGATTAATTATTATTAATTATGATCAGTATTTAACATAAATGTTAAGCAACATGGTGTAATAAAACTTACATACCCCAGGTAGCACTTGCAGTGCATTGTTATCCATCCACAACTCCCTTAAATTTTGTATTTGATCCAGAACTTCAGGCTGAGAGAACGGTAGAGAGAAAGAAGAAGAAACCAAATTAATGTTTTCTTATCACAAATATATGATGGAATTTTTGGTTCTTAAGTTTTTATTTGTGAATCTAGTGTTACTTCTCTAAGAACTCCAACTTCAACAGACTACCACAAAATTGGTGGTTCCTGAGGTAGCCAGCCTAGAATTTATCTGAAATCAATCAGAACAATAAATAATAAAAATTAAGATCTATTACCCAACTACACTCTCCCTTAAAACATTACAATTATCCTTTGTAGCATTTATTATACTCTAATTACTTGATGAGTGTTTGTCTTCTTTGTATAACCTTTTGAAGGGCAGAGAAATGTTTGTTTTGTAAATCACCAGGAGCTCTGGTGGCAAAGTGGTTAAGAGTTTAGCTGCTAACCAAAATGTTGGCAGTTTGAATCTACCAGCCTCCTTGGAAACCATATGCAGCAGTTCTACTCTGTCCTATAGGGTTGCTATAAGTCAGAATCGACTTGACAGCAACGGGTTTGGTTTGGTTTGATTGTATCTTGGTATCTCTGTTGCTTACCATGGTATTTGGTACATAGTAGGTTCTTACTAGGTGTGTATATTAGCAAATGTGACACACACACAGGCATTATACCACTGTGATGTGATAATAGCTTGAATGAGACCCATTCACTCCTTCTCCCTTCATTTTTCAACAAATAATCATTTATTGAATAGTAGGGATGTCTACTATATGAAAGACACAATGCAGGATGCACAGTAATATTAGACCCACTTCCCATCTTGCAAGTAGCTAATGATCTAGTTGGGGAGATGAATGCTTATAAGTAGCTAAAACACAAGGCAGCATATGGAAGAAAAGAATAAAAGAAGTTCTGAAAAGGGAGAGTGAGCATATGAACAACGTGTACAACATACTGCATGACAAAACACTTTCATTACCTGATGGAAGCTCTCTACATTCTGCCTCCTGGACAGCAGAATATATAGAGAGGATACATGTTTCTATTGCTTCCAGAATCATTTCCTTCCTATGGTAACCTTTTTGTAATTCCTCTCCAGAAATTATCCTCTTCCCCACTCTTAAGCCATATACGCTTCCCTTGAAGCTGATTCCTTTCTACCACTTCAGGGAAGTGACTAAGGCCTACACTAACTAATGCATTGTGTATCTGTCCTCCAGACTTGGCTCAGGGATGGAAACATGACCTGTTCAGAGCCAATAAAAAACAATGAATCTTTGACTGGGACTTCTCGGAAAAAGACCCTTGCTCCTCCCTGTGGTTGTGTGTTGTTGAGTTGATTCCAACTTATAGCAATTCTATAGGACAAGAGAGTAGTACCCTGCTGGATTAGGAACTGGAAGTTCTCACCCTTGGGAGCTTCAGGTGTGAAGAAAAGGGATTCGCCTGTCTGAGGATGGAGCTCTCCCAAAGAAAATGGACTTAAAAGATGGATCCTGGTTATATCCTATTAGCCTGGAACTAAGACACATCTGAAGCCAGATTTTCTGTCTCTTCTAGCTAAAGGAATTATTACTGAAGCAACATAATAAAACCATAGGTCAATAAAATCTGGGACCTAATTAAGAGATCCAGTGTATTTCATGAAATTTTATGAAAAGAATAGAATTGTACCAATCTTACCATTAGAATATTGGTAATTGTGGGTCAGTGAGAGGTAAACACACATTGTTGATATATTAGGAGGGTTACAGAAACTTCCAAGACTATTTTGGAGATAATCTCTAGTATCTTTAGTCTGCTATTGCAAGGGAAAGTGGTGCTACTACTGGGAGAAGTAGAGGGTCAGTGAAAAAGAGGAAGACCATCCAAGAGATGGATTAACACAGTGGCTACAACAATGGGCTCAAACATAGTAACAACAGTGAGGATGGTGCAGGACCAGGCAGTGTTTTGTTCTGTTGTACATAGGGTCACTATGAGTCACAGCTGACTCAATGACACCTAACAACAACAACAACAACAACAACAAGAATAAGGAAGTGAACAAGAGTGTCAGACACAGGATGGGGGTCCAGTGAAGTAAGAGATTGAAAATGTCCACTCGGTGTTGGAAATAGTAGATTATTGGTGACCCTAGCAGTAGCCATTTTAAATGATAAACATATTACAGTGATTTGAAGAGTAAATAAGAGGCAAAGAAATGGGGACAGTATAGATAGACTTTTTTTTTTTGCTTAAATATTATGTCTTTTTTTAAAGAAAATAATATTTTATTGTGTTTTGGTGAAAGTTTACACAGCAAATTAAGTTCCCATTTGAGAATTCCTACACAAATTGTTCAGTGACATTAGTTACATTTTCCACAATACACCAACATTCTCTTTAATTGTATTCTTATTGTTCCATTTCCAGTACTCTAGTTTTCCCACGCCCTTATCTTCTCGTCTTTGCTTTATAGTAATTGTCAACTTTTTGGTAGACTATTGTTTGTAAAATTTGAATGAGAAGCAGAGGTTTAAGATTTTGAAGGGCTAGGAAGAAGTTGGGAGCCCTGGTGGCGCAGTGGTTAAGTGATACGGCTGGTAATCAAAAGGTTGGCCATTGGAATCCACCAGCCACTCCTTGGAAACCCTATGGAGCAGTTCTACTCCATCCTTTAGGGTTGCTATGGGCCGGAACTGACCAGACGACAACAGGTTTGGTATTTTCAGGTTTAGGAAGAAATTGAGGGGTTAAGTGAAAAGAAAGTTAATAGAAAGTAACTAGCAAAGAGTGACATATTAAACACAGATAAAATGGCATAAAATTAATGTAGTATATTCCAAGAGGGGTCAAAAGAGATGGGGTTGATAGCACAAAAGTAGGGGCTGGCCTTGGATAGAGGTGAGACACATTATTTGCTGAAAATCCAGGGAAGATGGTAAGGATGGTGTTGCTGTAGGTAAGTGTGTAGGTGGACATGAAGGAGGCCCTGGAAGTTGAGGGAGATGATATCTGAAGGTCTAAAATTTTCCTGATGAAGTAAAAACAAGGTATTCTGTTGAGCATAGTGCATGTGGGGAGAATGGTACATACTGGAATAGTTTGAAGGGAATCAAAAAGGCAGCTAAGGGCAATCAAAAGAGCTCAGTAAATAATAAAACCCAAAACCAAACCTGTTGCCACTGAATCAATTCTGACTCATAGCGATCCTACACAGCAGAGTAGAACTGCCCCATAGGGTTTGCAAGGAGTAGATGGTGGATTCGAACAGCTGACCCAACTGCTGACCTTTTGGTTAGCAGCTGAACACTTAACCACTACACCACCAGGGCTCCCAATAAACAATAGCTATTATTATATTTTTTTCTGGTCCAGGTGAAGACTGACAATCTAGGAAAAAGTAGAAGGAACATGAGATGTAGGTTACCATGAGGTTAGAGAAGAGAGTGGTAGGAGTGAGTGACTGAGAGAACTTGAATGATGGAAAGTTAGAATGACAGAACAGAATTGAAGGATTTAAGATTTCTGACAAAGAGTAGTTCCAAGCAATGGCAAAATTCTGATTGTAACTCTGGGTACTGTTGGCTAAGGTATGAAGTATGAAGTCTTCCTATGTGTGAGAGGAGAAAGCTGTGGGAACACAAAGCCTGGCATGATTTCTAAGGATTTGGGCATCCTCTGATGCACTGTATAACTCGCTCTCTTGGCCATTTCAGAACAAGTGATAGATAAAGCTGACCAATTATACTTCTAAAATATCCCTAATACTGGGTTCTACTGGGCACCCTAGGCATCTATGACTACCTAGAAAGGGATAATTGATGCTAACCTGTATTTCTACTTTATTTCAAAAGATTTCAATTAATCTGTTTAATAACATAGTAAGGTAGCAATAGTCTTACTTTATGGCTGAAAAATGTGACAATCATTTCCTGGGGAAAATGAGCATGATCTGAAGAGGGTTGTATAACTGCAGCTGGGATTGTAATCCAGGGCTTCTGCATCCAAAGATGACAATATGTTATAGCTTAAAATTAAAATTTTGAAATAATGAAATAAGCTGGTGATCACAAATGCTCAATAAAGAAAGTAAAGCATATGGATTTCTGAAAAATGATAATGCTTTTAGTCTTTTAGTATTGAATGTTATAATAGAATGTATTATGAGGGAAACTTCAGGAACTTCCAAATAATAACAGAAACAGATCAATATATAGCCTTGCTGGAATGAAAACAAAAACACACATGAATGTGATACAATGACATTTCAAGATCAATAAACAATATTTAAATGAATCTTGGAAATTGCTTATATGCAACATAATACATAAATCGCCTGCTGTCGTGCTACTTAATTTCATACCAAAGTCAATCACTTCCATTAAAAACAAGTGAATTAACTCAAGAATGGCATATTCAGTGCTGCTAAAGGTTCTGTGAGATGGGCACTTTTAAACTTTTCTGGGGATTATAAATTGGTTTAATCTTTTTGGAAAACATTTTCTAATATGTCATTCGTATCTCAAAAACTTCGTATCTACTTCTAGGCAACTGTCCTACCAAAATGATTTGAAGTATGGAAAAGAATTATTGCAGAAAAATTTTCATTGTGGAATGCTAAAAAGTCAGTCACAGTCTACATAGACAATAGTATAGGGGAATAACAACCAAATTATGATATAATTATATGTTAGCATAGTGTACAGCAATGAAAATGAATTATCTATACTTTTATGTATGAAGATGGATAGATATTGCAAACAATATTAAGTGAAAAATCAAGTACAGAAATTACACATAGCACAAATAGATCATATAAATTAAAAATCAATGCTGTATATTTATGAATACATGTATATGCATTAAAAATGGGAATATATGGAGTAGGTACACACCAAATTCAAAATAGTAACTGCCCGGGGAGGAAGTATTAGAATAGGACTAGGAACTACTTTATCTGTAGCATTTTATTTCTTTTTAAACAAAGATCATGTTCAAATATAAAAACTAGTTAACATTTGTTCATTTTGTTTAGTAGGTACTTGCTCTATTACTTTAAAATGTTTATATTTGTTTTGAATTTTTGAAAAATTACAAAAAGGATCAGAAAAAAATGACCTCAAAATATTACTTTTTAAACTCTCTTAGAAGTGGGATTATTAATGATTTACATTTTTCTTCTTTTGCATATTTTTCTTTATTTTCCAAATTTCCTATAGTATGTATGCATTACTATAATTAGAAAAAACTACAGAATATTATAATGCCTTTCTTAAATTTACCATTTCAAAGTCCTTTTTGAAGTGATCTTAATATGATCAGTTGAAATGAGTAAAGAAATGGTTATATTGGTATGAACACAAAACATATTTTGCAGGAGTGTAACAAATTCCAACAACTCATGCATATATATGCAATTTTAGGCTGTTCCATTCATTTGTTGGGAGTTTTTTAATTACGTTTTCAATCTCTTCTTTTGTTATAGGTTTATTTAGTTGTTCTACCTCTGTGTTAGTTTAGGTACGTAGTGAGTTTCTAGAAATTTATCCATTTCCTTTAGGTTTTCAAATTTGGTAAAGTACAATTTTTAATAGTATTCTGTTATGATTCTTTTAATTTCAGCTGGGTCTGTTGTAATAGCACCCATCTCACTTCTTACACGGGTTATTTGCTTCCTCTCCTGTTTTTCTTTTGTCATTTTGGCCAATGGTTTATCAATTTTGTTGATCTTTTCAAAGAACCAGGTTTTGGCCGTGTTAACTCTTTCAATTGTTTTCCTGTTCTCTATTTCACTTAATTCTGCTCTAATTCTTATTATTGCCTTTATTCTGGCACCCAAGGGCTTCTTTTGTTGTTCTCTTTCTACTTGTTCCAGTTGGAGGGTTAATGTCTTGATTTTGGCCCTTTCTTCTTTTTGGATGTGTGCATTTATTGCTATAAACTGGTCTCTGAGTACTGCTTTTGCTGTGTCCCAAAGGTTCTTGTAGGGTAAGTTTTCATTCTCATTTGATTCTATGAATTTCTTTATTCCATCCTTAATTTCTTCTATAACCTGTGGGGATATGTGCCATTAAAATATGGATGTATAAAGCCCTCTATGCTGCACAACATGTTAAGACTTGTCCCCAACATGTTGAGACTTGTCACAACTTGTTTTCCCAAACCTGTTGTCTGATTGGCTTGTTTACATGAATTCCTCCTCCCTTGCCCGAAACTTATTGTTATTCACCCAAAGCCCATTGTTCTGTTATTTGCTTCACTGTTTGCTGTATTGACTATAAAATAAACTCCTGGGACTGAAGCTGGGTTCGACTCCTCAGAGTGACCCTCCTGGCCCCACTTCTCTGTAAGAGTTGTGGCATTGGTTATTGTCTCCACCGCCCCGACAACCGTCGCCGCTTCGACAATAACCCAGTAGTTTTTGAGGAAGATGTTGTTAAGTTTCATGTGTTTGATTTTTTTTCCTTGCTTTTTCTGTTATTGATTTCTACTTTTATGGCTTTACGGTCAGAAAAGATGCTTTGTAATATTTCGATGCTTCGGACTCTGTTAAGGCTTGCTTTAAAATGGCCTAAAATTTGGTCTATTCTGGAGAAGGTTCCACGTGCTTTGGAAAAGAAAGTATACTTGGCTGCTTTTGGGTGGAGTGTTCGGTATATGTCTATGAGATCAAGTTGACTGATTGTGGCATTTAGATCTTCCGTGTCTTTATTGAGCTTCTTTCTGGATGGTCTGTGTTGTGTTGAGGTGGTGTGTTGAAGTCTCCTACTATTGTGGGGGCTATCTATCTCTCTTTTCCATGCTGTTAGAGTTTGTTTTATGTATTTTGGAGCCCCGTCGTTGAGTGCGTAAATATTTATTATAGTTATCTCCTCCTGGTGTATTGACCCTTTAATCATTATACAGTGTCCTTCCTTATCCTTTGTGGTGGATTTTAATTTAAAGAATATTTTGTCAGAGATTAATATTGCCACTCCTGCTCTTTTTTGAGTGTTGTTTCCTTGATATATTTTTTTCCATCCTTTGAGTTTTAGTTTGTTTGTGTCTTTAAGTCTAAGATGTGTCTCTTGTAAGCAGCATATAGATGGATTGTGTTTTTTTTACCCATTCTGCTACTCTCTACCTCTTTATTTGTGCATTTAGTCCATTTACATTCAGCGTAATTATTGATAGTTATGAGTTTAGTGCTGTCATTTTGATGTTTTTTTTTGTGTTGTTGATAGTTTCTTTGTTCCACTTAATTTTCCGTGCTGGTTGTTTCTCTTTTTGTATTTTCTTTTATCTTTTCAATTGTTGTTGATTTTGTACTTGCTGAGTCTTTATATTTTTCTTGTTTTTTATTTTGATATGTAGGATTGTTAGTTTCCTTTGTGGTTACTTTAATATTTACCCCTATTTTTCTAAGTTTAAACCAGTCTTTCATTTCTTTACATTGCCTTGACTTCCTCTCCATATGAAAAATCTGTCTACATTTTTCAGTCCATCTTTTTTGTTTTAATGTTGTCATCTTTTACATATTAACATCTGTTTCCCTATCTTCAGTGTTTTATCTTTGATTTACTTTTGTGACTTCCCTATCTGGTTTGATATCTGGTTGCTCTGTCTTGTATTCTAGTCTTGGGTTGTTGTCTGATGATACTGATTTTCTAACTGGAGGACTCTGTTCCATTGATTTGACTGTGTTACTTTTCTTTCACTAGTTTGGACAATAGAGTTTAATTATACTTATTTATACTCCTATTAAATTTTTTCTTCCAATGATGGTAAGAGGAATATTAACTAAGAGAAACATAGTATCTACCATTTATCTTATTTTGTCAAAATCGAACTAAGGAAACAAGAAGATAACTTTAAATTTTAAATATCTTAGGATTATATGAGACTATCTGGAAGATATTTTAATAACACAAACTTGTTATTCTCAGAAACTGTGCAGTACTGGGAGGCAATAGGATGGAACCTGTTTCAAAATGCAACTAAATAAATGTGATGATGTTTTCTCTATCAATAAATATAAAGTAGCTAATGAAAAATCTAAAAAAACTATATTCTCTAACCGAACTGACAGAATTACAACATTTTTTCTAAATTTTGAGGTCACCAATACTTCATAGTATTTTTTTTTTAATTTCTTTTTATTGTAACACCTTTGCTTAATGTTTAGAAGCTGAAATCCACCAAGGAAGCATGGTTTCATTTTAAGAAACTTTATCTCATTTTTCTTTAAATCTTTTTGACTTATTACTACCTTTTAGTTCTCACAACTGGGACATCTTTATTCATGGATTTCATAGTACATGGTTGAAATTCTTTGTGATACATAAAATTGGATGACTAAAGTTGTCCAGCTCTTGATGACAAGCTTATTTGCTCATTTTCTCAATTTTTTTGTCCTATATGTCATGAGACTGTTTCACTTCTTTAGTTAATTTCTTTGGAGATGAAAAGGTTAGCTCCAGAGGGTTTGAGCCTATTTCCTGTTTACATTAGTTTTAAGTGTTTCAATTTTATTTCAGATATCAACCCATTTAATAAAATGTTCATAAAATTTTAAAGTTTTGTTTTTAATTTAATTACTGTAATTTGGGTAATATTTAGAAAAATATATTTTTATATTTTAGTAATTACTGAGTGAATAATTAAATGGATACTTAATGATAATAATCAAATGCACTACTAAAAATGTGACTTATTTATAACTAATTAAAAACTTTAAGCCATTAATATCTTATGAATCTTTTAATATGAATATCAGCATAATATATTTCATTAATATACTCAAAAGAGTATATTGATGGTACACAGGATAAATCTACAGATGACATGTTGGGAGGGAGAGATAATACATGAATTAACAAAATTAATATACAAAATGACCTCAAAAAGTTGGGAGACTGGATAGCTCTAACAACACTAAAGTTAATAGGAGCAAATGAACCGTCCTGTCTTTATGCCCCCCAAGCCAACTGCACAAGCACAGAATCAGAAGTAGAAGTAGGTGTAAACAAAATTGAGAGTTTAATCAAGAGTAAGCTCAGTATTCATTAACCCATTCATTTATAAGTGTATTTATTAAACCAAGAAATATTTATAGATCACTTACTATACAAGAATGGCACCATAATGGGCTCTGGGAATATAACTCAGACTGTGATAGGACTGTCCCAAGATCTTTTCTGTCAATGTCCTGTTCTACATGCAGCCATTAGCTCACATATGGATGACGATATTGTCTTCTCCTCTAGGTGCCAAAGCGTAAAGGCATCAGCAAACCAGGGCTTATTCAGAAGATCTGGAAACCACGTTGTGGGGCAAAAGACCTAGCCCTACTCAGAGTAAGGTAGCCACTGTCCTTGGTTCCCGAGAAATAACCCTTGGAGTAACTGGGGTGCCTTGGTCTGGGACTTCCAGGCCACACCTGAGGATTTGTGCTGGCCAGTAGCGGCTGGTCAGATCAGAAAGACTCACCTGGGAGGCTGAAATCAACTAGAAGTGGTGACTAGCCTCAGAAGGCATGATTTAGCCTATCAGACAGAACGGGCCAATAAAAGTTCTGAGCATGGAGAGTCAGAGAACTTCCTGGTTGGCGAGAACATCTGCTCTTGAGAGGGTAACATGTCCCTTGGGACACGGAAGCTTTGCATGGGGAACTTTTCCAGACCTTGCCCTCTGTGTCTCTTTTTTGTATTCTTTTTGGCTATGATAAATCTGTAATAGTAAATATGGTATATTCTCCTTGAGTTCTGTGAGTCATTCCAGCAAATCATCAAACCCAAAGGGATAATGGGAGCCAGTAGGTCAGAAAGTAAGGGCGTCACATGAACTCCCCTCATACTTGTGGTTGGCATCTGTCTATTTGACAGTCTGAAGGACACCAAATCTTGTTCACTGTTGTATCCTCACCTCATATTACCTTGTGAGCTCTGATCTCTCTCCAGGTAGCTTGGATCAGAGAGAGAGAGAGACTGCTGTGGGGGAGCTGGGTACCAGGATGGAGAAAGGGAAGGTGGGGACTGGATCAATCTCCACATTTTAGGGATTGGATTCATGATGATCCTTACCATGCACATGCCACAGGAGAAATGGCTAAAATCACTCAAACTGTTTAGGTTGGAGAACAGAAGATATAAGTGGCAAAGACACTTGTCTTTGGATATCTGAGGATTGTCATAAAGAAGAGAGGTTGGATTTGTTCCATGTTCATCCCAAATTCAGAACTAGAATCATTGAGGGAGTTTGCAGGGGAGTAGACATAAGTAAGCCTCATATGAGAAATGACTTTTTCACAATGAAAACTGGATAAAATGAAATCATTTAATTTCTTTTGGGAGATAGTGACTCTTCTATCAAACACACCATTTCCTAAGAAAGTAAAAATAATGAGAGCAAAACCATAACAACAACAAGAGCTTTCTATTGATCCCTTGTCACAGTACAGGCACTTTGCAAAGTGCTTTTACATAGTTTATTCTCATTGAGTCTTCACAACTATCTGATAAGGTAGATACCGTTATTGGACAGACAGTCAGCATAGTGGTTAAGGGCATGGTTTCAGGAGTTAGAGTGAGTTCAAATTTGTCATTTACTTTCTGTGAAATGTCGGGGTTATTTGACCTCTATCTGTTTCAGATTTCTCACCTATGATAGGTGGATGGCAATGGTATCATCCATATAGGGGAATGATGAGGAGTAACACTGTTACAGCACCGGGAACATAGTGCTCAACGGGTGTTAGGTATCCTCATTTTTTAGAGGAGAAGATTTAGGCATAAAGAAGCAAATTAACTTGCCCAAGGTCATATAGCTAATATATGGGGAAGGCAAGAAGCTGATTTTGAAGTTTTGTAAGATATGAGTAAGGTTCAAAAGGAGAGGAGTATTCATGGATAAAGTTTTTAGCGGTTCACACCTATCATGATGTTTCTTGGGCACAGGGGCCTTAGAATGAAGGTGCCAAAGGAGGAGAGCAGTTGCTAAAGACAAGCATTACAACTTTTATTTATTCGTTCAACGACTTTATTCAGTTGGTATTTATGTACCAGGCACTGGAGAAATAGTAGTGAGCAAAAGCCCTCAAGGAGATTACATTCTGGTGTTTCATGTTTCCCAGGCTTGTTTCTACAAAATGCTAACAATTAGACAAGGGAAGCAATTCTGGTTTCATGACTTCCAATTTAATATATGACCCTCCATCTAGACTGCAAACTTTAGTGACCTTGTCTGAATCTAAATTTAAGAGTGAAAATAGTATAACACATACACTGTCATCTCATAATTCAAACTGATCTTGCTTTCTTTCTCAAAAAAATAAAAACAAAACAACTGCAGCCACTTGCTTTCTCCATGCTCTGCACTTCAGTCAGTGGACATTTTCATCATTTTCATCTTGCTTGAAACAAAGTCTTCCTATTACCCAAATAATACAAAGTCAGACAGTTTTACCATATAATTTTAAATGACTCTTATCTGACCTTTGCTTAATTTTGGACTCATCTTTCACTGCGTCCTCATTCAAACTCTAACCTCCAGGAAAATTCAACTCTTAAATGCAGTTTAAAGAGGCATCCTAAGGTCCCTGATGGAGCAACGGTTAAGTGCTTAGCTACTAACTGAAAGGGCAGCAGTTTGAACCCACCCAGTGACTCTGCAGGAGAAAGACCTAGTGATCTGCTCGCATAAAGATTACAGCCTAGAAAACCCTGTGAGGCAATTCTACTCTGCTGCATAGGATTGCTGCGAGTTGAAATTGACTCAACTGCACCTAACAACAACAAAGGCAACAGGCTTTCTCTTCCAATATGGCCTTTGCAAATGTTATTCTCTAAACCTGATCAGCTGATATCTGATGGAGTTAGGTACCCTTCCTTCCGTGCTCATATCTCTACTGTAGTGCTTCTCATACTATATTGTGAGTTCCTTAAAGCAGAAACTGAATCTTGTTCATGTCTGTATCCCCAACTCCTGCCATGGTAATTCACGTATGCTAGTGCTGCAAAAATTCTACATGAATTGAACAAAATAAATAATCCATATTCATTATCTTTTCTTCTACTCCACATCAGTCACCCACTCCCAAGATAACACTTGGACTTTGTCATCACAACTATCTTTATAACCTCTGAAATCTCAATTGCAAATACACCCTTGACTGACCATCTCCTCCTACTCTTCTTGCTCACCTATTCCAGTGCCCTAGAATTCGCCTGCAATAGTTACTGATATGCTAAATTTACTTTTTCTCTAATCACATATCTTTCCTTACTTCCTAAACTGAGATTCATTATAAAGTCTATCATTATAAACATTCTTGCAATCATCACTTAGCAAACCCGCCCTCTTTCCTTTTGACATATTCACTTAGCTGAACTCAACCTTGGTTGACTCACTTTCTGCCTTTTCTGCTACTACATCAAACTTGGTTGGAGAAAAATCACAGTTTGGTTGACTGGTTCCACTTTAAATTCATGGCAAATACTTGTAAAGGAAACTGAACACTGCCTGACGACCTTGCTACTTTTCCCCAAAAAGTTGCTGCAATTCTCTGAGACTAGTTCATCGTTCTTACCCAGCTCATAACTTACCTTCTTGTTCATTGAAAAAAACAAAGAAACAATCAGAGGGGGATTTATTCCAAAGCTAACCAGAACTAGCCAGTTGCCGTCGAGTTGATTCTGACTTATGACAACCCCATGTGTGTCAGAATAGAACTGTGCTCCATATGGTTTTCATGGCTGTGACTTTTCAGAAGTAGATCATCAAGCCTTTCTTCTGAGTGCCTCTGGGTAGGTTCAAACCGCCAACCTTTCAGTTAGTAGCTGAGCATTAAACCATTATGCCACCCAGGGATTCCACCAAGAAGCTAATGAAGCTTAAACTTCAGGCCCCTCCCTTCCAAAGGTCCCACCCAAGGCTCTGGGAGTGGCTCTAGCAAAGTGTTCACACGGTCATATGTTGTCAGAAAAACTTGCAAAAGGAATCTATTTTAAACATAATTGATTAAGACTCCTGTCTGTTGCTATTTAGACATTCCCTCCATCATACTTCCTCAGGTATAATGAAGCACATGTGGATTCTAGCCAAACTGATGTTGAATTGGGGATACATTTGGATTTAGTGTAATACATTTGTGTCACTTCTGTGGTTCTCTTTCACTAACCACCTCTGTACCTCCCAAATTTGTCCCCTTCCTGTCCATCTGAGCTCTAGATGACATCTCTTCTTGTTTTTGCACGGACTTCTGGCTTGGAGTGATCTCCTTTTCCACACATATCAATCTCTCTCTCTCTCTATCAGATCACCTCCAGCAGCATACAAAAATGCTGCAGTTTCTCCTATCATTAAAAAAATACTATTTTCATTGACTCTATAGAGTCGCTATGAGTCGGAATCGACTCGATGGCAATGGATGGGCTACAGCCCCTTCCAGCTACTTCCTCATTTGTTTGCCCTTCTTCACAGAAATACTTTTTAAAATAGTTTAGTCATTTATTGCCTCTGCTTCCTCATCTCCTGTTGGCTCCTCAGCTCTTTCTGATATGGCACTGAAAACTTGTCAGAGTCATCACAACCTGTATTTTGGAACTGAGTAGAGTAAGACAATAAAGGATAAATAGAGAACTTAGGAAGAAAAATAATTTTAAATGTGGACATGCCAAACTTACATTAAAGCCTAATTTACTAAAGGGAGTTTTATAGTTGTAAGTATTTTCAAGTTAGAGAGAAAATTTGCCGTTGCCAATGCAAGTTTGTCTTTCAGAATCTTTAGATGACGTATGGGTATTAATTAGTGTAAATTATAATTTTGTAAGTTATATAATTTCTACATTATATTCTATTTTATCTCTCTCTTATGAATGTTTAAAATGTTGAAAATAAATACACATACACTTTTATATGCACTGCATTTTATAATTACACATTCTTCTGAGCTAAAATAATGAAGGATATGATTGCCGATGTCAGGTGGATGTTAGCTGTAAGCAGAGAATATCAGAAAGATGTGTACATGTATTTTATTGACTATGGAAAGACATTCGACTGTGTGGATCATAACAAATTATGGATAACATTGTGAAGAATAGGAATTCCAGAACATTTAATTGTGCTCACACGGAACCTGTACATAGTCCAAGAGGGAGTAGTTTGAATGTAACAAGGGGATACTTTGTGGTCTAACTCAGAAAAGGTGTGCGTCAGGGTTGTATCCTTTCACCATACTTATTCAATCTGTATGCTGAGCAAATAATCTGAAAACCTGGACTATATGAAGAAGAACGGGGCATCAGGATTGGCGGAAGACTCATTAATGACTTTCTATATGCAGATGACACAACCTTGCTTGCTGAAAGCAAAGACGACTTGAAGCACTTACTGATGAAGATCAAAGACCACAGCCTTCAGTATGGATTACACCTCAACATAAAGAAAACAAAAATTCTCACAAT
>NW_004443939.1:17186917-17225096 GCF_000243295.1 Trichechus manatus latirostris | reverse complement strand
GACTTGAAGCACTTACTGATGAAGATCAAAGACCACAGCCTTCAGTATGGATTACACCTCAACATAAAGAAAACAAAAATTCTCACAATTGGACCAATAAGCAACATCATGATAAATGGAGAAAATATTGAAGTTGTCAAGGATTTCATTTTACTTGGATCCATAATCAATGCCCATGGAAACAGATTTGCACTGGGCAAATTTGCTGCAAAATGCATCTTTAAAGTGTTAAAAAGCAAAGATATCGCTTTGAGGACTGAGGTGCACCTGACCCAAGTCATGGTATTTTCAGTCACCTAATATGTTGCAAAAACTGGAAAATGAATAAGGAAGACCGAAGAAGAATTGATGCATTTGAATTATGATATTGGTGAAGAATATTAAGTATACCACGGACTGCAAGAAGAACGAACAAATCTGTCTTTGAAGAAGTACATCCAAGATGGTCCTTAGAAGTGATGATGGTGAGATTTCATTTCATATACTTTGGACATGTTATCAGGAGGGACCAGTCCCTGGAGAAGGACATCAATCTTGGTAAAATAGAGGGTCAACAAAAAAGAAGAAGACTCTCAACAAGACGGATTGACACATAGCGACAATTATGAGGATGGTGCAGGACTGGGCAGGGTTTTGTTCTGTTGTACATAGGGTCGCTATGAGTCAGAACCAACTTGATGGCACCTAACAACAACAACATGAGCTGAGATAATCTCTGAAAATAGCTAAAGTTTTATTTCTTTTGTTAAAAAACCCATTGCTATCGAGTAGATTCTGACTCATAGCGACCCTATAGAACAGAGTAGAACTGCTGGTGGATTCGAACTGCTGACCTTTTGGCTAGCAGCCAAACGCTTACCCACTGCACCACCAGTGCTCCATTTCTTCTGTACCAGATATATAGATTTTCCACCACAGAAATTTCACTGAATGAAAAACTAATATGAGTCATTGCTTTTTATTTACCACTGTTACTCAACCCTTTAATGTGGATTAATTTATTTACAATAGCAGTGAGAAATGTTTTTAATGAAACTGCTGTACATAAGAATCTATGTAGCGTGTTGGTCTTATCTTCTATAGATAGTGGGAAAGTTCTTTTTATTTTTCTGCTTGACGATGACATTGATGGATTTTACTTATTTAATGCAGTGAAACCTAGTTTATCTGGCAAATCAATAACCTGAATCCTCTTTGAATATCTCTGAATCCCTGGCACTTAGCAGTGTGTCTGTCGCAAAAAATACCTGCAATGACCCTTGAAGGTCAAAAAGACGTGTTGCAAAACTGAAATATCTTCTGAATCATTAAAGACTGCTTCCGTTCAGAGTAATTTCAATGTCACTCAGAATTAAAAATATTTGGGAATCAGTAATCAATATCTAGTATATGAGTCATTCATTCTTTATTAATCTGTATATTACCCAATATCCTGAACAGCAAGAAAGATAACAGAGAAATTACATCTCACCAATCTGCTAAAAAGTAAGAGTTGCATCAGATAAGAAACTAAACTGTCAAGTGTGCATGCATGATCTTTTCTGCCTGAAAGTCAGTAAATGATAAGGCAGAAAGTCTACTGCTTATGTCAGTATCTTAAATTTGTTCACTGGAACTGAGAGTCTATATTAAAAATTGTAAATTTTCCACATGAGAGCCATTTTGTTATGTGGATTGGTACTAAGAGTAGCTTATTAGACAAGGAGGCAAGAACTGAATCATGACAAGGCCCATTTGTGTTTGTGTTCCAAAGTCATCCTGAGATAACTTTGTGGCAGTTAGGAAATGCTAAATCAAGTCATCACCACTGTATTCCTATCACCTGGCTTAGTAGATGGAAAACCTGGTAGCATAGTACTTAAGAGCTATGGCTGCTAACCAAAAGGTTGGCAGTTCGAATCCACCAGGTGCTTTTTGGAAACCCTATGAGGCAGTTCTACTCTGTCCTTTAGGGTTGCTATGGGTCAGAATCGACTCAGTGGCAATGGGTTTGATTGGCTTAGTAGATACACGGTGGATACTTAATAAATATTTGCTAAATGAAAAAGAAAAAGAAGAATTTTATCAATAAAAGCTTTTAACCCTGCTGTGCTTTAATTTCCCATTAGAGTAGTGGGGATGCTTATACTTATCCTACTTTACTTCACTGCATAGTCATGTTATGTGTATCTATAAAATCTTGTGTGTTATGTGTCATAGGTTTTTAAACTACATTTTGAGGAACACAAATATCTTAAAAATTACTAGAGTTCCATGGTTATTTTAACTGGAATTTGAGTTATTAATTTTGCATATTTATATTGTTATTCCAGAATATTTTATAGTTTGTTTTATTTATTAGTCATGAACTTATTACCTTCTATTTTTGCACTGTTTCTAATCTTTACTCTTCAGCTGTGCATTTATCTCAATTAAGGATCAGGTCAGGACACAAATGGCACAAATATTGCTGAATATTTATTATATTTGTTTTACTATATCCCACATAAACAATATAATCTGGTAAAAGAAAATTTATAACATGCTACAACATCCATTCCTAAAACTGGCTACTCTAATACATATTCAAATAATAATAATAATAAACTAAACCAAACAATTTATAATACTTCTCATCATTGCATTAAAACTTCTAATATTTATCTCTAAGTATTCTAACTGGTGACTTCTGAAAATGTAACATGTATTTCTCAAGCATCAGTCTGATGTCCAGCACTGTGTTGGGGCTGTATGTGCATGTGGGGGAGGGAAAACTCAAGAATATTATAGTATGATTTCAGACAAAATGGAGACACATGTTAATGGAGCGAGATATATGATCTAGTGCTAAATACTGTGGTGAAAATTAAAGTAGTATACAAATCCAAAGGAAAAGCTAAATGGATTCAGTAAAATAACTTTAGTATAAAATAATATTAGTCTATCTGACCAAATCCTTTATATAACTAGTGAGAGAGTAAAGACAATTATTTCTTTAGTCATATTTTAACATTTCATTGTTTCTATATTTGCCTTAAAACTCTTAAAACTCTCAGCTTTATTTTTCTCTACATAAATTCTATCAAGTCAACTACACTGATAAATTACATTTCTTTATGAGTTTTATACAACAGTTGAATGAGCTGTTTGTTAGTGTGTATTAATCTGTCGATATAGTTCTACATCAGTACACCCAAATTATCCTTATGGTACTGTGTTGATTACTTTATTAACCCCCATTTGAGGGCTAATAGCTGCTGTGTAATTTAGTAAAATTATATTTATTGGTGCAATTTACAAGAGTTAGGGTTATGTAATTTGAAATTACATGCTCAATTGTTTTGCTGGTCACTGTAAAAAATTTGGTATGCTTTGTCAGAAAATTTTGTTTTTTTTTATATTACAGATAAGTATTGGGTTTTAAGGTTATAATTTTGACCAAAATGTCTATCATAAAACCACCAGTTTCATCAAACCCATTTGTATTAACTTTAAATAAGATATTTCCTTATCTATATAATCTTGCCTATTATTTATAAGGAGCCCTGGTGGTGCGGTAGTTAAGAGCTTGGCTGTTAATCAAAAGATTGGCAGTTGGAATTCACCAGCCACTGCTTGGAAACCTTATGGGACAGTTCTACTCTGTCCTATAGGGTCACTATGAGTTGGAACCGACTACTCTGGAACTCCCTAAGAATTGTCTCCACGTGGTTTCATTTCACCTATCTAGCTTTCCACCCACATTTTTGTGACTTACTACCTCTCAATTTCTAATGCAGCCAAGGTGGTCCTCTTTCTGCACCTTGAATTCCCATGCTCCTTCCTGTTCCCTCCTCTGCCTAGAATGCTTTTCCTCCTCATGTTTGCATAGCTAATTTCTACTCATCCTTTAGATTTCAGTTCAAGTATCACTTCTTCAGGAAATTCTTTGTATGCTACACCAAATTCCATTAGAGGTTATTCAGCACTTACCATGGTTGAAATTTTACGTTTCTGTGTGTGAGTATTTGGTTAACATTTATCTCCTTTGCTATACTATAAATTCATGAAGGCAGGGATGTTCTCTGTTTTTACCTTACTTTTGTATTCTGAAAGCCTGACAGTGTCATCAGTAAATGTATTCATTCAACAAATATTTATTAGGCACTTATTATATACAAGATTTATGCTCAGAGTGGGGGATACAACAGAGAACAAAGTCATGTAGCTATATTCACTCATCAAATAGTTGTTGAATGAATGAATGAATAATAACTTACAGATAACTAATTATTCCAAATCAACCTCTCTTCCATATAAGAATGAATCTTTCAATTCGTATCATGCGTATAGTGCTTTGCCATTAGCATTTCATGTACAGATCTTTGCAAGTAGTAAATCCCTAATAATTATTTACCTGATTGGTGAATTAATTAATGTCACACAAATTAATTATAGATGTATAGGTTGACACTGATTATTTCTTAAGACTAAAGGAATATATTTTAAATGCAAATTTATTATTTGCTTTGTGATGAGTTACTATTTTCTTCATGTGTGAACAGAATGCTTTATTTAATAGCTTTTTAAAAATCATTATTGTGGTTATTTAACATTCAAGTTGACATTAGCAAGTTAATAATGGATTTTGCTAAAAATGTGAATTCCTATCAATATGATATGGAAAAAAAAGTTGTCCAGACTTCAACTTGCTGCATATCTTTTGGTCTATTTTCTTCTTTTTCATAAGGAGTTGTGAACAGATGTTTGGGCAGGTTGATTCTCTACTAAATCTTGTACTGTTACACGTGCCATGGAGGAGGATGTATGCCAATTCAGCACTGATGCTCCCTTGCTAGTCATTAATCACATCAAAACCACTTATTTTTGCTTTTATTAAATTAAAATGAAAATGAGAGTTCTGCTAACAAAGGCTTATTTTATACAGGGGGGGAGGTAGCCTCATCTCTCATTCCTTTGCTACAAGAACCTTTTGCTCTTGTTAAACTAATCTAATTGTCAACCTTCAGCATGCTTTGTGTTTTCTCTTCTCCATCCATTCCTTTGATCATGCTAATCTCCTGGCCAGAATGCTCTCCTCCCCCCAACCCTTCCTACCTATTCAAATACAACGTATTCTTCAAAGTTCAGCAAATCTTGTGCGTAGTATAGGGAAAGCTTTTCTTTATTGCCAGTATTTGAGAATCTACTATGCTTAACTGGCTAGGTCATATATTTAAGGGAAACACAAAGATTAAGTTGTCCCATGTCCTTCCTTCTTTAATATATACTACTTGGGCACAGAGGTTACTAAGATGAATGCACAGGTTCCCTGTCCTCAAGGAGCTCACATTCTATTTTGAGTAGATGGTTAATCACAGTACGAACCAAATTTTATTTTAATTATTACATTTAAAAAAATTAGAAAAGATTTATTAAGTGGTTTCAGGAACCACAGGGGATAACCACAGGTTAGCTTCACTGAGTTTGGAGGGAATTAGAATCCTTTTATGGACATTATTCACCAAGCAGTAGGGGAGGGAGAAAGGAAGGCTATGTCCTGTGATCATGTACCTACATGGATAGGGACAGCTATGACATAAGGCAGAAAGTAAGGTGTGCATGACAGACCTCTTTTTAGGGGATCTTAGAGGAAGGGAGGATTATTTGTAGCTAGTAAAATCAGGGAATTTTTGAGGAGATGTGCATTCAAGCTGGGCCTTGAGGAAAGGGTAAGATTGATGGACTATAATCTAGAGATGGGGATGAGGGAAGACAAGAATATTACAGAAGGAAGAATTAGTATAGGCAGGAAAGCAGAAGGCATGTATGGAGAATAGCAAGTAGTTCAATTTGGCTTAGTGAAGGATATGAGAAGGATAATTTTACTTGTAGTTGTAAACTGGGGAAATACTTAAGAAAGGTAAACTGGGCCAGATCTTAGGAGACCTTGAGTACTAGACTTCAGAGGAACACCTATTCCTTGGACAACTGTTTGACATTTAATATATACTTCTCTTGAAGGCAGGGGCATATTTATATGTCTTTATAAGTCCCTCAGAATGTAGCACAGTGCCTGGCACATAGCAGGAGTTAAAAATTCTGTTGACTAATTGAGAGAAATTGTTTTTGTTCTTAAAAGAAGGGATCCCATAGCATGCAGGAGGATCATGCACCGCTGGGGTTTTCTCTGCTCTGTTGGCACCACATTAATCGTATGAGAAGACTGTCACTGTTGAAAATCACAGAGGCCATGCTGTTTATATGTTGGAGGTATCTGAAAAGGAATGATGCAATTCCAGCCCATCAGGAACCTTACTACCGATGCATACTTCTTTTCTGTTTTCTCTACATTAACTGCAAATATTTTCTTTAAATTTGTATTTCTGTCTTATCTACATAATATAAAAACAGGCACCTGGAATGTGAAAAGATAGTAACTGCCCTGAAAAATCAACTATTTGAACATTTAAGAAGCAATGACTGCTTGCTAGAGGTTTTTGGGGCTATAAAACTAAGGAAGAAAGCATTTTTTGAGACTTGAAGAGTTGGCTGTCAATTTCTACAAAGATTGTGTGGCTGGTGGAGAGAGTTGCTAGAGATTCCATCAGGAGGAGACATGATCCCTAATCCACCCATATGACAAACTGATGTTCAAGATATACATTCAGACAAGCAATAAATATTTACTAAACACCAACGACATGCTCTAGAATGTTCAAGGTTCTGGGATACACTGGCAAGCAAGGAAGACAAATTCCTCAATTTTGCAAAACTTAAATTCTAATGAGATCTAATAGTTTGGTTCAATTGTTCCAATAATAATAATAATAATAATTAGAAGAAGTTACAGTTGTGTAATATCTTAATGTTTGTAAAACTTTCACATATCTGTTGTTTTCCACAACTCCCTTCTTTTTTGGTTCTATACACTTTTGCTCTATTTTTATCCATTTCCACAGTGTCAACTACGCCAGTATTCTCAAATATTTATCTCTAGTGCAGGCACATTTACTATATCTATAGTTGAACTATCTTCTAGACATTTCCACCTGTGTGAATGCAATGTAACCAGAACTGTTTCATTGTCCCCTAATTAACTTCTTTCTTCTCCTATCGTCCTCTTATTTCAATTTATAACAACTTTATCCACCAAATAATCCCAACTAAAAGCAACACGTCTGATTCTTTATCTACTCTCAGCTCTTTTTATGAGTTCTTTATTTCTTGAATTAATCCTTTTTTTTTTCTTTTTTCATTTCCTCTCTCTCCACCTTAGCTCTGGTCATATAATCTGTTTCTTAAATTATTATAATAATTTTCAGTTATTGTTGTTTTTAGACTGTTCTAGCTCCTATCACAAAAAAAAATTGATCGAGTGATTAATTCAACATTCACACTAGAGGTAAATTTTAAAATGCAGACTTGAATATATTGTTCTCCTGTTTTAAATTTTTTCGACTTCTGTCATCCATGGGGTAAATATCAACTTCTTAGCATGGCATTCAAAGATCTTGCTCCGGTTTAGTTTTTCGATTATCGCTTCACTTTATTTTACAGAAGTATCTGTACTCTAGTCATATTTAACCACTTAAAGCTCTCCTAGCCTACTCTTCTCTTTCACCTCTTTATGACTTCCATAAGCTGTCCTCTTCCCCCTACTTACCTTTTAAGTCTTTCCTTACCCTGAACTTCTCTGCATTTCTCCTCAAAGTCACTCTTCAGTTCTCCAATTTTATTATCTGTCTACATATCTATCTATCTACCCATTCATGTATTAATTATGATGCTAACATTTGCATTACTCTTATTAGGTTTGATTTTCTGAAAGGTAAAATTTGTGTTTATTCATCTTTATATTCTCACTGCTTGCTAAGTACCTACATAAACATCAAGAAAATGTGCAGTGAATGAATAAATAACAAGGTGAACTCAGATGTCAAATCGGTTTATTTCCCATCTCTCTCAAAGTTTCATTGGAATGAAAAACAAAAAAACAAAAGGAAGGAAAAAAAAAACCAAATTGTTGCTAGTAAACAGAAAGGGTAAAATCAAGAAACTAGAAACTTAGAAAATTTTGTAAAAGATATAAAGTGCATTTCATTAGATTTTTAAAAAAATTCAGTGCCAATCACCTTGTGACTTAACATAAACCAAAGGAGTCCCTCTGGGAAGTCAGAATTGCTTGATATCTCTAATGAGCTCCAGAAGTTTGTGTAAATTATTACTGCTTTTTGGAGGGAAAATTGGTAGTAACTATTAAAATAAACTGTGCATACCAAATTATGCAGCAACTGTAGCTCTATGAATCCATTCTTTAGGAATATTAACATAAGTATGTAAAAATGTTGGTCATTACATCGTTGTAGTAGCAAAATAATTGGAAACAGCATAGGTCTCATTAATAGGATATAAACTAAATAAATTATGGTATGTGCGTGATAGGCAATCATATATAACTCTTAAGATCCACAAGGTCCACGATATATTCTTGAGTGAAAAAAGGATATGTATGTGGATGTTTATAAATGCACAGAAAAAGGAGGAACACGACAGACATTAAACCGCCAGCTGTGCTTACCTCTAGGGAGTGAGACTGGGAGGTCTGTGAGGGAGATTTTTCTTTTCCCCTTTTATGCTACTGTGTTATTACAATTACTTTTGGCACTAAAGAGCAATATAAACTGTTCAATAATTTAAACAGAGAAAATCTCCAGGCTGAGAGCAAAACAGGCCATAGTTGGTCTGTAAGGAGCAATTGAAAGCCTTCTAGATAGTCAGAGTTTAGTACCTCACTAGCTGGGACTGCTCATTAAAGGTTTGTCCCACTGGTTTCTAGTACTGGTGATAGGGTCAGACAGAGAAGAAGGCAGTTTTCCAGGGGGCCTCGGATTGGCACAACTAAATCAGTAGTAAATTCCATAATGTGTTTGTCCTTATCAGTAACTCTTACTGTACATCTCGCTGGCAAGTGCAGCTTTAACCCCTAATTGGAGGAGATGGTAGGTTTAGAAACCCTCCGTAGTATTTGGCACTCAACCAGAATGCCTCATACCAGGTAGCTGACCACAGCCTTGATTATCTAGGCATAACAGCAAAATGTGAATTGGCCGTTTTGTCACCTAGTGACCCTCTGCTGCCATCCACCTTTCTAGAAGACCCCAAATGACTCTACTTGCTTGTCTACCTGCATGCTCACTCACCATAGCGGATACATAGCAACCTGCTTGGGGACCTGGGGAGAATGGGGTAGACGAAAGTCCACTGCAGGAAAAAGAACTGTGTGAGATAAACCAATTAGAGTGGTTCGGCTCTATGCTTATCTCTGAAGAACCTGGGTCAAGATAAGAGCAGTGTGATAACTAATAATTTATAATATGCTATTTAGCATCTGAAATTTTCCTGGCATCACCCAAGGCTGGTTAATTTATTGATAGCTTATACCTGGCATCATTCGTTAGACAGCCTGGCTGGCTACGTGTACAGAGGGGCATGAAAGACCCCAGAGAAAACTTTTAGGAAGCTCTCCGGAAACTAAGAAAACAAATCAAATATTTATCTCTATCTCAGGTGCATTTGCTATATCTACAGTTTAACTATCTTTGGCTGGGTCCAAAGATGAAACATATCCTTATGTGAATAAGAAGGGCCTCTGTAAACTGCACTTGGAAGTCTCTTGAACATCTGTTTGCCTGCATTCTTTCTCCTCTTCTGTTGTATCCTTTGTCTTTATTAAAAGCCTTAGTGAGGAGTGTTGTGAGTCCTTTCAATTATTCCACTTGTTGTTGTAAATCACAGCTGTTAATTTTCCAGTGCTGTGTAAAAAATTTTCGAAAATTTAGAAGTTTAAAACAATACCTATTTATCAGCTCACAATTCTGTAGGTCGGAACTCAGAACCGACTGTGGCTGAGTTCTCTGTTTAGGGTCTCACGAAGCTAAAATCAAGGTACCGGGCAGGCTTCATTCTCATCTGGAGCTTGATGTCGCATACAAATGTGGTAGGATTCAGTTTCTTAGGGTTGTACGACTGAAGTCCTTGTTTCCTTGCTGACCGTTGGCTCCTTGCTGGAGCCGCTCTGAACTCCTAGAGGGCACTTGCATTCCTTGCAACATGGCCCCCTTCACTGGCCCTTTTACACTTCCAGTCTCTTTCATCCAAAAGAACCCATTCCCTTTTAAGAAATCATCTAATTAGGCCATACTCACATAGAATAAACTCTCTATCATAAGGTCTGCTGATTTGGGATCCTAAACACATCTACAAAATCCTTTACAGCTCTATTTGTATTAGCATTTGAAAAACTTGGGGGTAGATTTTGGAGGCCATTTTAGAATTCTGCCTACTACAAAAAACAAAAACAAAAACAAACAGTTGCTGTCAAGTTGATTCCTACTCATGGCAAACCATGTGTTGCAGAGTAGAATTGTGCTCAGTGGGGTTTTCAAGGCTGTGACCTTTTGGAAGAAGATCTGCAAGCCTTTCTTCCAAGACGCCTCTGGGTAGGTTTGAATGGCTGGCCTTTTAGTTAGTAGTTGAGCACTTAACTGGTTGTGCCACCCAGGGACTCCTTAGCATTTTCACTTTTAGTTTTTTTTTTAATGAAACATGAAACCAAATAACTTTTCTAATAATTCAATTTAAGAGAATACATCCAGATATTACCATTTCAGCATATAAGTGAGAAAGATTTAAGTTTGAATTTAATTACCTTAACTACAATTTTTATTCATTTTTTGGATGATTCACAGCCCCTATTTGACAACTCAAGAATATTCCTCTTAGGTTTACTGCATAATTGCATAATGCTCCTATTTTCTTTGTAAAGTCTTAATTATACAATCGGACTCTTATTTAACATAGTTTACCCTAGTTCAATCAGGAAACTTTTTTTTTCTCTTTAATTTCTCTGATAGAAACTGTTGACAGAATCACCAGAGTACTTGACTACATTGAGATTTATGCCATTCTTAGAAAGACAAACAGAGCTAATTAATTTCATTCACAATGCCCAACCATGATATCGCAGTAATGAGAAATAGCAATGACCAAAACAAAACAAAAAAAAACCTGGCTTCCTTGAAAAATAGAGGCAAAAAACGTTACTTATTAAGGCCCTAGGTCAACAGATGTTGCATTTATAAAAGTACAGATCTCAGCTTGCTCCTTCTCTGAAAGAAATACCTCCATGATTATTTTTAGTCAGAAAATACATTTTAATTGAATTATTTATCAAGGACTCTTCAAATTACAGAGTTAGTGGGGTTAGTGGGAATACAGTTCCTTGACTTATTCATTCATTGGTCACATTTCCAAATCTTGTACTTTAAATTTTCAAAATCAAAGGATTCATTTATTCATTCAAAAACATTTATCAAGTCCCATTTGGGAGTCGGATACTCTCTAGGTACAGGGCAAGCTTTCTGAAGATGATGCCAAAATTGAGTCAACAAAAACAAACCTTTTTTTTTTGTCTTTTGTATTTAGGACACAGTACTAATTTGCTTGTTACTAACCTATTGTCTTTCAGCCACAAACCCACTCTTCTATACTCTGTAATTCTGGGGCTAGAATGCTGCAAACCACATTTCCTTTTTTGATAGCTGGCTCTGCAATTGGTTGTGCCAATTAGTACTGGAGAGAGAATGAGAGACTGGAGGGGGAAGAAAGGATTTTCTCCTTCTATTTTATTTATTTCTGGTCCTGTTAGTGTCTCAACAGCAACAGTTCTTCACCCTGGCAGTGACACTGAACTCCCGCAACAGCAGTTGGTTACACTTTGTAGTTTCTCTACTAGAACAAAGGGATACTGCATGGTTTAAAGTCAGGAAAGGTGTGCGTCAGGG
The DNA here is from genome assembly GCF_000243295.1 of Trichechus manatus latirostris. NCBI lineage: Eukaryota > Metazoa > Chordata > Mammalia > Sirenia > Trichechidae > Trichechus > Trichechus manatus. Next base: position 17,213,292 of record NW_004443939.1, on the reverse strand, counting down.
TTGCATCCTTTCACCATACTTATTCCATCTGTATGCTGAACAAATAATCCGAGAGGTTGGACTATATAAAGAAGAATGTGGCATTAGGTTTGGAGGAAGACTCATTGACAATCTGCATTACGCAGATGATACAACCTTGCTTGCTGAAAGTGAAGAGGAATTGAAGCACTTACTGATGAAGGTCAAAGACCACAGCCTTCAGTATGGATTACACTTCAACATAAAGAAAACAAAAATCCTCACAACTAGACCAATAAACAACATCATGATAAATGGAAAAAATATTGAAGTTCTAAAGGATTTCATTTTACTTGGATCCACAATCAATGCCCATGGAAGCAGAAGGCAAGAAATTGAAAGATGCTTTGCATTGGGCAAATCTGCTGCAAAAGGCCTCTTTAAAGTGTTAAAAAGCAAAGATGTCACCTTGAAGACTAAGGTGCGCCTGACCCAAGCCATGATGTTTTCAATCGCCTCTTATGCATGCAAAATGCAAAAGCTGGACAATGAATAAGGAAGACCGAAGAAGAATTGAGGCCTTTGAATTGTGGTGTTGGTGAAGAATATTGAATATACCATGGACTTCCAAAAGAATGAACAAATCTGTCTTGGAAGAAGTATAGCCAGGATAAGCAAGGATGGCAAGATTTCATCTCACGTACTTTGGACACCCTATCAGGAGGGATCAGTCCCTAGAGAAGGACATCATGCTTGGTAAAGTAGAGGGTCAGAGAAAAAGAGGAAGATCATCAAGGAGACGAATTGACGCAGTGGCTGCAACAATGGGCTTACGCATAACAATGAATGTGAGGATGGCACAGGACTGGGCAGTGTTTCTGTTCTACATAGGGTCGCTATGAGTCGGAGCCAACTTGATGGCACCTAACAACAACAACAACAGCAACTAGGACCAGATTAATCACACATCCTCAGGGACAGCAGCACCAGCCAGCTGGTACCTCTCCTAAGAGGGCTGAGTCCCATCTTCAAGTTTTAATAACTCCTTGCACTGCCCTCTTCACCTTGATCCCCACCCTAAGGGTGTTAACTGCTTCCTGGAGAGACTACCTCTGTAACACTTCAGTGTTCCCTTTTTGTCCCTTCGGTTCTTTAACACATGATTAACCATTCTTTATATTAAATGGTCTTTGTTAAATAATTGGTATAGTACTATCTCCTGATTGGGCCCTGATTGAAACAAAAATTAAAGTGCCTCCAATAACTTTAAAAATAAGTTTCATTTCTCAAGTTCCTCATGATGAATTAATAATTTCTGGCAATGCTGTGACATATATACAATCTATAACCTAGGTAGTTTTATAGATGCAGGAAAATGGGACTGTTAATAATTAGAAAGTCCCAAATGTTTTCTCTAAAAAATAAAGTGGCCAGTTATATGGTGACAAACTGAATTTTATTATTTTGATCTCCTTTAGAAGCTTTATTTGAAGAATAATTGATGAAATTTGATTAGCAGGTGTGACAAGCCAGCATTGTAATTTTTTATAAAGAAAATTACTGGATATGTAAATGTAGTGCTTGCCTCAAGCATACATGCATCCTTGATAATTAAAAATGAGCACACCTTGGGCCAACTAGGGAGGTGAAACTACTGGCTGCCATGCTTTTACATAGAATGAGTTTAATTTAATTCTGATCAATTTCAATTACAACTTAAAATATTAGCATAAGTACTCAACCGTATCAAATTTTTATGAAAACACATTCATATTATTATATAGCCTAAACAGGTATTCAATACATCTTTTGGCATTTTTTCCTTTATATCTCTCAGAGTATCTCCATTCCAAGATTCTCTATTTATCTATTTGAAATTTTAGTTTGATTCTATGAAGTAAACGTAAAGAAGCCAACTAAAACAAATTTAGTTTGACTACTGAGCTAAAAAATTCTTGCTTATTGTGATCTATAGCCTTACTAAGCATTTAAATGGTGATTTGCCGAGTGAAGAATATTTTTAAAGCTTTTCTATAGAGAAAATTTATAGAATATAAGTTCTCTAATATACTCCATGGATGGCTGAATTTATGAAATGTTTTTATAAAGACTGCCTGACCTACTGTCTCAAATATTAGAGAGTTAAAAATGATACTATTCATTTCTTGATGATGTCTCTGACCTTTTAAATCCAATCCATTTTTGCATTGTGTTTAGAAAATATTAAATTTTTTTAGTCACATAGAATAATTTTTCTTGCTCTTTAAATATTTTTGTTGGTGTCATTTAGGTGTTTTTATTTTAAAATCCACATTTTGTTCTTTAATCCAAAAGTCGAGTAGTATATAAGTTAGAAATATCTGTGTTAGTAACTGTTATACTCTATAGTTCAAGAAAGCTGAAAACCCTCTTAAGCTGATGTGTCTATCTTACCTAAAATTCTGGAGAATAAATACTGGATAATTTAGTTTTAGGTAGGGAGGCAGATAGATTCTTTTTAAGGGTATGAAATAAATATTTTAAAATTACCCACTATCTGATTATTTTCAGAAAAAATTACAAAATAATTAACAAAAATAGTTAGTCTTTCTTAAGCACTTGTGATACTATGCTCAGAGTCATATTTAGTCCACATTCCAGCAGGAGAGACAGAATAGATAAAAGGCAACATCTGAAGAAATAAGGACTGAAAATTGTCCAAAATTGATGAGCAATATGAGCCCACAGATAAAGTGTACAGGAATAATGTATACAAATCTCACTTATGAGCACAGATTTTAAAAATCCCAAACTAAATAGGATTGAACTGGATATAGCTTATATGAAAGGTTATGATCATGATCAAGTTGGATTTATTTCAGAGCTGTGAAGGTGGTTTTACATTTGAAACCCTATAAATATAATTCACAGCATTAAACAAATTAAAGGAGGAAAAAAATGTGATCATCTCAATAGCTGCATTTATTGAGTTTAGCATCTCTTCATGATAAATGCTCTCAGTAATCTATAAAGAGTAAGAAATCTTCTGAATCTGATGAAAAGTATCTAAAATTATAGTAAAGAACATTCTTAAGGATAGAACATTAAATATATTCCCATCAAACTCAGGAATCAGACAATAACACTTGCTTATCATCATTTTTATTCAACATGGTACTGGAAGTCCTAGTCATACACAGGGGAAGAAAAAGAAATAATTTAAAAATTGGAAAACAAGAAAGCAAAGTGTGATTATTCACAGACTACATGATTAGATATCCATAGGGCTGCCATGAGTCAGGATTGACTCAGTGGCAATGAGCTTGGTTTTGGATTTTTTTTACCTGATCTACATAGAAATCCCTAAGACTCTATAAACAAGTAATTCATATTATTAACAGGGCTTAGCAGGTGGCTAAATGTCAGTTAAAAAAACAAAACTCAAATGCATTATTACACACCTGCAACAAACAGCTGGAGACTATAATATTTGAAAAAGTGCATTTATAACTGACTATAATATTTGAAAAAGTGCATTTATAACTAAAAAACAAAGATTAGGTACTTAGGAATAAACTAACTAAAAATGTGCAAAATATTTTTTGGAAAAAATATAAAACTTTACCAAAAGACATTAAGCTTGACAAATACATAAGGATATATGTCATGTTGATGGAAAAAAATTCAATATTATAAAAATGTTAATTCCCCCAAAACTGATTTATAGAATAAATGAATTTCCAAATCAAATCCCAAAAAGTTTTTCCCTTTTGAGAAATTTGATAGACCATTTCTAAAATTCATATAATGTCTAGGTGCCTCAATTGAATAGACTTGTCCTGTCAGTGATCAAGACTTCTTATTTGTGCTAATTAAGACAGTATGGTTTTGGCACTCTGATAGTTAAACTGTCCAGTGAAGAAAGGAGAGCCCAGAAACTAACCTATGAATGAATGGAAACCATATATTCTTAGAGGTGACAGTCACATTCATGTGGAAAGGAAGGACTGCTTCATAAATGTTACTTGAAAAACTGTTAAGAAAAAATAATACTGCACGATATATAAAACAGTAAGCCCAGATGAAAATAAACTCGACTATGAGAAATGAAACCTTCAAACTTTTAGAAAAAAAAATCTGAAAAGATCTTTTTGACTATGAGGAGGGAAGGGACTTCTTATACAAGATGCAAAATGTGCTAGATATGTTATGGATTGATTGTAGTCCCGCAAAAGAAATGTTGAGGTCCCATCCCCTGTACTGGTGAATGTGACCTTGTTTGGAAATAGAATTTTTCTTTGATGTCATCAGAAAAATTAATAAGGTCATACTGGAGGATAGGGGTCCTAATTTCTTCTGAGTGGTGTCTTATAAAAGGGGAGAAGAGACAGAATCACACAGAGGGAGAAGGTGCCGTGTGAAGATAGATCTAGAAGCAGCAAAGGAATGCCAAAGATTGCCTGCAACAACTAGAAGCTAGGAGAGCGGCATGGAAGAGTACCTCTCTCAGAATACTCACAAGGAATCATCATGGTCAATACCCTCATTTGGACTTCTAGCCTGCAGAATCATCAGATAATACATTTCTGTTCTTTAAAACCACCTGCTCCTTGGTATTTTGTTACTGCAGTCCTAAGAAGCTAAGACAACATAAACAATTTTACGCATTTGATTATATTACTTCTGTATTATACTCTGTTCATCCAAAGACACAATGAAGGACTAAAAAGATGCTCCAGAGACTGGGAGGAGATATATGTAGTATGTATAACCAACAAAGGATTAGTATTTAGAATAAAAGATAATAAAATATTCTTGTAAATCAACAAGAAAAAGACAGCCAGTAGAAAAATGGGCAAAAATGCATGGATAGGCATTTCACAGAATAGGAAACAAGTTGACACAAATATATGGTAAAACCATCAATTTTATTAAAAATTAAGGATATACAAATTAAGATCATAAGGAGATGCCATTTTACTGGCATCATATCGGCAAAGGAGCCCTGGTGGCATAGTGGTTAAGAACCTGGCCACTAACCAAAAGGTCAGCAGTTGGAATACACCAGGTGCTCCTTGGAAACCCTATGGGACACTTCTACTGTGTCCTATAAGGCTGTTATGAGTCAGAATCAACTCGACGGTAACAGGTTTTTTCTGATACTGGCAAAAAAAAAAAAAAAAAGAAGACTGACAATATGAACTGTTGGTGAGGATGTGAAGCATGAGAATTCTTACACATTGCTGGTAAATGGGTACAACTATTTTGAAAAAAAAAATGTCATTTTTATAATTGAACATGTATAACTTAAGACCAGGAAATCCCACTTCAAATATATGCCCCAGAGAAACTCTTGCACGTGCACACTTATAAGAATATTCATAACGTTTGTAATACTAAAACACTGGACAAAAAAAAAAAAATTGTCCACAAAGAGAAAAATGTGATATAGTCACATTTTTGGAACACTCAAGAACAAGAAAAGTGAAAAACATAATGTTTAGGGATACAGATTGTTGTTGTTGTTAGGTGCTATCTAGTTGGTTCTAACTCATAGCAACCCTATGTACAACAGAACCAAACACTGCCCAGTCCTGCACCATCCTCACAATCGCTGTTATGCTTAAGCCCATTGTTGCAGCCACTATGTCAGTCCATCCTGTTGAGGGTCTTCCTCTTCTTTGCTGACCCTCTATTTTACCAAGCATGATGTCCTTTTCCAGGGACTGATCCCTCCTGATAACATGTCCAAAGTATGTGGGACGAAGTCTCGCCATCCTTGCTTCTAAGGAGCATTCTGGTCATACTTCTTTCAAAACACTCCAAAGAGTCACTCACAAGAAGCAAAATGAACTTTTCTGCAAGCCAGAATGAGAGAAGAGCAGAGCCCAGAGGAGGGTAACAGCATACTGGGCAATGGTCTGCGGATGATTTAGAGTTTAGGAATTCAGAGGAGGCAGGCAACGGCTTGGGCAGCAATCCGGTGACAATGGTGATGGGAGAGGAAGACAGGGATTATAACGGGCATTGGAGTAGTATCTTTGGTTACGTGGCAGGTTCCTCTAGCCCCCATTCCCCACAAAAGGACTCCTTTAAGGAATAATTGGGGGGACCCCAGAAAGGACCCAATTTCCTGATCTCCTGCTGTTCACACTAGAGGAAGGTCAGAGACACATACTAATGTGGTAAAACTATAAAGAAAAGTAAGGGAATGTTAAACACAAAATTCAGGATTGTGTTACCTCTGAGGATGAGGCATACAAGTAGCTGCAGTATGACTGTCAACATTCTAATTCATAAGACCATGGTGGTGGGGGTCACAGGCCACATTTTATTACGCTTCTCAACTTACATATATTCTTTTATATATATATCAGTTTTGACAGAATGAGATGCCAAGCCTCTATGATTTTATTTTTTTCTTGTAAATTTGTGTTTTAATTCATTATTTGGTAGCTTTTATTTGACAGTCTTCCTAATTCAACTGCAAAGAAAGCTTATAATTTATAATGCCTGTAAGGAATCTCACAAAATAGAATGCACACTATAATTCTGATTTGGTCAATAGAAACATCTATATATAGACACATCTAACCAGTATGTATTATGTCATATTTACATTAAAATTTCAAATCTCATTTCTCTGACCTTCCTCCAATTTGAATAGAAGGAGATCAAGAAATTGGGTGCTTCCTGGGATCCCCCCTGATAATTATTCTTTTAAGAAGTCCCTTTGTGGGGGATGGGGGGTCGGGGAGCCACCCACATAACCAGAAGCGCTATTCTAATGACCTTTATAATCCCTGTCTTTCTCTCCCATCACCATTGTCACTGTGTTGCTGCCGAGGCTGCCTCCCTCTTCCTCTGAATTCCTGAACTCTAAATCATCCACAGACCATTGCCTAGTCTGCTGCTAGCCCCCTCTGAGCTCGGCTCTTCTCTCTTTCTGGCTTGCAGAAAAGTTCATTTTGCTTCTCACGAGGGGCACTTTTGATGGAGGCTCCCATAGCAGAGTTGTTGGGGCTCTAAGTGACACTTTTTTTATACCACAGCCCTCAAGAGAGACAGTAAGGGAGGTTGGGAGTTGAGAGCTGAGGTTGGATTAGGAATGATCAATCATGACTTCACACTGTTTCTGGATCCACCAATCCCAGCATCTTCCAGGCTCTAATATTCAACCTGATTCATTTTGGATTTGTAAGTCTTCTTCTCACTTAGGGTGACTTGCTTTTGGGGGCTTTATTATTTCCTCCACTAGTTTAGGCCCTTTAGGGACACTTAGTTTATTGAATAAATCTGTATGTACCTTAAATATATACCTACCATAGGGTTTCTGGGGTTATTAACAATTAAATAATCTGTTCTGTTTCAGTGTCCCTGGCAGTTCTACCACAGTTGGGAAGTTCCTGATTATTCTCTAACAGTTAAAAGGCTGCTCTGCCCAGAGAACACAGAGGGCATTAGGGGTTGATGTGATCCAGCTCCACACATCAACCTAACAGTGTCCCATCTCTGACTCAACTCCAGATAATACTCTTTTGCCCTTATAAAAAAAAAAAAAGGAGGAAAATGGATATACCACAAAATATTAATAATGGTAATATAAGGGATGAGATTACAGGGTTTTTTAAAATTTATTTTACACATCTTTTAACTTTCTAAATTTGCTTAACTGAACATTTGCTAATTTTATATTCAACAAGGTAATCCATGAAAGAAACAGAGTTAAAAAAAAGATTGAAAAAACTTTAAAGACTCTATTAGATTCCTAGAACTTTGCACAATATCTTCTGTTGGTTGTTGCTATTAGAGACATGAGGTAATTCCTTTTGTTTAGAATTTTCCATTATTACAAAGGCATCCATAAGTAGATCTTTCTATTTCATACCTTATCGGGGATATTTACATTGTTTCTCAAGTAAGCAAACGTCTGTTCTCATTGGGTTTTCATATCTAAGTTTTGTTTACTTATTGTCATCTACTCTCCATATTTGTCTCTTTACCATGTCACACAAAATGAATCATCTAATGATAACCTCCTAAGTGTCAATATCTAGCTACAGAATGGAATTTGCCCCCCACATGGCATTGTTTCTAGAGGCCTTTTATCAGAGCAAATCATCTCATTGTCTCATCAAAAGTTGTCACTGTCAGAGAAATGACACACATATGACTAATAACACCCAGACATTTGATTAAAAGTGAAAAAACATTAGAAATGTGAAGTTCCATAGTTATACCCTCCAAATAACTGCGCATTATCAAATAAAGGCTCCCAGGACAATGGCAAAAATATGGGAAAAGAGACTTACTTTGTGACTAGCGTGGAATACTGGGAATTGAAACAAATAAAAATTGTTTCTGGATGATGACTTCTTACATACTGAAAGTGTACATTAAAATGGTGCAAACGGTTAAGAGCTCGACTACTAGCTGAAAGGTTGACTGCTCGAACCCACCCAGAGGTGACTTGGGAGACCCTATGGACCAGCTCTTCTATGCAAACATGGGGTCACCATGAGTTAGAATCCACCAGACAGCAATGGGTTTACCCCATTATTATTAGTGAATCCAAAAATTTTCCATTTCTCTGTGGCTCAGTATATTGTCAAACAATCCCTTTAACTTCCAGACTTTATTGTGTTTTTTATATTTAGCAAATGCAAATATGCAGTTGATGATTTAACAGCTGGGGTTACAAAGAGAGAACAAAAGAGATAATCTCCTGTGGCATATGGATCAAGTTTAGAAAATGCATCTGCTTACCAGCTCACTGAATTCATTATTGCCTAGGTCAAGTCTTTCCAACTGGGCCAGTTTGTGCATTGACCTATAACAGATGGAGAAAAATACTATTGTGAGGCAGTGCATGACACATTGCTTCGAAAGACATTCTACCCATCCCCTGTCAGATTTACCTGATTGTACAGTGAACAAAAATAGGGGACTCCTCAGCAAAAAAGTAAATTGCAAATACACAGAATTGAATGCAAACTGCCATCTGAAAACCTTTAGTAGCTTACCATGATATACAGCATTGATTTCCAAATGCCAGTCAATAGCTGGACTACAGGGCTGGCTGTTTAACAAAAAGCTCGGGAGCTTGTTAATATCTATACCAGTAAGAGGTATAGGGTGGAGACCCGTGAATTATCTTTTTAGCAATCTCTACAAGTTTGGGAACCAATGGATTAACCCAATTCTTAGAAAAGCATCCTAAAATCCCAGAATAAGGCCCAATTTCATGCTCTGTCTTACCCTTTATTACTCTTCTAAATCAACTTTCAATATAGACAAACTGTTGTACTTAATAATCTCCAAAACCTATAAGCTTGAATGCTGCCACTGCTCTTAATAATTGAAAACCTTGGGCAAGAGTTGATGATAAAGGCGAAGGTGCCCTAGCATACCACAGATACAATCAACATTCCTCAAGCCACTCTCAAGAAAATACAACGTAAGAAAAGATAATATTTTTCTGAGTTTTAAGTTCGTTAACTCTCCATTAGCTAGAATGCTGTCCTTAAGTCCTGCCTATACAGAAATTCTGGAGGTATCATTGACTCAAATCTTATAAATTTTAGCCTCTTTATATCTAAAATAGATATAGTAATTATCTTACAAAGCTTTTATGAGCATTACATGAAATAAGCACTGTAATCCAGACAGGATATGACATTCAGAAATACAAACACGTGTGTGCCATTTCTTCACTCAGTAACTGTTGCAGAGAGATTATTATGTGCCAGGCAATCTTCTGGGGCCTGGGGTACAACAGTGAACAAAACAGGCAAAAATTCTTGCCTAGAACATTAAATTCCAGTGCCTGTGTGTGTGTGGCAGGGGAGGGTGTTGGTAGGGAGGAATGGAAAGGCAAAGAGGCCCAGGAAAGACATATCATTTGAATGTAGCCATTATACAGATGGCATATGGAGTCTTGAGAGTATGAGATAACCAAAGGAATGAGTGTAGATGGAGAAGAGAATAGTTCTAAGGGAGATGAGGATGAGCCAACAAAGACACTGAGGAGTGCTTAGGGACACAGGAAAAAAAAAAACAGAAGAGTGGTTTGGTTCTGGAAGCCAGGTAAAGAAGGTGTTTCAAGGTAGAGGAAGGAAAAATTGTGACCATCTATTGATAGGTCTGAGAATTTATCATTGGGTTTTGACAATATGGAAATTAGTGGCAATTTGAGAAGGACAGTTTTCTATATGTGGGAGGAAGGAATTAATTAGCATTGTGGGAATATAGGAAGAGAATAAATAGGTTGGGATGTAAATAATTCTATTTTAAATAATGTATTGGCTTTGAGGTGAATGTAAGATACCCATATTGGGGAAAACATCTGTAGTGTGTATGTGTGCGTCTGTGTGTGTGTGTGTGTCTGTGTGTGTGTGTGACTGTATGTGTTCCCAGAACTCAGGTAAAAAGTCTTGGCTGGAAATAAACATTTGAGAAATAAAGAAGTGACACTTCTTACACATTCTACTTGAAGATGATTTCTCTTTTTTAACTCATGTGCCGTTTGCTTTTGTTTCCACATTTCACCTGGCATTTAACACTTACTTTCTTGAATTGTTTGTTTTTTCATATGTATTTGACCCCTTTCCCCATCCAGATCTTAAAATATGTTTCAAGATGCCCAGAAGGGCCAGTGTGGAACCACCAGCAGTTCAGATATCATTGTGAAACCTCGCCCAGTATTGTAAGGACAACAGCTGCCTTACTTCTTGGCAGATCTATGACATAGTTTCCTACCACTCCTTGCAATACTTTTCCTTTTGCTTGCTCTGGAGGAAAAAAAAGTTTTCCAGTGGGGTTTTCTGAACTGTTTCCTTAGAAGCGAAGATGGTCAGACTTTGTCTTGTTTACCTTGGATGTCATCAGGAAGGCCCAATCACTGGAAAAAGACCTTATGTTTGGTAAAGTAGTGGGTCAGTGAAAAAGAAGGAGATCCTCAATGAGATGGACTGACACAGTGACTGCAACAACAGACTCAAATATAGTAATAAATGTGAGGATGGCGAGGGATTAGGCAATGATTTCTTCTGTTAGATGTGAGGTTGCTATGAGCGGGAGCCAACTCAATGGCCTCTAACAACAACAACATAAATTCTGCTTCTTAAAATACCGTTCCTTCTACTTTAATTTTATTTCATTTTATTTTTATGACCCTAGGTTTCACCAGTTTTTAATTACTGTCACCATAGTTTCCTTCCATCATTATATTCTTACTTCCATTTTTGAAGTTGTCTTTCTAATATGATGTTTTATGTTTTATACTTTTAAAATTATTGCATTCTTAGTTCTGCTTTTGAAGATTTCATACCAATATGATTTCTTACATTTTACACCTTTAAAATTGACTGCCTTCACTAATGCACCAAATTTTAGATAATCTGTAACATAGTCTATTGCCTTTCTTGTTCATGTGCTAGCTGCTAAACTATATTATGTCAAATTTTCAAAAAAAAATGTTTCTTTTCAATGAACATAGGTAGTAGGTTTTTTAACTTGATCAGGACACAAACAAATAAAAATCTGTCAGAAAAATAAAATAGAAGTCATGGTATTTTTATGTTTGTGATGTTCTTTGTGAGCATTCGTTCACATAACAGTTTGTGCTCCTTTATGGCAGGCACCACATTGTGCACTGGACTTACAAAGACTTCCTGGATGCAGGATTTCTCAACCTCAGCACTGTTGACATTTTGGGCCAATTAATTCCTCAGTGTAGGGGACTATCTATCATATGCATTGCAGGGTGTTTAGCACATCATACGAAGTCTTTACTCCGAATGACTTATTTTCTAAGTGGGAATGACCTTTAAGTGAATAATAACTTCATAGGGTGATAAATACGAGCATATAAGTATATATAGATTACCATAAGAAGCTCTGGTGGTGCAATGGTTAAGAGCTCAGCTGCTAACCAAAAAGTAGGTGGTTTGAAGCCACCGGCAGCTCCACAAGAGAAAAGACCCAGTGATTTGTTCCAGTAAAGATTTCAGCAAAGGAAACCCTACGGGGCAGTTCTACTCTGTCCTTTAGGGTTTCTATGAGTCAAAATTGACTTGACAGCACACAACAACAACATAGATTACCATAGAAGCTCAGAAGAAAGAACAATAAGCGGTTCAGTATTACAGAAATCTTCAAGACATTCGACCTTAGTCTTGGGGAAGCTTGTCATGTGGATCACTTATATTTGCACATGCAAAAAGGAACAACGAAAATACTAAAAGAGTATTTCTGAAGTTGGTTTTTCTGAGATTATAGATTAAGTTCACAATACTAAGATGTATCCTGAAAGGATGTAAAAAATTTTTATCTAATGTAAAGAAACTCTAAAAATTCCCATTAGAGTTTGTTGCAGGAAACCCTATTGCTCTTACCCTTATGATTCTGTAAAGTGACTTCCGGAATGCAGGGTTTCTCAACCTCCGCACTATTGATATTTGGGGCTTGAGTTGGAATTCATTTGATGGCAATAGGTTTGGTTTTGGTAATTCTTTGCTGTTGGGGCTAACTTGTACATTGTAGGATGTTTAGCACCCTGGTTTCTACCTACCAGATTCCACTAGCAGACCCCTAGTTGGCACACTCAAAATGTCTCCAAACCAAACCAAACCCATTGCTGTTGAGTCAATTCCGACTCATAGTGACCCTATAGGACAGAGTAGAACTGGCCCACAGGGTTTCCAAGGAGTGGCTGGTGGATTCAGACTGCCAGCCTTTTGGTTAGCAGCCAAGTTCTTAACATCCCCTGGGGGCAAAATCGCTCCAGTGGAGAACAACTGTGCTAGAGTAATACTTCCAGCCTTTCTCTCCTCCACTTATTGATTAGTGGGGGATGAGAATCTTAGCACAATTTGTCTACCGCCTTACTCTACTAGGTAGGTTTCCAGGTGGTCTGCCTTTATGGTATTCAAGCTAACTTATTTGAGAGATGCGTTCATTCGCTCTGCTCATTCTTCTTTATAGTAAGCACATGTGGGTCTAGGGTTTATCTATCTGCCACTACACAAGAGTTCAACTAATGTGATTCCCCTTGTAACTAGTTGACTCTAAAAACATGATCATCACCACAGGTCAAGGAGCATATATTAGCACAGGTTTGGGTCACAGTCTCTATCAGTAATGTTGACAATTCAATCTCCATCTGTCGGAACCAAATGTTCTATAGATTGTTTAGATTCATTTGTCCACTTACTTATCTGAAGCAGTGAGATCTAGTAAATCAGTTATATTAAATAATATTTACCAACCTATCGTCATATCATATCCATAAATATTGTGCAAATGTGTAAAATTTCCGATTGTCACTTTTACTGTTGCTGTTTCTCCTGCCTAGGATGTCTTGCCTATAAATCTTCTCATACTGGCTCCTTTTCTTCATCTCAACTCAAATGTCTCCTCCTCAGATTGTCCATCCTCCATTATAACCCTAGTTTCCATCAGCTTTTAACTACTAACACCAAAGTTTATCATTACATTCTTACTTCCATTTTTGAAGTTGTCTTTCCTATATGATTTCTTACATTTTCCCTCTTTCACATTGGGTCGCTATGAGTCGTAATTGACTCCATGACAGCTGACAACAACAACATATTATACATATTACCCTGTTTTATCTTCTTCTTAACACTTACCACTAAAATCATCTCGTTTTTTATTTGTTTGCTTGCTAATTAAATTCTTTGTCTCCTCCTACGAGATCTAAGTTCCATGAGAGCAAGGGACTTGCTCGCCAACCTTATTCACAGAGTGAATAGCTTCTCAACCAGTGTTTGTTAAATGAAGACATTCATACATGCATGAATGAACGGTTCTTCCCTAGTGAGAAAATTGAATATTTAAAACAACAAACTGCTCTATTTCTATCAGGTATCTACAATTAATTACTGTTGCCAAGCAGACAACAACAATTAATTAACAGTTGTCAAGCAGATACCCTGATAGGCCTGTTTTAATGAATACTGCAAGGAACATATATTGACTCACTTATTGTGGAATATGCATGGTAGATAAAGGAAGATATGGCCGAAGTTCATCAGCCCCTGGATATCTAAAACTTGCATTAAGCTAACTTTCTGACATTAAAAATGATAGATTCTTTTTATTAAAACAATAAAAGAAATATTAGGTGAAATGTTTAGGTAAGTTTTTTTTTTTTTCTACTTCCCTGGTTATCTGAAATATACAGACAAAACTTTCTATTGACCAGTATGTAGAGTAGTTAAGAACATGGACTCTGGATTCAGACTACCTGTGTCTGAATCTCTATTCTACCATTCACTACCTGTTTAACCATGAACAAACTAAATCATATCTTTACACTTTTCTCCTATGTAATATGAGGATGATATTAAGGATCTCTACATCATAGGGTTATTGTGATGATTAAAATAGTTCATGTAAGTATGTAAATGGTGCCTGACAAGTGGTAAGTGCTTTATAAGACTTAGCTATTAAAATATTTAGGAAAAACTTTCCTAGTTGGTATAATTTAAGAGATTGTCTAACCCAGTATTTTCTAAAGTTTTCCTAAGGACCTATATGTATTTTACAATTTAAAAAAATTTTCAGATGGCCAGTATAATTGGCACCTTTTGTTGAAGAGAAATGTTAAAATAGACTTCTTATTGGCAAGACTTTTTAGATAAAATATACAAATGTTCATTGTGATTCCCTAACAGATGGAAATAACGTAGACTATTTCCCGTTTATGTGACAAAGAAATAATTTCTTTTTCTTACTGGCAGGACACTTCTTAGAGTAGGAGAACACTTTGAGAAACTTCTCTTTCTACAGATGAAGAAATGCGTTTTTGTCCATCCTATTCCATGAAAACAGGCAAATTTAAAAAATGAAAACACAGGCGTAGGTATATTTAAGTTTCTTATTATGGGTATTTAAGTTTGATCAGATTACTTCATTTTCTGCTTGAAATTTTGACCAGTTAGGCTCTGTACCTCAGCATCCAATATTCACTTCAGGTTGTCTTCGCTTTTATGACTGTTTTGGACATGACATTTCCCTTAAAAACCATGTTAGTTTTTGCCATTTGGCCTTATGTACTACAAGTTCAGTAAAGGAGAACTCTTACTTCTTACCAGTGGAGGGTTGGTGACTTGCTGAAGGTCACACAAAAAGTTAGTGACAGGGCTGAGATAGGATCTTTGTCTTCTTTCCCAGCACTGGCCAGCGATCTGAATCTGGCCTATTTAGTTGAACCATTGTTTAAATATGAATGTTTTAATGAAACGTATGTGCTCTGCAGCTCACTATAGTTTTTACCAAACTGAAACCAAAACCAAACGTGTTGCCGTCAAGTCGATTCTGACTCATAGCGACCCTATAGGACAGAGTTGAACTGCCCCATAGAATTTCCATGGAGCAGCTGGTGGATTCAGACTGCAGACCTTTTGGTTGGCAGCCATAGCTCTTAACCACTACACCACCAGGGCTTCCACCAGAGATTGGCAATTAATTTTTTCTGTAAAAGGCCAGATAGGAAATGTTTTAAGCTCTGTGGTTCATACAGTCTCTGTCTCAACGACTCAGGTCCACCCTTGCAGCACAAAAGCATCCATAGCTGGTATGCTAGCTCTTGGGCATTGCTGTGTTCCGGTAAAGCTTTATTTACAAAAACAGAACCAGATTTGAACTGCTGGCCATCGTTTGTTGACTTCTGGTCTATACCAATCTTTAAAGCTTTACATTTAGATGGCTGTATGAGTTTATAATACCTGCCTGATCCCTAAAAATATTTAAATTTTCAACTCCTTGAATACAGATATGACCAATAAATTAAGGACTGAGAATCTTTATTGTTAGAGGATCGCCACTAGATAACAATTTACAGTTATGTACTATTAGATGTCCTCATTTCTTGGGATGCATGTTACACGTTACTGGAATCTAGAGACATTTGCTCTAAATATTGTCATTTTAGTTGCATTTATAAAAATCAAGTCCTTACTATCAAGCAATGACTTTGTATCATTTATCCAGTTACGGATCTGGAAAAAGATTCCCGCTGGAGCAATGATGGAAAATAATGTAATACCTTGGTGCATCTGTTACTCTGATAAAATTGTAGAATCTATGATTTTCTTTTTATCAGATTCAGGGGTTTTATCTATTTAAATGTGCAATTATCTCAGAAGCCACATAAAGTTGGTAGGATTGTTGTCTCTCCACAAATTTCCAGTGCAGTAACTTGGGTTTGCTGACTCTTGCAGGATTCTGCAAATTTTTGGCATGAGCTTATGCATTCCAGCTTTTAACTTGTCTTTGAAGTGTGCTCAAACAATCTTTCTAATTAGTGGCTATTTGTGGCACAAGAACTGGAAATCTCTTGGTTTTTACTGCCTGATATCTCTTATTGAAACTTAGGGAGAGAATATAGTGTCTCTTCACTCTACTTAACTTGTGTCCTATGTTTAATGGACATTTGCATTTTTCAGTTTATACCTGCCAATGTTACCACATTATCACTTCCTTGTTAATAATCTGTCCCTTAAAATAAACCTCATATCATAAACTTTTTGAAAGAAAGAGCTTTTATTTACAGCACAGGTAATACAGACTAGATGGTCCAGAAATTGACATACTTTAAAAACTCAACTACTGGAACACCTCATTATAAAGAAATATAAACTTATATCTTTACAAACCAGAAAAAAGATTAAAAACCTAGTGCCTGATGGAAAATAGAACAATTTCTATGATCCAATATTTTATATAAATATTCTCCCTTGGTCATTACTTTATCTTTTTATTTTTATTCTGCTTTAAGTGAAAGTTTACAGCTCAAGTCACTTTCTCACACAAAAAATTATACATATATTGTTTTACGACATTATTTGAAATCCCCACCATGTGACAGCACCCTCTCCCTTTCTACCCTGGGTTCCCTGTGTCCATTCAACCAGTTCCTGTCCCTTCCTACCTTCTCATCCTGCCTCCGGAGAGGAGCTGCCCATTTGGTCTCGTGTATCTGATTGAACTAAGAAGCACACTCCTCACGTGTATTATTTTTTGTTTTATAGTCATATCTAATCTTTGTCTGAAGAGTGGGCTTCAAGAATGATTTCAGTTCTGAGTTAACAGAGCGTCTGGGGGGCTATAGTTTCAGGGGTTCCTCCAGTCTCTGTCAGACCACTAAGTCTGGTCTTTTTACATGAATTTGAATTCTGCTGCACACTTTTCTCCCGCTCTGTCCAGAACTCTCTGTTATGTTCCCTGTCAGGGCGATCTTTGTGGTAGATGGGCACCATCTAGTTCTTCTGGTCTCAGCTGGTGGAGTTTTTGGTTATGTGGTTCTTTAGTCTCTTGGGCTAATATTTTCCTCGTGTCTTTGGTTTTCTTCGTTCTCCTTTGCTCCAAATGGGATGGGACCAATTGATGCATCTTAGATGGCTGCTGGCAAGTTTTTAAGACCCCAGACACTACTCACCACAATGGGATGCAGAACACTTTCTTAATACACCTTGTTATGTCAATTGACCAAGATGTCCCCAAAAACTATGGTCCCCAGGCCCCAGCTCCAGCTATTCTGTTCCTTAGTTTTTGGATGTGTTCAGGAAACTTCTTAGCTTTTGCCTTGGTCCAGTTGTGCTGACCTCCCCTGTGTTATGTGTTGCCCTTCGTTTCACCGAAGATGAACCTTGTCTACTGTCTAGTTAGTGAATTCCCCTCTCCCTCCCTCTCCACCCTCGTAACCACCAAAGAATGATTTTTTCTGTGTTTAAACCTTTTCTTGAGGTCTTATAATAGTGGACTCATACAATATTTGTCCTTTTGTGACTGACTAATTTCACTCAGCATAATACCTTCCAGATTCATCCATGTTGTGAGATGTTTCACAGATTCATCATTGTTCTTTATTGTTGCATGGTATTCCATTGTATGTATGTACCATAATTCATTAATCCATTCATCTACTGATGGGCACCTAGGTTATTTCCATCTTTTTGCTATTGTGAACAATGTTGCAGTGAACATGGGTGTGCATGTATACTTGTGTGATGGTTCTTATTTCTCTAGGACATCATTACTATATCTTAAACCAATATCAAAGCTATGATTTTCATGTATACTCTATCATTTAAATCAAATTTCCCCTTAAAAACAACAACAAAGCAAAACTGGTTTTCTGGCTTCTTCCATAAAGATATGCAACCAAATAAAACAGCTATTATTATTACATCAAATGATATTAGGCAGACTTAATTTTTCAGACCAAGTTGTGAATCCTTATTAATTAAGATGTTTTTCTTCATAAGATTTAAATTATTAGAATAAACATTTAAAATATGTAATTTATATTAAGCTGTTACATATTTTGAGTACTTTCTTAGGATTAGTTTTTTCTTTTAAATATGTGACATTTAGGACTTCCGGGCAACATGGTGCTATAGACAGAAGAACCATGCTGTCCCTCCACAGCAAAGAACCAAAAAACTAAGTCAAACAGAGACACATGCCAATCCTGAAACCCTAAACATCAAATGAAGAGACAAAGAACTTGGCCAATCACTGAATGGAATAAGAAACTAACAGAGAACAGAGAGCAAGGAGAGATACATGAAGAGGTCCCCTATCAGCTAACATAGCAAGGATCTGCCATCTTGGACTTCTATTGGAGATTAGCAAACAGAGGGTATGAGAAAGCAGCTTCATGGAGCTTCCAGCAGGAGCCAGAAAAACTGCACAGGCACAGCCTACTGGAACCTTCCCTACACTGATTCCCAGCCTGTCCTGTTGGCCCTCGTATGTCCCACAAACAACCCATCCCAGCAACTCCCCTTCCGCTGGACCTTCCCTGCTGTACCATACCTGAGTGACTGACCCTGCCCATTGGAGAAAGAGGTGAACAGTATCATGCCTACAGACAAGCAAACAACAAAGAACACACAGCCCGCCTGCTCAGATATAACCAAATAAACAAAAAAGCGGGACAAAACAAACAAATCTACAATCAATAAATGAGGAAAATAACTACTGAATGCCCTGAAGATAGCAGTCGATATCAAAACATACACAAAAACAGGACAACATGGTTCCAGTAGGCATCCAAAATAAAACACCAGATGATTTTCCAGTAGAGGAAAAAGGCACTAGAACTACCTGATAGGGAATTCAAATCTCTAATATTCAGAGCTATGCAAGAGTTGAAGCAAAAAGCAGACAAAAATGAGGAAAAAATAGACAAATTCATGGATAATACAGACAGAAAATGGAAGCATTCAGGAAAATAATACAAGAACAAAGTGCCAAAATAAATTCACAACTAGAAATCATACAAAAACAACAACTAGAAATCCAAAAGATAAACAAGATTTCAGAAATGGACAGTGTCACAGAAGGGCCGAGGAGCAGGTTTGAAATGATGGAAGACAGGATCAGTGAAATTGAAGACAAACACTTGGCTCCAACTCTGAGGAAAAATCAGAAAAAAGAACAAAGAAAAATGAAGAAACCCTGAGAATTATGTGGGATACAATCAAAAGCAAAAATCTGCGAGTGATCAGAGTTCCAGAACAGGGGGAGAAAACAGAAAACCCAGAGAGGATCACTGAAGAACTGTTGACAGAAAACTTCCCCAGTATCGTGAAAGATGAAAAGCTGACCATCCAAGAAGCTCAGTGAACCCCATTTAGGATAGACCCCAAAAGAAAATCACCAAGGCATATCATAATCACACCCACTAAAACCAAAGACAAACAAACAATCCTGAGAGTAGCTCGAGAAAAACAAAAAGTCACATACAGAGGAGAAACAATAAGACTAAACTTGGATTATTTGGCAGAAACCATGCAGGCAAGAAGGCAAATGGATGACATCTATAAAACCTTGAAAGAAAAAAATTCTCAAATGGGATTATAACCACAGGCATAGAGGTTAGGATTTACAACACATATTTTTTGAGGACACAATTCAATCCATAAAAGTCACCCTCCAAACCTCCTTGGCATCTAGTACATGGGCATATATGACCTGGTTCTGGTAACTAGAATAGGAAGAGGAATCTTTTGGGGGAGATTCTGAGAAACATTTTCCTCCTTTATTTAAAAAGAGTAGAGGGTAAAGCATGAGATCCTTTTTCCCTGTTACCCTTTCTTTCTCTCTTTGCCATGGTTGGGTGAGAATGTGACGTCTGGAGTTGCAGCAGGCATTATGGAACCATGGATGTAAACCAAAAGAATGAAAAGCCCAAGGATGAAAGCCAGCATATTGGGGATAGTGGTATGGAAAGATGGACAAACTCGAGGTCTTTGATAAAATCAGTTAAGCTGTTGGAACTGTTTACATTAATACTTCATTACAGGCAACAATATAAATATTATTTTAAAAAGTTATTTTTACTCAGAAACCTGTTCTTTGTAGCCCAAAACATACTTACTAATACATTCATTCTTGAGCTCTAAGGGTGTCATACTGTTGGTGGCAGAGTAAAGCAAAAATAAAGGTCTTTTAAGTCCCAGAAGACATTGATACATCACATACTTTTTTCAAAATCATGATTTAGTTTTTAAGATTTAGTTGATTTTAGGCATAAATAATAAAAAATTTAAATAATCTAACACTTTTGTTCTTGATTCAAAAAATTATTTTGATAAAGCCAAATTATTTGCTCTATTAAGACCAGAGCAATTAGGCAAGAAAAAGAAATAAAAGGCAACCAAATTGGAAAAGAAGAATGAAAACTATCTCTATTAACAGATAACATGATCCTATATTTAGGAAATCCAAAGAATCCACAAGATAGCTACTAGAAATAATAAACAAATTCAGCAAAGTTGCAGGGTACAGGATCAACACACAAAAATCAGTCATATTTTTATATACCAGCAATAAGCAAGCTGAAAAGGAAGCTAAATAAACAATTCGCTTTACAATAGCACCTAAAAAAGCAAAAAACGAAAAACCTAGGAATAAATTTAGCCAGTGTGAAGACTTGTACACTGAAAACTACAAAGCATTTCTGAAAGAAGTTAAAGAAGACTTAAATGTATGGAAAGACATGCCACATTCATGTGTTGGAAGTCTAATATTGTTAAGGCATCAATACAACTCAAAGTGATCTGTAGATTCAATGCAATCCCTAACAAAATTCCAACAGCATTTTTTGCATAAATAGAAAAGCCAATCTTCAAATACATATGGAATTGCAAGGGGCACTGAATAGACAAAACAATCTTGAAAAAGAAGAGCAAAGTTGCAGGACTCACACTTCCTGATTTCAAAAGTTATTACAAAGCTACAGTAATCAAAACAGTGTGGTACTGGCATAAGGATACACAAACAGACCAATTGAACAAAACTGAGAATCCAGAAATCAACACATACATTTATGGTCAACTGATTTTTGACAAGGGTGCCAAGTCCAATCATTGGGGGAAAGAATAGTTTCTTCAACAAATGATGCTGAGGCAAGTGGATTTCCACATGCAAAAGAAGAAACCTGGAATCCTAACTCAAATTGTATGTGAAAATTAAGTAAAAGTGAATCAATGACCTAAATGAAATAGCTAAGGTCACAAAATTCATAGAAGAAAAGAGGGATAAATGTTCATAACCCTGTATTTGGCAATGGATTCTTAGATATGATACAAAACGCATGAGCAACAAGAGACACAATAGATAAATTGGACTTCACTAAAGTTAAAAACTTTCACAAGAAAGTGAAAAGACAATCTACAAAATGGGAGGAGACATTTGGGAACCATATATCTGATGAGGGTTCAATATCCAGAATATGTAAAGAACTACAACTCAAAAGAAAAAGACAAACAATCCAATTAAAAATGGTCAAAGGATCTAACTAGACATTTCTTCACGGAAGATGTACAAATGGCCAATAAGGACATCAAGAAGTGTTCAACTTCATTAGTCATTAGGGAAATGCACAATATCACTTCAAACTCGCTAGGACAGCTATTATAAAAAACAAACAAACAAAAACCCAACAACAATAACAAACGCAGGAAAATAGTGTTGGCAAGGATGTGGAGAAATTGGAACCCTCCTGGATTGCTAGTGGGAATGTAAAATGGTGCAGCCACTGTGGAAAACAGTTTGGTGGTTCCTCAAAACATTAAACATAAAACTGTCATATGATCCAGCAATTCCACTCATACATATATAACTAAAAGAATTGAAAACAGGGACTCAAATAGATACTTGTAGACCAATGCTCATGGCAACATTATTCACAACAGGCAAAAGATAGAAATAGCCCAAGTGTCCATCAACAGGTAAATGGATAAACAAAATGTGGTATATACATATAATATAATATTATTCATAAAAGTTGTGATACTTGCTACAATATGCATGAACCTTGAAAACTTTATGCTAAGTGAAACAAGCCAGACACAGAAGGACAAATATTGTATGATTCTGCTGATATAAAATGTCTAGATGGGCAAATTCATGGAAACACAAAGTAGATTAGGGTTACCAGGAGCTGGGGGTAGGAGGGAATAGGGAATTACTGGTTAATGGGCACAGAATTTCTGCTTGGAGTGATGAAAACATTTTAGAAATGGAGAGTGGTGAGGATTGCACAACAGTGCAAATGCAATTAATGCTACTGAATTGTACACTTACAATGGTTAATATGGTAAATTTTTTATTATATATTTTACCACAATGAAATAAAATTTTAAAATGATAGTGAAAGCTAAACTCTCAACTTTACCAAGCATGATGTTCTTTTCCAGGGACTAGTCCCTTCTGATAACATGTCCAAAATACGTGAGATGAAGTCTTGCCATCCTTGTTTCTTATGAGCACTCTAGCTATACTTCTTCCAAGACAAATTTGTTTGTTCTTCTGGCAGTCCCATGGTATATTCAATATTCTTCTCCAACACTGTCATGGATTGAGTTGTGCCTCCCAAAAATATCTGTCAGCTTGGCTGGATCATGATTCCCAGTGTGGTATGATTGTGTAATCTTATGGGATTTCCTTATGTGTTGTAAATTCTATCACTGTGATGAAGTTATGCTGATGAGGTTGACAAGATTAGATAGTGTCTTAATGAAATCTTTTTTGAGATATAAAAGACAGAAGTGAGCAGAGACACACGGGAACCTCATACCTCCAAGAAAGCAGTGCTGGGAGCGGAGCAAGTCGTTCGGACCTGAGGTTCCTGCGCTGAGATGCTCCCAGACCAAAGGAAGACTGATGCATCAGAAGGACCTTCCTCCACAGACGACAGAGAGAGAAAGCTTTTTCCTGGAGCTGATGCCCTGAATTTGGACTTGTAGCGTATTGAACTGTGAGAAAATAAACTTCTCTTTGTTAAATCCATCCACTTGTGGTATTTCTGTTAGAGCAGCACTAGATGACTAAGACAAACACCATAATTCAAAAGCATCAATTCTTCTTTGGTCATCCTTATTTATTGTCCAGCTTTCACATGCATATGAGGCAATTGAAAACACCATGGCTTGGATCAGGCGCACCTTAGTCCTTAAAGTGACATCTTTGCTCTTTAACACTTTAAAGAGGTCTTTTGTAGCTGATTTGCCCAATGCAATGGGTCATTTGATTTTTGACTGCTGCTTCCATGGGTGTTGATTGTGGATCCAAGTAAAATGAAATCCTTGACAACTTCAATAGTTTTTCCATTTACCATGATGTTGCTTATTGATCCAGTTGTGAGGATTTTTGTTTTCTGTATGTTGAGGTTTAATCCATACTGCAAGCTGTGGTCTTTGATCTTCATAAATAAGTACTTCAAGTCCTCTTCATTTTCAGCAAGCAAGGTTATGTCTGTCACCTGCATATCACAGGTTGTTAATGAGTCTTTCTCCAATCCTGATGCCCCGTTCTTCTTCATATAGTCCAACTTCTAAGATTATTTGTGCAGCATACAGATTGAATAGTTACAGTGAAAGGATACAACCCTGACACACATCTTTCTTGATTTTAAACCACGCAGTATCCCCTTGTTCTGTTTGAAAGACTGACCCTTGGTCTAAGTATAGATTCCTTATGAGCACAATTTAAGTGTTCTGGAATTTCCATTCCTCTCAATGTTATCCATAATTTCTTATGATCGACATAGTCAAATGCCTTTGCATAGTCAATAAAACACAGGTAAACATCTTTCTGGTATTCTCTGCTTTCAGCCAGGATCCATCTGACATCAACAATGATATCTCCTGTTCCACATCGTCTTCTGCATCTAGCTTGAATTTCTGGCAGTTCCCTGTCAATGAACAGCTGCAACTGCTTTTGAATGATCTTCAGCAAAATTTTACTTGGGTGTGATATTAATGATATTGTTTGATAATTTCCACATTTGGTTGGATCACCTTTCTTGGGAATAGGCATAAATACAGATCTCTTCCAGATGGTTGGCCAGGTCTCTGTCTTCCAAATTTCTTGTCATAGATGAGTGAGCACTGCATCTGTTTGTTGAAGCATCTCAACTGGTATTCTGTCAATTCCCAGAGCCTTGTTTTTTGCCAGTGCCTTCAGTGCAGCTTGGATCCCTTCTTTCAGTACCATCGGTTCTTGATCATATGGTACCTCCTGAAATGGTTGAACATTGACCAATTCTTTTTGGTACAGTGACTCTATATTCTTTCCACCTTCTTTTGATGCTCCATGTGTTGTTTAATATTTTCCCCGTAGAAGCCTTCAGTGTTGCAAATCAAGGCTTGAATTTTTTTCTTCAGTTCTTTCAGTTTGAGAAACACTGAGTGTGTTCTTCCTTTTTGGTTTTCTATCTCCAGGTCTTTACACGTTTCATTATAATACTTTATCTTCTCAAGCCACCCTTTGAAATCTCCTGTTCAGCTCTTTTGCTTCATCATTTCTTTCGTTAACTTTAGGTACTCTACTTTTAAGAACAACTTTCAGAGTCTCTTCTGACAACCATTTTGGTCTTTTCTTTCTTTCCTGTCTTTTTAATGACCTCTTGTTTTCCTCATGTATGATATGCTTGATGTCATTCCACAACTGGTCTGGTCTTTGGCCATTAGTGTTCAATGTGTCAAATCTATTCTTGAGATGGTTTACAGATTCAGGTGGCATATACTCAAGGTTGTACTTTGGCTCTCATGGACTTGTTCTAATTTTCTTCAACTTCAACTTGTATATGAGCAATTGATGGTCAGCTCCACAGTCAGCCCCTGGTCTTGTTCTAACTGATGATATTGAGCTTTTCCATTGTCTCTTCTCACAGATGCTGTCAACTAGTTAATGTGACTATTATTAAAATTTACAGAGCCCTGGAAGCACAGTTAAGAGCTTTGCAGCTAATCAAAAGGTTGGCAGTTCAAATCCACCAGTTGCTCTTTGGAAACACTATGAGGCAGTTCTACTCTGTCCTTTAGGGTCACTGTGAGTCAGAATCGACACGATGGCAATAGGTGGGAGTGTTTTATCCAAAGTTACACACCAAACACGAAGGCAGAGGATGAAGATATTGAAGATTTATACCAACTTCTGCAGCTTAAGTTGATCAAACATGCACTCAAGATGCACTGATAATTTCTAGCCATTGGAATGTGAAAGTTGGAAACAAAGAAGACAAGTTGGTAGTTGGAAAACATGGCCTTGGTGGTAGAAATGATGCCAGAGATCACATGACAGAATTTTCCAAGACCAGTGACTTCACTGCAAATTCATAATATTTGCATAATATTATATATTAATTTTAAGATTAAAAAAGCTATTCTATTAATCATTTAAAGTTCAGAGTACTGATTATGCTTTTTCCTTCTCACATTTGGTGGGAAAGTCAACTTGACTTTTCAATATTCTCGTTTTCCACTTCATTTTCTTTTCATAAATTGTTCTGTGGAATGCAGTGTGATTTCTAATGTTATTTATAATTTCAGATTTTCAAAAAACATGATTTTATATGTTTATTTTACATTTTATTACTTTATCATTTTATAAATCAAGGTAAACATGTTAATATTTTTCTAGTGTATATTCCTCTTCTATTTGATATCTCCAAAGAAAATTATGACATATCTCTTTTTCTCTAAATTTAGTTTCTCTTTAAAATAATATTTGCATTAGACTCACTAGATACTTTTCTTCTATGTAAAAGTATTATTAGAGAAGGGCAAGGCCAAGATGGCTGAGTAGTCAGATGCTTCTTGTGGACCCTCTTACAACAAAGACCTGAAAAAACAAATGATTCTAGTATGTATGGCAATCTGGGAGCCCTGAACACCAAAGGCAGAGTTGAGGAACTAGACTGAGTGGCAGGGGGAGGGAGAGACAGTTCGGAAGCAGCAAGGAGTTGCCAGACCTATCAATAATTACTCTGAATGTAAATGGACTAAATGCACCAATAAAGAGACAGAGGGTGGCAGATTGGATAAAAAAACACAATCCATCTATATGCTGCCTACAAGAGACACACCTTAGACTTAAAGACACAAATAAACTAAAAC
>NW_004443939.1:17185627-17186817 GCF_000243295.1 Trichechus manatus latirostris | reverse complement strand
TGGAAAAAAAAAATCAAGCAAACAACAATCAAAAAAGAGCAGGAGTGGCAATATTAATCTCCGACAAAATAGAGTTTAAAGTAAAATCCACCACAAAGGATAAGGAAGGACACTATATAATGATTAAAGGGTCAATACACCAGGAGGACATAAGTATAATAAACATTTACGCACCCAATGACAAGCCTCCAAAATACATAAAACAAACTCTAACAGCACTGAAAAGAGAGATAGAGAGCTCCACAATAGTAGTAGGAGATTTCAACACACCACTTTCAGTGAAGCACAGAACATCCAGAAAGAAGCTCAACAAAGACATGGAAGAGCTAAATACTACAATCAACCAACCTGATCTCATAGACATATACTGATTGCTCTACCCAACAGTACCGAAGTAAATTTTGTTTTCCAGCGCACTTGGAACATTCTCCAGAATAGACCACGTATTAGGCCATAAAGCAAGCCTTAACAAAATCCAAAGCATCGAAATATTACAAAACATCTTTTCTGACCATAAAGCCATAAAAGTAGAAATGAATAACAGAAAAAGCAAGGAAAAAAAAATCAGACATATGGAAACTGAATAACACCTTCCTCAAAAACTACCGGGTTAGAGAAGAAATTAAGGATGGAATAAAGAAATTCATAGAATCAAATAAGAATGAAAACACATCCTACCAGAACCTTTGGGACACAGCAAAAGCAGGGGTCAGAGGTCAGTTTATAGAAATAAATGCACACATCCAAAAAGAAGAAAGGGTCATAATCAAAACATTAACCTACAACTGGAACAAGTAGAAAGAGAGCAGCAAAAGAAGACCTCAGGCACCAGAAGAAAGGCAATAATAAAGATCAGAACAGAATTAGATGAAATAGAGAATAGAAAAACAATTGAAAGAGTTAACAAGACCAGAAGCTGGTTCTTTGAAATGATCAACAAAATTGATAAACCACTGGCCAAACTGACAAAAGAAAAACAGGAGAGGAAGCAGATAACCTGTATAAGAAATGAGATGGGTGATATCATGACAGACCCAACTGAAACTGAAAGAATCATAACAGAATACTATGAAAAATTATACTATAACAAATCTGAAAACCTAGAGGAAATGGACAAATTTGTAGAAACTCACTACCTACCTAAACTAACACAAACAGAGGTAGAACAACTAAATAAACCCATAACAAAA
>NW_004443939.1:17168223-17184373 GCF_000243295.1 Trichechus manatus latirostris | reverse complement strand
CATAACTGGATATCCATCTGCAAAAAACTGAAACAAGACCCATACCTCACTCCATGCACAAAAACTAACTCAAAATGGATCACAGACTTAAACATAAAATCGAAAACGGTAAAGATCATGGAAGAAAAAATAAGGACAACACTAGGAGCCCTAATCCATGGCATAAACACAATACAAACAGTAAGTAACAATGCAGAAGCACCAGAAGAGAGACTAGATAAATGGGAGCTCCTAAAAATCAAACACTTAAGCACATCAGAAGACTTCACCAAAAGAGTCAAAAGACAACCTACAGACTGGGAAGAAATTTTTGGCTACAACAAATCCAATCAGCATCTAATCTCTAAAATCTACAAGATACTGTAAAACCTCAATAACAAAAAGACAAATAACCCAGTTACAAAATGGGCAAAAGATATGAACAGGCACTTCACCAAAGAAGATATTCAAGCGGCTAACAGACACATGAAGAAGTGCTCCCGATCATTAGCTATTAGAGAAATGCAGATCAAAACTACAATGAGATATCGTCTCACCCCAACAAGGCTAGCGTTAATCCAAAAACACAAAATAATAAATGCTGGAGAGGTTGTGGAGAGACGGGAGCACTTTACAATGTTGGTGGGAATGTAAAACAGTACAACCACTTTGGAAATTGATTTGGTGCTTCCTTAAAAGGCTAGAAATAGGAGTACCATATGATCCAGCTATCTTGCTCCTTGGAATATATCCTAGAGAAATAAGAGCCGTCACACAAATAGATATATTTACACTCATGTTCATTGCAGCACTGTTCACAATAGCAAAAAATGGAAACAGCCTAGTTGCCCATCAGCGGAGGAATGGATAAACAAATTATGGTATATCCACACAATGGAATGCTACGCAACAATAAAGAACAACGATGAAGCTGTCAAACACCTTATAATAACATGGAGGAAGCTGGAACTCATTATGCTGAGTGAATTTGGTCAGTTGCAAAAGGACAAATATTGTATAAGACCACTATTATAAGAACTCAAGAAAAGGTTTAAATACAGAGGAAAGCATTCTTTGACGGTTATGAGGGTGGGGAGGGAGGGTGAGGGTTATTCACTAACTAGATTGTAGATAAGAATTATCTTAGGTGAAGGGAAGGACAGCACAGACTACAGGGGAAGTCAGCACAACTGGACTAAACCAAAGCTAAGAAGTTTCCTGAATACAATCAAACACTTTGAGGGACAGAGTAGCAGGGGTAGGGGTCTGGGGACCATGCTTTCAGGGGCCATCTAGGTCAACTGGCATAACAAAGCTTATTAAGAAAATGTTTTGCATCCTACTTTGGTGAGTGGCGGCTGGGGTCTTAAAAGCTTGCAAGCGGCCATCTAAGATGCATCAGTTGGTCCCAACCACCTGGAGTAAAGGATAATGAAGAACACCAAAGGCACAAAGAAAGTATTAGCCCAAGAGACTGAAAGGGCCACATAAACCAGAGACTTCATCAGCCTGAGACTAGAAGAACTAGATGGTGCCTGGCTCCACTAATGGCCGCCCAGACGGGGAACACAACAGACAGTTCCTGATGGAGCAGGAGAAAGGTGGAGTGCAGAACTCAAATTCTAGTAAGAAGACCAGACTTAATGGTCTAACTGAGACTGGAGGAATCCCAGAAAGCACAGCCCAGAACTAAAACAATTTCCAAGGCCAACTGTTCAGACAGGGATTGGACTGGACTGTGGGACATAAAGTGATGTTCGTGAGGAGTGTGCCTCTTAGCTCAAGTAGATACAAGCGACTAAACGCGCAGCTTCTGTCCAAAGGTGAGGTTGCAAGTCAGAGAGGGTTAGGAGCTGGTTGAATGGACCTGGGGAATCAGTGGTGGAAAGGAGGAGTGTGCTGTCAAGTAAGGGGAGAGAAATTAGAATCACATAACAATGAATGTATAAATTTTTGTATGGGGGAAAAAATATTAAAGATTCTTCCCCACCATCTGAATGCTAAAATCTTTATTAGCAGTATATCTGTTAATAGTATCTATCAACATATCAATAGGATCTAGTAATAATATCTATCAATAGTATCTATCTAGAAATATATAATAAAAACTAGGTTTTATTTACTAATTGAAATTATGTGTTATTTAAGCTGTATAAGTTAATTTAAAATAGCAAATTAAGAACATTTCACTTAGGGAAACTTTCAGATTGGCCTTAACCATGACTAATCTTTTCCACATGTATATAATTTAGCATAAAGATTATCATGCTAAAATATGAGTAAAACAATCAGGATTTAGAAGTTATGAAATGCAATATAATCAGAAAGCTATCAGAAATAAGGGACTGCACAATAAAAATAACAGTGGGTAAGAAATATACTCTAAATGAGACCATTGTGAAATGTGCCTTGTAATGAAATTCATTTCAATCAAATAATTGAAAAAGACACTGAAATCTCATTGCATTATTTTTTATGGATAATTATATTTGTATAAAGTAAATCTTACTTTAAGACAGTAATTAGATCAAACATTTCTTCTCAACCTACTCTTAACAAAAGCTGTATTTCTGAACTTAAATTTTCTTCAGTAAAGATTAATTTGTATCAATCTGTCAAAACACTTGGAATTGTCCAAAGAGGAGAAAAGGTGTAATTCTTCAAATTGTTGTCATTGTGGACAAAACAGCAAGTTGATTATCTATAATCTTTACTTTTATACTACATTGATACTTCAATTTATAAATTTTCTATAAATTTTAAATTAATGAACCAAATAATTAAATTTTTCATTCTATTAATAGACATTGATTGAGTACATGTTCAATGTTAGGCACTGGATTAGGGGCTGGTGATTAAGACGTGTTTCTTGCCTTCAGGTACCTCACAACCTAGTGGAGTGGTCATAAAAGCTTACAATTAGTAATAACAATGGTTGCTCTGAGTTCTTACTGTGTATCTGACAGTGTTTCAAGGATTAACAAAACAGACACTGTCCCTGCTCTTATGGAGCTTACATTCTACCAGTGTGGGGTTATGTGCCATTGAAATATGGATACACCATTGACAACTTCGGCCCCTCAAGGGCCCACTGATCTCTTTCCAGTTGCTGACAAGTCTCAACATGTTGTGTGCAGCATATGGGCCTGTTGAGACTTGTCAGCGATGAGAAGGAGATTAGGCACGACTTGTTTTTCCAAAACCTATTGTCTCGTTACTGATTGGCTTGTTTACCTGAAGTCCATTCTCCCTTGCCCAAAACTTATTGTTACTCACCCAAAGCCCATTGTTCTGTTATTTGCTTCACTGCTTGCTGTATTGACTATAAATAAACTCCTGGGACTGAAGCCGGGGTTGACTCTTCGGAGTGACCCTCCTTGGCCCCACTTCTCTGTAAGAGTTGTGTAGTTGGCTACCGTCGCTGTTCCGACATACCAGAAAATTCAGAAGTTAACAACTATGTAGTTAATGTACTAATTTATCATAACTGTGATTCATGCTACACAGAAGAAGTCAGAGTGTTGTGAGAACTTGTAACTGAGGGTCTGACGTGAGATGGCTTCAAATCAGATAATACTGGAATTAGCATTTAAGGGATGAAGACTTCACCAGATGGAGAAGGCAGGAGAGAATTCTAAATAAAGTCAATGGCATGAGCATCAGCATTCACCTAGGTGTTAAAGTATATGGCATGTTTTAGAAATAGCAAAGTATTTCCTCAATAAAATTCTTTGGAACTTGGAGCTGATCAGAGAAATTCTTTGTTTCCTTAGCATAAATGGTTGAAGAACAGATAGAGAGTTGTTTCTCAAGAACAGTTCACTCATGGAGAAAACTGGTTCAGAAGAGCATTCCCCTGCCAGGGTGGAATGGGTTGTGTTCCCAGGGTAAAACTTTACTTGGCTTTCCACTGCTGAGTAGGGCCTCTTTCTTAGGGATGGAGGGAAATTATCAGTGCCAAAATCAGAAGATGGAGCCCACTTCCCCTGTAAGGAAAGGAATGACTGAATGTCCCAATGAAGTAAAGGCAAAAAGAACTTCTCTTACATGTGTATTTCCTATTTTGATTAATGTTACCATTATTCTCCCAGTAACCTAAAGCAGAAACCTGGAAACCACTCCAAACTTCTTCTCCATACCAAAAAAACCAAACCCGTTGCCACTGAGTCGATTTCAACTCATAGTGACCCTAACACCATCACTCTCCAAATTAGTCGGTTTTATCTCCATTGTATCTCTTGAAGGTATGTTCCTTTTTCATCCCTTCTGCTACTCTCTCACTTTAGCCCTTCTCACTTCTTGGACTGGGGTAACAGAGGCCATTGTAGCAGCCTCTTTACTAGTTTGTCTGCCTCTAGTTTCAGCTTGTTCTAATCCATTCTTACCATGGTCACCAGAGTAATCCCTAAAATAACTTGGTCATGTCATTTCTGGGCTCAAAAATCACATGATTTCAAGAAAAGGCCCAAGTTCCTTAGCATTGCGTTCAAGATCCCTTATGATTTGACTCCATCTTACCTTTCCAGTATTCTTGCCTGCAAAATCCCTATACACATTATGATCTACAGTCATACTGAGCCATTTATAGTATCCTAAATGAGCTAGGTTCTCTTATGCGAGACATTCCCTAGTAGATTTAGCCTTGGAGGTCAAGAGGCTAAATGTAGCCCTATTAAATACATCTCAGAGGATTTCTTAGATTAAAAAACAAGATACAATTGAGAATAACTGCCTTTTTATAAGGAATTGTTGGGGAAAACAGTTGTTATGATTTGGCCACTTGGAATAATACTGTCATGTTACCAAAAAATTTCATAATTTTTATATATCAAAACAAACAAACAAACAAAACCCCCACCAAAACTAAGGCTCTTGGATTGTACACAACCAGTATGAGGGCTCACATGTGAAGTTGACCAGTAGATTACAATTTTAAAAAATCTATGTGAAGAAGCTTATCCTAAAGTATCAATAAGAAAAAATAAAACAGAGGGTAAAATCTGCCACTATTTCCTATATGAAAATAGAAGTAGATTCTGAGGTTTATGATAAGGACCTAGATAGAAAGAAACCTTTACTATGGTGACTTCTCATTCCATACCATATGTTTTTCTGAGCCAGTCAACACCACTGGTTCTTCTGTCTCCATGTCATTCACATGGGCAGTAGATTCTTATCAAAAACATAACTTATTGGTTAGAGCAAGAGTCTGTAAACAATGGCCTGCAGGCCAAATCTGGCTTGCTGTCTCTTTTTGTATGGACTGCAAATTAAGAATGGTTTTCACATTTTTCAGTGGTTGAAAAAAATCAAAAGAAAAAATAATATTTTGTGACACATAAAAATTACATGAAATTCAAATTTCTATGTCCATAAATATATTTTTATTATTGGAACACAGGCATGCTCATTTTTTTGCACAATGTGTATGGCTGCCTTTGCCCTACAAGGCAGAGTTGAGTAGTTGCAATGGAGGCTGTATGGCCCATAGGACCTAAAATATTTACTCTCTGGTATGATGCAGAAAAAGTTTGCAGAACCTGAGTTAAAATTGTGATTGTGGGCTTTACTAATTATTTTCATTGGCTTCCTAGAGTCTGGTATTTTGGAAATTCCCCACTTTAGGAGTCTTGGTAGGAGGCAAAGCTTACCTCGTAAGAAAAGAAAAAGCAGTCCTGAAAACTGGTAGGTAATAGCTGCAACCACATAGGCCATGGTGTTTCTGTGCTGATCATAAACAGTTCACAAAAGAATAACATCACATGAGGACTCTTCGGGACCATAATGGAACAAAACAAAACAAGACAACTTCATAATCATGCTTGATTAGAGATAAAAACAAAGATCTCGTGCTTCTACTAATTGAGTGTCTACTGCTTCTTCTCCAAGGACATCTCTAGCTCCTCTCCATTCTTCCACCTCAGAGACAAAAAATTGTTAAAATATCCAATCACCAATTGCTCCACTTTCAGAAAGTACCCAGTTCAGAAAAGACAACCCAAATCACCTATAATAAGTCCCTCCTAAGTCCCTCTTACAGGGATGCCCCATGGTTTCCATGGTACACTGTCTCCCTTCCTGCAGCAATTAATAAACCTAACATGGTTGAACAGGTATTTGGCTGATCAAGAGAAGCCCGATACCTGGTTTTCAAGCTTCTTCAGCGTAAGTGAATCAAGCACCTGGGTTAGACAAGTAAGACACATACATGCTCAATGTACTTTCTACAGGAGCTACTGACCGTGGAGAATTTATTATGGTTGTGAGCAGCAGCAGCAAGTGATAGCAACAGAGACTGCAGGATGATTGTGTAGTAGGAATGATCAGTACCCAATGTGGCAAGGTGCCAGTGAAAATTAACATTCATTGTTCAGTGGTGGCAACAATGAGATTACATGGAAATGAGTTTTTGTTTTTGTTTTTTAAATTGTTTTTGCTTTTTTTCTAAGTTTTACTTGTTGTTCTGTCAATTATTTCATTTATTCAATGTCCTCCCATTAAAGTATTTTTCTATTTATGTCATATAGAGTTGATTTTTGTACAATTAGCTAAGAATTCATTGATACTGAAATAATATTCTACATACTACCCCTATGTAACTTCATGCATTCTGACATCTAAATATAACTTTCCAGCCACAGATGCTCTTCTAAGTCCCAGCTCTAGATTTCTTACTGCTTGCTAAACAGTTCCATTTGATTATACCATATGCACCACCAATTTATTACTGCTGAAAAAAATTAGTTATCTTTCCAGACTTCCTCTACTTCCTTTTCTGTAGTTGGCACTACCCAAAACAGAAACCTGGGAAGTAAATTCCTTTCCCTGTGACTAATTATTCACCAAGTCCTATAACTTCCACTGTCTTTGAAGTCATTTCTTCTCATCTCCACAGTCACTTTCACAGCTCTAGTTCAAAGTTTTAATTGTGAATTGAACACAATTCACCCTGTGAATTGCTTCCATGGCTTCCTTAACTGGTTGCCATGTTTTCCATTATGCCCTCTACAATCCAACTTGCATGTAGCATTGTTTTAGTCATCTAGTGCTGCTATAACAGAAATACCACAAGTGGGTGGCTTTAACAAAGAGAAATTTACACTGTCACAGTCTAGGAGGCTAGAAGTCCAAATTCAGGGTACCAGCTCCAGGGGAAGGCTTTCTGTCTCTGTTGGCTCTGGAGGAAGGTCTTTGTCATCAATCTTCCTGAGTCAAGGAGCTTCTCAGCACAGGGGCCCCAGCTCCAAAAGACATGCTATTCTCATGGCTCTTGTTTCTTGGTGGTATGAAGTTCCCCAAAATGTGTGTCAACTTGGCTAGGCCATCATTCCCAGTATTGTGTGATTGTCTACCATTTTATCATCTGGTGTGATTTTCCTATGTGTTACAAATGCTACCTCTATAATGTTAATAAGGTGGGATTAGCAATAGTTACATTAATGAGGCAGGACTCAATCTACAAGATCAGGTTGTGTTTTAAGTCAGTCTCTTCTAAGATATAAAAGAGAGAAGTGAGCAGGGGGACATGGGGACCTCATGCCACCAAGAAACAAGAGCCAAGAGAAGAGTGTGTCCTTTGGAACTGGGGCCCTGTGCTGAGAAGCTCCTTGACTGGGGAAGATTTATGACAAGGACCTTTCCCCAGAGCTGACAGAGACAGAAAACCTTCCCCTGGAGTTGGTACCCTGAATTTGAACTTCTAGCTTCCTAGACTGTGACAGAATAAATTTCTCTTTGTTAAAGCCATCCATTTGTGGTATTTCTGTTTTAGTAGTACTATGTAAATAAGATAAGCATCCATAAAATCTTTCTAATATGCTAGTAACATAATGTCATATAAAACTCTCCATTGGCTCTTTTTTGCCACAATAAAGTTGTCTCTACAGTAAAAATCTAAATGAGACTGGACTTTCAAGGAATTTTCAGAAATTCTCTTGAATTAGGATCGCCAAGGCATCAACTGTGCTATAAGGGATGTGTAATGGTGTCCGTGTTTCTGCCTAATGGAGATCCTTTTTGATTTCTATTCTAAGCAGGAAGTGACTCTGCAAAAAAGAATTTGTGAAAGTGCCATCACTGTAGCACCACAGAGCCACAGCATAAGTTGATTCTATGAAGCATTCACTCATTCATTCAACAAATGTTTATTAAGTATCTACTATGTATGAGACTTATTGTAGGAGATAGTAATACAGAAAAAGTAAACAAAGTCTCTGCCCTCATGAAGCTACCAGTCTAGTGGGGGAGAGATATTGAAGAAGGAAATAAATGAAATATATATTAGAGATGGTAAGCTATGAAGAAGATAAAGCAGGGTAAGAAGGATAGAGTGTGTTGGGAGAGTTGTTGCTGTATATTAGGTGGTCAGAGAAGGCAACTCTAAGAAGCTGACATTTTAGTAGAGACAGCAACAAAGTGAGGAAATGTAGTGTAATGCCTATAAACACAGAAGACTATAGTGGTTAACAAAAATGAGTTCTGGAGCCAGACTATCTGGGATAAAATCTGAGCTCTGTCACTTGGGAAAGATGCTCAACTTCTCTGAACCTTTTCCCCTATTTGTAATATGGGATCAATATTAGAACCTACAACCTTGCGTTGTTGTGCAGTTTAAAAGAGTTAGTAGATATAAAGTGCTCAAACAGAGCCCATGAGAACTGCTCTATAATAGAAACTATTGTTCTTTTGAAAAATGGATGCTAAAACAAAGCATTAATGTTAAGAAGAAAAACTTTCAACATCACACAACCTAATCAGTAATTTGTAGACGATAGGAAAAGCAAAGTCTTTAGTAGAAACCAAAACCTCAGAGGCTAAAATGTGAGCAGGTGTATCAGCAACTATCAGAGAAGGTTTTCTATCATTCATTTAACAAGTATTCACTGAATACCTACTGTGTATAGGAACCAGGCCAGACACTGGACACACAGATGAACAAGTTAGACACTATCCTTCTTTCAGAAAGTTTATAGTGTAACGAGAAAGACATATAGTAACACAAGCCAATACAGTAAAAGGTATAAATAAAGGCAACTGTATGGGAAATACTGAGCACTATGGGATATATAACTGGAATAGTAATAAGGGCTATGAAATAAGAAGTAGACATACCAGCCAGACCACTAATAGAAAATCATCTAGATTGTATCAGAGCCACTTAATTAGCCTCACTTTTATTTTAGCTTTTAGTTAGAGTATAATATACGTATAGGAGCCCTGGTGGCACAGTGGTTAAAGCTCTCCGCTGCTAACCAAAAGGTCATCAGTTTCAAACCCACCAGCTGCTCTGCAGGAGTAAGATGTGGCAGTCTGCTTCCGTAAAGATTAAAGCCTTGGAAACCCTATGGGGCAGTTCTACTCTGTCTTATAGGGTCACTATGAGTTGGAATTGACTTGATGGCAGTGGGTTTTTTGGTTTTGGTATACCTATAGAAAAGAATACATATCTTAGTATGTATTCATCCTTCAAAATCTTCTTGAATTCAGTATGTATTCAAACCTCTAAAAAATATCATATACCCTCAAAACTTCAGCTAGTTTGGCTGGACTTTACTCAGTCATGACATGGTAGTTAAGAACAAGGCTTTAGAGCCAGGCTTCCTGGGTTTAAATCCCTCCTCCTCACCATATCAGCTATGTGACCTTGGGCAAGTTACGTCTTTGTGTTTCAGTTTCCTCATGTATAAACCAAACCAAAAAAACTATTGGTGTTGAGTCGATTCAGACTCATGTATAAAATGAGTGTAATAATAGTACCTACTTCAAAGAATTAAAGGAGCTCTGGTGGTGTAATGGTTAAGCATTGGGATGCTAACTGAAAGGTCAGTGGTTAGAACCCACCAGCTGCTCCACAGGAGAAAAGACCTGGTGATCTGCTCCAGTAAAGATTACAGCCTAGGAAACCCTATGGGGCTCAGTGGTTAAGAGCTCAGCTGCTAACCAGAAGGTCAGCAGTTCGAATCCACCAGCTGCTCCTTGGAAACCCTATGGGGCAGTTCTACTCTGCCCTGCAGGGTTGCTATGAGTCGGAATTGACTCAGGGGCAATAGGTTTTTTTTTTTTTTTTTTTTTGTTTATAGGGTCATTATAAGTTGGAATTGACTCCACAGTGCACAACAAGAACTTCAAAGAGTTAACTGTAAGAACTATATGAGTTAATATATGTAAAGAATTTAGAACTCAACAAATAGCAATTATATCACCATTAGAATTAAGATTCTGATGCCCAGATTAGGTAAACTCAAATAAGCAGTATTCTACTTGAATAGGCTCTGGTCTACTTTTCAAGCCATTATCTCCTGATATGCACAAGCCAATGCATCCTACAGAAATAAATCTCTCAGTACTTTATATAATTCACCTGATTTTCATTCATCTCTCTGTTTTTTCACATGACTTTCCTTGGCCTAGAAGGTATCTCCCACAATGAAGCAAAAACTCACTGACAGGACCAAGTACATCTACGGAATTTTCAAGGTCTGGTAGAGTGCTCAACCCACTGTAAATTTTTGACAAAGTTGGGCAGGTTTCCTTAGTCCTAGTTTTCACTCTTTCATTCAGTTTTCTGCCACTAATGCTAAACATTTTTATTCCTTATCCTGTCCTAAGTTTGATCCTAATGGAATATACCATTTTGCTCTTCTATTAGAAACTCTAAAAGACAAAACTAAGATGACAGTTTATAGATCTCTAGCTTAATGTATCCATGCTTATTGTTCCTTTTTAATCCTCTTTATTTCCAAGTCCTCTTTTACAATCATAAATGCCTACACTAGCCTATTGGGCTAGAGTAAGTAGATAAGAATACTTATCTCTCTTATGTCCTTTTGCTTTTACTAAAATTTTATCCAGTTTCTTTATACTTTTTCCCTAAATATTAAAATGCATACAAATTGTCTGCATCAGAAAAAAAGTTTGTTTTCCAAGTATAAAAATTTTTATATTAAAAAGTAAATTTAAAAATCCTTAGGATAACAAATGCCTTCATAAATATAAAAAACTACTTAGTTTCTATATTTATGTATATCAAGAATACTGAAAGTACATTTTTCAGTAATGACTCTGTATAGAAACATCCTGAACTGCTTAACTGGATTTTAAGGTACTATATAAAACAACTTAGATTTCAAAGCTTCACCAGTTTGTGAGAAATCCTTCAAAGCATCAACTTATAATAAAAATTACAATTACAAATATTTGTTCTTAAATAAAAATATAATATAAAATTAATATAAGCAACAAATAGCATAAGCTGATATATATTGTGGAGAATAAATTTTAATACCTCTACTTTCTGAAACAAAAATTAGTGCATTGCCTGTGGCACTAACTGTATTATCTATATAGCAGCAAATAACATTGAGGATTTTATTAGCTGAATAGGCAATATTTATATGTCTTCCTTAGAAAATTGCTGTGCAGACAAAAAAAATACACACATATTGTCAAAAGCATTCTATGAGGGATTTTGACAAAAAATGAATGTAAATTGCATGAAGTATTTTACCTTTTAAATCACAAATTTTAGGAAATGCAGAGGAAGAAACCACCTTGATTTGAAAAGGTTAAAAAGATAAAATTGATAGTTAAAGACTTTTGAGTCATAAAGGCAGCAATGAAAGCCTTACGTTATTACAAATAAACTGAGCTCTCATAATCTCATTGAAACTCACTGATCACCTCCTTAATCTCTCATTATGAGGCCTAAATGGTTACGCTGAGATCTCAGAACCTGAAAGGTACCCTGAAGAATTTTTTTAAAATGGAAAACACCTCAAGAGAATAAGCAATTCTTGTCATGTGTGACAAATATCTAGAATCTAAATGAGGCATTAAAATCATTTGATTCCTAATCAAGAGCCTTCAAGGTATATCAAATAAGCAACATCAGCATAAATCATTTGAAGTTTCTGAAATATAATTCAAGCGCGACTATTCATCTTTGTGGAGTCCCTGGGTAGCACAAATGGCTAAACACTTGACTACTAGCTGAAAGGTTGACAGTTGAAACCCACCCAGAGGAGCCGAGTAAGACGGGCCTGGTGATCTCCTTCCAAAAGGTCACAGCCTTGAAGACCCTATGGAGCAGTTCTGCTCTGCACACATGGGGCTCCATGAGTTGGAAATGACTGAAAAGCCACTAATAGTAACAACAACACTCATTTGTAATCTGTAGCCAAAACAGTTAAGTCGATATATTACGGAGTACTGCAGAGAGAGGAATGTGTTAGAATCCAGGTTTTGCCACTTTCCATCAGAGTGATTTTATGTAAATTACTTAATTTCTCTGAGACTCACTTTTCTCATTTGTAAGAAAAAATGAGAACGTATACCTTACACAGTTGTTTCTAGGTTTAACTATATGATGTACGTGGGTAAGGAGCCTGGAATATCCCGTAAATAAATATTAGTTCATTGTCAAGAAATAAAACCCATATATAGTCTAATCAGTGTTGTCTAGATTATTTTGGGAGGAATGGAGTCAAGGTTTGAATTGTAATGCGTATGAATTCATGTATCCTCAGGGTTATCACAGTAACAGTCACTCAGAAGCGTTCTTTAAAATGTATATTATACTGCATTTAAATACATCATTTGCTTTATTTGTGAGATGTTGCTCTGACATTTATTGTCTCTGATTTGGGTTTTTAATCCCTCCCTTGAAAACAAACTCTGTCCTTGTTACTCATATAGTCAAGAATCTTTAATAGCTACCAATTACCCGGGTCCAAGCTCCTTAATCTACCTTTCTATTTTTTACTTCCACTACTCATTTTAGAAGGCCCTGGCTGGTGCAAACAATTAACGTGCTAGGTTGCTAATTTGAAAGGTTGGAGGTTCAAATCCACCCAGAGGTGGTACCTCGGAAGAAAGGCCTAGTGATTTACTTCTGAAAACCCTGCCAAGCACAGTTCTACTCTGACACTCGCGGGGAAGCAGTGAGTGGGAATCACTCGACAGCAACTGGTTGTTTGGTTGTTTAATATTCATTTTAACTTATCTTAGCTTTCAGCAAAAGCAGATCATTCTTTAATTCATAAATGTGCCCTGGACTTTTTTATATCTGTTATTTCCTCTGCTTGGTATGCCACTGCCATCTTCTCATTAGTTGAAATATAACTTCGCCTTTAAAGTCTACTTCAAATATGTGACAAATCAAATATATTCCTCCCTTCCTCCCTGCCAGAAGTAATCCAATTTTCTCTAAGCATTTTTTTTGTACTTCTCTTCCTTTGTATATTTTGTTCCTTTCTTCTTCATTAGTTTTGAGTACCATTTGCATGTCACCACGCTAGATACTCTGGAGGATGAATAAAACACCACCCCAACCTCAAAAACAAACAAACAAAAAACCTTACAATTTAGATAGATAAAGAAAGTAAGTATATAAGCAAATGGAGAGGACAGAAGAATATAGATACAGGTCTTACACACTGAAAGATTCAATGATGAACATTAAGACAATTGGTCAAGTGGATAAAGTTAGGTGAGAAAGACCAGAATCATCACCTTATTTAAAAAATATATATAATTTGCTAAACTCAGAATGATGGACTAAAACTACATTTTAGTAATTCAAATGGAAGTGACACCTATACACATACTAGCCAAATGATAAGTTTCAAACTCACCAATGTTCTAGTAGTGCGATCAGTTGAGACTTGTAGCACATAAATGCATTCATTTTAATGGGGGTTTTGATCAGAATGATTCTTGGAACAGTTTCACAATTTTCTGAATAGACAGGCAATAGCTTTATAAATTTTAATTTTGTTGTTTCTAGTATATAATAATATTTAAACACTCAGCAGAAAATTCTGTTTGTTCTAATGACCACATCTCCCCTATTCATTCAACAAATCTGACTTTGGACAAAGCACTTTACTAGGCACCAGGGATACAATGATGAATAACACATGGTCCTGTCTTCAAAGAGCTCAAAGAAACAGACCCTCAAACAACTAATTACAATATGACATCTTTTTAGCAATATTATATATGAAGTGCTATATACATGTGTGGTAGGATGATTGGGGTTAAGCAGGGAAGTCTTCACAGAGGTATTGACATTTGAGTTTAGTCAAACTAATAAAGGGAAGCAGAGCTATGGTCAATTAAAAACACATACCAATGCACAATGCTGTATGTTTGGCTTTGCAATTTGTTATTAATTGCATTTGAACATGTCTGTGTCTGTTGTCTGGAGAATCCTTTTCAAATCAAATCATAAAACCATGGAGTGAAGTCCTGATTTAAGGAGTAATCTGGAAGCAGTTTGATCTGATCAGTCTTTTCTCTTTTTTCCTTATACACGTCAAGAAAAAACTATACTCCAATTTAAGTCCTCTGAATTTCAATTCCAAAAATGTCTCCCAATTCTATTTATTCTCTTCAACCCCTACTGTCATTGTCCTCATCTTCTCTTGGCTGGATTAGAGCAAGTGGTCTCTCCTAAAATACTGTGTGAGAGAGACAGAGAGCGCCTTCGCCGTCAACTAGATTCCGACTCATAGCGACCCTCTAGGACACAGTAGAACTGCCCCATAGAGTTTCCAAGGAGCACCTGGTGGATTTGAACTGCCAATCTTTTGGTTAGCAGCCATAGCACTTAACCACTACACCACCAGGGTGAGAAGTTCTCCTCCTTCCACAACTTTTCTGGAGAGACACTTCCGGTGATGATTGTCTTTTTCTTCTCAGCAGAGGTGGAGGAAGAAAGCAAGCAGGCAAGAGGGAGGAGAAATACAGAAACCTCCACCTTAACTAATTATATTTCAACGCGTCTCTTTAATGTGCGAACACATCTCCAAAGTCTCTGAACATTTCACGGAGAATAGCAACTTCTTATCATTTAAAC
The DNA here is from genome assembly GCF_000243295.1 of Trichechus manatus latirostris. Lineage (NCBI taxonomy): Eukaryota > Metazoa > Chordata > Mammalia > Sirenia > Trichechidae > Trichechus > Trichechus manatus. Next base: position 17,169,537 of record NW_004443939.1, on the reverse strand, counting down.
ATATTAGCATTGGTAGTTAATCTCCTTTTTTAAGACTAGAGTCTATGTTTTGCAGCTGCTGGATGCTCCATATTACTCTAATAGAAACAAACAAGAGATTACACCTACCTTCAAGATTCCGTGTTTGGCCCATTACCCTGGGCCAAGCCAGCGGACCCCAACTCTGTGGCTTACGGGTTGGGTCTCTAGTCCTTACCCTGTGATCACTCCAGAGGGTCTATGACCAGGGCTGAGAAGCCTCTCAAGACTCCTGCTGTCACCTCAGGTTGGGGGTCCCTGAAAAGAGCAGAATCTGGTAGGACCACTTCCAGCTTCCCGGGCACGGAAGCGGGGCTTCCAGGGGGGCTTCTGGGGCCTCTTGGGAGCCGCTGAGAAAGACTGCCTTGGTTTCTGCATTGTGAGACTCCAAATTTTATTTGCTGGGAAGGTTTGTAAACTTAAGCCCAATCATGACAGTAGTCCTGGGGATTTTTGTTATTCTTTCCTACTTTGCTTTTGAATTCGTACCTTCCTGGTACACCCAAGTGTCAAATTCCAGCCAACACTCCAAGTCTTTGTATTCTATCACTGGTATTGTACAACCTTTGGTTTTCTACTATCTAGTACAAACAATTCCAAAACTTGCTTTATTTCAGCCCTATAGTAATAGCCAGATCAGCAAGGTAACCGTTCTCAGCTTGTAAAATGGAGCTTGAAAAGAAACCCAGAAAATCTGCCAGTAGCCTTGCCCTCTCTTGCAGAAAGAACGTTAATTTCTTTATGACCTGGGTTGCCTCATACTGCCACCCATGTCTGCTTCTCCAACTAAATAAGCCTTTCTAAACCAATCTTGCATTCTCCAAAAATTACATTGAAATTGCAATTCCAATTTCAGTGTGATCACCACAATGCCTTCCTGGCTCTTGGTGGTTTTGCAGGACAACGAAACTTGCTCTAGATTTGCCCCTTTATATTATAACCGCAGATGCCAGTCAGTCATGATTTAAGCACACTCTTGACTTTGTCAAAGGTAATGTATTCTCTGGATAAAGAGTCTTTTTTGTATTTTACTTTATTTTATTTATTTCTTTTAACATACATTGTTATGAGACCCCAACCGCTCACCCCATTCTGCTACAGCACACTCCTCCCCTCCGCCCCTGATTCCCCATGAACATTCAACCAGCTCCTAACTCTCTCTGCCTTCCCCTCCCACCTCTGGACAGAAGCCGCCCCTTTGGTCTCTTATATCTACTTGCCTAAGAGGCACATTCTTCACGAGTATCACTTTATGTCCCACAGTCCAGTCCAATCCCTGTCTGAAGAGTTGGCCTC
>NW_004443939.1:17112995-17166103 GCF_000243295.1 Trichechus manatus latirostris | reverse complement strand
CAATATCCTTACTCAACCTTGGGTTCCCTATCACCAGCTTCCTTGTCCCCTTCTGCATTCTGGCCCTTGTCACTGGACTACTGTACCTCATTAGTTCAATTTGGTGTAGGCTTCTTTTGTTACTCTTTCTACTTGTTCCAGTTGTAGGGTTAGTGCTTTGATTTTGAGCCTTTCTTGTTTTTGGATGTGTGCATTTATTGCTATAAACTGACCTCTGAGCACTGCTTTTCCTGTGTCCCAAAGGTTCTGGTAAGATGTGTTTTCATTCTCGTTTAATTCTATGAATTTCTTTATTCCATCCTAAATTTCTTCTATAACCCAGTAGTTTTTGAGCAAGGTGTTGTTTAGTTTCCATGTGTTTGATTTTTTTTTCCTTGCTTTTTGTGTTGTTGATTTCTACTTTTGTGGCTTTATGGTCAGAAAAGATGCTTTGTAGTATTTCCATGTTTTTAATTTTGTTAAGGCTTGCTTTATGGCCTAATATGTGGTCTATTCTGGAGAATGTTCCATGTGCGTTGGAAAAGAAAGTATACTTGGCTGCTGTTCAGTGCAGAGTTCAGTATATGTCTATGAGCTCAAGTTGGTTGATTGTAGCATTTAGCTCTTCTGTGTCTTTGTTGAGCTTCTTTCTGGATGTTCTGTCCCTCACCGAAAGTGGCGTGTTGAAGTCTCCTACTACTATTGTGGAGCTCTCTATCTCTCTCTTCAGAGCTGTTAGAGTTTGTTTTATGTATTTTGGAGCCCCGTTGTTGGGTGCGTAAATATTTATTATAGTTATGTCACCCTGGTGTACTGACCCTTTAATCATTATATAGTACCCTTCCTTATCTTTGTGGTGGATTTTACTTTAAAGTCTATTTTGTCAGAGATCAATATTGCCACTTCTGCTCTTTTCTGAGTGTTGTTTGCTTGATACATTTTTTTCCATCCTTTGAGTTTTAGCCTGTTTGTGTCTTTAAGTCTAAGGTGCATCTCTTGTAGACAGCATATAGATGGATCATGCTTTTTTATCCAGTCTGTCACTCTCCATCTCTTTATTGGTGCATTAAATCCGTTTACATTCAGTGTAATTATTGATAGGTATGAATTTAGTGCTGTCATCCTGATATCTCTTTTTGTGTACTGTTCACAGTTTCTTTGTTCTCAATTTTCTGTGCTGAGTCATTTTTCTTTATGTATTTTTTTTTTCATCTTTTTCTTTGTTGTAGATTTTGTGTTTGCTGGGTCTTTATGTTTTTCTACTTTTTTATTTTGATTTGTAGGATTGTTAGATTCCTTTGTGGTTACCTTAATATTTACCCCTAATTTTCTAAGTGTATACCAGTATTTTATTACTTTATATCGCCTTAACTTCCCCTCCATATAGAAAATCAGTGTCTCCATTTTTTAAGTTCCTCTTTTTTTTTTAAATATTATCTTCTTTTCTTTTTTTTAACATATTGATATCTGTTTCCCTATTTTCAATGTTTTAGCTTTGATGTAATTTTGATTTCCATATCTGAGTCAATATCTTGTTGCTCTATCCTGTGTTCTAGTCTTGCGTTGTTAGCTGGTGTTATTGATTATCTAACCGTAGGACTCCCTTTAGTATTTCTTGTAATTTTGGTTTGGTTTTTGCAAATTCCCTGAACTTCTGTTTATCTGGAAATGCCCTAATTTCACCATCATATTTGAGAGACAGTTTTTCTTGTTATATAACTCTTGTGTGACAGTTATTTTCCTTCAAGGTTTTAAATATGTCATCCCATTGCCTTCTAGCCCGCATGGTTTCTGCTGAGTAGTCTGAGCTTATTCTAATTGACTCTCCTTTGTAGATGGCTTTTCTTTTATCCCTAGCCACTCTTAGAATTCTCTCTTTATCTTTGGTTTTGGTAAGTTTGATTATAATATGCCTTGGTGACTTTCTTTTGGGATCTACCTTACGTGGGGTTTGATGAAAATCTTGAATAGATATCTTCTCATCTTTCATGATATCAGGGAAGTTTTCTGTCAACAAATCTTCAACAATTTTCTCTGTATTTTCTGTTATCCCCCCCGTTCTGGTACTCCAATTACTCGTAGGTTATTTCTCTTGATAGAGTCTCACATGACTCTTAGAGTTTCTTCATTCTTTTTAATTCTTTTATCTGATTTTTCCTCAAATAAGTTGGTGTCAAGGGCTTTATCTTCAATGTCATTAATTCTAACTTCTACTGCCTCAATTGTGCTCCTATGACTTTCTATTGAGTTGTCTAATTCTGAAATTTTATTGTTAATCTTCTGGATTTCTGATTGCTGTCTCTCTACGGATTCTTGCAGCTTATTAAATTTGGCATTATGTTCTTGAATAACTTTTTTAAGTTCCGCTTACTGTGTGTGTACGTTGTCTGGCTGTTTCTGCATTCTCCCGAATTTCTTTTCTTATTTCTAGAAGAGTTCTGTATATTAATCTTTTGTATTCTCTCTCTGGTAATTCCAAGAAGTTGTCTTCCTCCAGAGAATTTATTGATTCTTTATTTTGGAGGATTGCTGAAGCCATCATGGATTGCCTCTTTATGTGACTTGATATTGACTGTTGTCTCTGAGCCATCAATAATTTATTATAATTTTATTTTGTGTTTACTTAGTGAGACCTAGCTTCTTATTTTGTTTTGTTTTGATATGCCCAAATAGGCTGCTCGTGTGCGCTAGTTTGATTTATGACACCTTTTGACCTCTAATGTCCTGTCACCAGGTAGTTGGTTCTGTAACTATGTATGTGCAAGCCGGAGTTCGTTAAAATTTCCTATATGGGATCAGCTCAGGTGTGCAGGCAGTCGATCACCAAGAGTGTGATGCAGGCTCTCACCCCCAGTTCTAGAGAAGCATGGGTGATTGGTGCAGGCACTGGACTCTGGCTGTGGTAGGGGATCATGCGCTGAGCCAGGCAGGGGGTCGATGGCTGCCCGAGAGTCTGAAAGAAAATTGTGTCCCTATTCTCTGGGGTGAATAGGTAGGTGAGTTTTGCAGTCAGGCTAAGAGCACCCCACTATGTTGGCTGCAAAGATTCGAGGGCACCACTTTTTCTTGAACTCCTGAAGCAGGTGACTAGGTACTTTAGGAAATATCACCTGTCCTCAAGACCCTGCTGCAGATTGACAAAAGTGCCTACTTGAGGGGCAGGGCTGTTTCGAGGATCACAAGTCTGCCCGTTCACAGCTGAAGCAGTTGAAGTTAAACTTCAGCTATTTTCCCTGTTGTACTGTGGTAGTGAGGGCTAATGGTGTTGAGATGGGTCCCCACAAGTCTATACAGGGGTGTATGGCACTCAGAGTCTTCGGACCCCTGATTTCTATGGCCAGCAAAGGAGTTATGCCTGTGTTCCTGGCCTAGGGGAGCCAGCAGCTTATTTGTTCCCTCTCCAAGGCCAGGAGAATGGGTCAGGGCACCTTTTGGGATCTATTTCCGGCCCAGTGGACTCCCAGTGCAGAGCGGGGAGGGAGGCAGTAAAAGGAAGAGAGGTTTTTCCAAAATCCGGTGGAGAGCGCAGAGTTAGGAGGTAAAAGGGAGAGAGGTTTTTTCCAAATCCAGTGCGGTAAAAGGGAGAGAGGTTTTTTCCAAATCCAGTGCAGAGCACAGATGTTGGAGGTAAAAGGGGGAGAGGTTTTTCCCAAATGGGCTTTTTTTTTTTTTTTTTTTAACTTTCTGCGAAAGGGTGTGCGCATGTACTTATCCTAGCCTCTTGGGAGCTGCTCTTCACTGGTTCGGACCGTCCAAGCAGAATCTCTGCTGCTGGGTCTCTCTCGTTGTGGAAACTGCTTCTCGAGTGCATGGGCAGCACAGCTGTTTGCCTGCTTCACCGCGGTCCGGCGTGGCTGTGTCTCTGCTGTGTCACCGCCGCAGCTCTAGCACTCCTCACCTCTTCCAAACGGTCTTCCTCTCTGGTATGACTCAGTTGGATTTCTTAACTTTGTCTTGTTCAGGGCTGCCAGATGTTCACATAGCATCAAATCACTTGTTTTTCCAGGCTTTGTTGTAAGAGGGATGTAGAAAGCATCTAACTAGTCTGCCATGTTGACCATGCCCCCGGAGAAAGAGTCTTAATCCGAGAAGCTAACAAAGTTTATGATACCTCTAGAGTAGTCACAAACAGGAAATCCAATTTATACAAATACCCATCTTAAACTTTTAAGGTGAAAAGGGAATAGAAAGTTGAAGAATTTAATCTTCAGGAACTTTTATTAAGATCTTTTGACATGTTTTCTTCTACTTTCTCATTACTGGGCACTTCCAAGACTTTTGCTCCAACTGAACTCTTTCTATTTCACCCTCTCCTCACTATCTTGCTCCCTTGATTCCTTGTCTCCTCTACACCTTGCCCAGGCTCACACAACATCTTTCTAATATGTCTTTTTTCCCCAGTGTTCACAGACTCTTGGGGAGTGATACACATCTGCTCTGTCTCATAAAAACCAGCAGAAACCTCAAAAAAATTATGCTAAGTTAAAGAAGCCAGTCTCAAAAGACTACCAACTGTATGATTCCATTTATATGAAAAGTCCAAAAAAGGAAAATCTACAGAGAAAAAAAGCAGATAAGTGGTTGCCTGGGGTTGGGAAGGCAACGGTGATAAGACTGGGAATTGACTGCAAATGGGCACGAGGGACTTTTTTTGGGGGGTGATAAAACTGGAATGTGGTGATGGTTGTACAACTCTATAATTTCAGTATATTTTCAGAACTATGTATGTGTGTATGTATGCGTGGATATGTATGTGTATTTTTTTCAGCCTTCTCTATACTCAGGAATATATATATATATATATATATACTGTTTATTGTTGTCAAGTGCTGTAAAGTCAACTCCAACTCATAGGGACCCCATGTACAACAGAATGAAACTTTGCCTGGTCCTTTGCATCCTCACAATCATTCCTATGTTAGAGCCCATTGGTGCAGCCACTGTGTCAATCCATCTCCTGAGGGTCTTCCTATTTTTTGCTGACCCTCTACTTACCAAGCGTGATGTCCTCCTCCAGGGATTAGTCCCTCCTGATAACATGTCCAAAGTAAATGACATGAAGTCTCGCCATCCTCTCTTCTAAGGAACATTGTGGCAATACTTCTTCCAAAGCAGATTTGTGTGTTATTCTGGCAGTTCATGGTATATTCAATTTTCTTCTCCAACACCATAATTCAAATGCATCAATTCTTCTTCAGTCTTCCTCATTCATCGTCCAGCTTTCGCATGCATGTGAGGCAATTGAAAATACCATGGCTTGGGTCAGGCGCACCTTAGTCCTTAAAGTGACATCTTTGCTTTTTAACACTTTAAAGAGGTCTTTTGCAGCAAATTTGCCCAGTGAAATACATTGTTTGACTTCCAGACTGCTGCTACCATGAGCATTGATTGTGGATCCAAGTAAAATGAAATCCTTTACAACTTCAATATTTTCTCCATTTATCATGATGTTGCTTACTGTTGAAGTTGGGAAGATTTTTGTCTTCTTTATGTTGAGATGTGATCCATAACGAAGACTATAGACTTTGATCTTTGTCAGTAAGTGCTTCGATTCCTCTTCACTTTCAGAAAGCAAGGTTGTGCCATCTACATATCACAGGCTATTAATTAATCTTCCTTCAATCCTGATGCCGCGTTCTTCTTGATACATTCCAGCTTCTCAGATTATTTTCTCAGCATACATATTAAATAAATATGGTGAAAGTATACAATGCTAGTGCACACTTTTCTGATTTTAAACCGTGTAGTAGCCCCTTGTTCTGTTCAAATGACTGCTTTTTAGTCTATGTACTGGTTCTGCATGAGCACAATTAAATGTTCTGGAATTCTCATTCTTTGCAGTGTTGTTCATAATTTGTAATGATCCACACAGTTGAATGCTTCTGCATAGTCAATAAAACACAGGTAAACATCTTTCTGGTATTCTCTGCTTTCAGCCAAGATCCATCTGACAGCAGCAATGATAACCCAAGTTCCACATTCTCTTATGATTCCAGCTTGAATTTCCGGCAGTTCCCTGTCAATGTACTGCTGCAACCATTTTTGAATTATATTCAGCAAAATTTTACTTGCATTGATGTTAATGATATTATTTGATAATTTTTGCATTCCGTTGGATAGCCTTTCTTTGGAATGAGCAAAATTATGGATGTCTTCCGGTCAGTTGGCCAGGTAGCTGTCTTTCAAATTTCTCGGCATAGACAAGTGAGCACTTCCAGTGTTGTTTCCATTTGTTGAAGCATCTCAGTTGGTATTCTGTCAATTCCTGGAGCTTTGTTTTTCATCAGTGCCTTCAGTGCAGCTTGGACCTCTTCCTTCAATACCATCAGTTCTAGATCATATGCTACCTCTTGAAATGGCTTTTCCTATGAATAACTCATTGGTTTGCAAAATTCAACAATGCGATCTCTAGTGTTTTTTCTATGACCAAAGCCATGTTTTCCAACTACTAACCCTTCTTTGTTTCCAACTTTCCCATTCCAATCGCTAGTGATTATCAATGCATCTTGGTGGCTTGTTTGATCAATTTCAGACCACAGAAGTTAGTAAATATCTTGATTTTTTTTCACCTTTAGCATTAGTGGTTGGTGCATAAATTTGAATAACAGTCGTATTAACTATTATATGACTATCTATATATTTTTATATATACAAAGTGAAATCTGTGAGAGCTGGAACTGGACAGACTGCCTTGTTTTTCCAGGTCTTGCAATTTTTCCGCCTTTGGCATTATGCAGTCTTACCACTTTTCTATTGCCTTCTATTAGTGGGAAATATTTGAGTTTTCCTTCTCTGTCAGGTTTCTGTCTTACATATGTTCTGGCTTTTGCAGATTTTACTGTACTAAGGTATATATATTCCTGAGTATATACAGGATTGAATACCCTTTGCTTTGTTAACAGGATAGCTAGATTGGTTATACTATGACAGTGGTGTCCTGGTATCAAATTTTAGATCTAATCCCAGGTTCTTGCCATTCAAATTGTTTCCAAGTATATTTTTTCCAAAGTGTTATTATAAATATTAGCAAACATATAGTGCTTGCTATTTTTTGAAGTGGAAGAATTATGATTATGAAATTGGTGGCACAGTGGTTAAGAGTTCGGGTGCTAACCAGAAGGTTAGCAGTTCAAATTCACCAGCTGCTCTTTGGAAACCCTATGGGGCAGTTATACCCTGTCCTACAGGGTCGCTATGAGTTGGAATTGACTTGATGGCAACAGGTATTACTAGCGAAGAGTGTAAATATTTAGTCTCTTAACTTTATCTGGATATTGGGAAATTTGTTTTGTGCCTGTGATTCATTTTCAAACAGACATGCAGAAAGAGCTTAAAAGAGTTTTCTTGTAATATGTTTATCTGCCTTTGTTACCAGTTCCTGGAGGATAGGCCCTGTTTTCTCATGGTATATAATTTAACATAACATAATTAGGTACTTAATTCATGCTTTGTTATTTTGACAAATGTTCTCCATTCTTAACAGCAAATTACATTAACTCAAATACTTCCTGACATCTTACATGGCCCCTTTAATTGATTATGTTTCTGTAATGGGTAGAGAGTGGTGACCATTATTAAATCTAAAGATAATTATTTTATTCTAGTTTATGTTTCTCTTGGAGAATGGATAACCATATGTAGCACTATCTTTTTCTTTCTTTTTTGGGGGGGGGTGTATAAGCATTTTTTTTTAAAATTTTTTATTTTTTTATTTTATTTAATTTTTTATTGTACTTCAGGTGAAGGTTTACAGAACAAATAGTTTCTCATGAAACAGAAGTACACATGTTGTTTTATAACAGCACTACCTTTTTCTTAAGGGATACTTTTTGTTTTTGTTTTTATTTACTAAGGCTATTTAGTCAAATTCTGGTTTAATAAGCATATCCTACTACTCATGAATGTACAGTCAATAGATTATTTCTAAACAGCAGTTAAATAGGAATTATTATTATTTAAATAACAATAGATGTATATAACCACATTTTATACGCCTACAATTTTACCAAGTGTTTTTAAATATATCTAGAGACTGTAAACATACAACTTTACAAAATCAACACATTTAATATTTTTGTTAAATTGGTATGTGAAATTCCTCTCAGAATAAGATTAGTGACATAAACGTTGTGAATGACTTTATAATCATTTATGCTTGTTGGAATATTAACAGTGACATACAACATTTACAATGGGCAAAAATGAATCAAGTATTATATTCAATGGTATTTAGTTTAACTTTTTACTTTTATAATCACTTCTGCTGATGCAACTTTAAACCATCCCAACTTTGACAACAGTTATTCGAGGTACCTCTTAATATCTTTTCATTAAAGAGGTTTCTTTTATCCTACATATACAAGATCTCAACTGTAATATGCTATTATAAGAACAGGAACATAACACGGCTTACTTCAGTAAGGTCATGCCAACCAAATACTTATCTTACAGAATTACTGCACATTGCTGCAGACTTTCACTGTAGCCATATGACTTTTAAGCTTTAACATGCAAAGTCCAGTTTCTCACTGGGAATAATAGAGGCAGAACAGGAGTATTTCTTTACTCTGTAAAGCCTCTTTCATGCAGAATGTATTAATCTCTAAAATGAATTTTAGAAAACTAAGTGATATTTTAAAAGGTAGCATGATTCAATAAGAACATGTTATGAAACTACATAAAAATAACCCAATTTATTTTAAAGAAATGTCAGATTTACTTCTGTGTTCTTGGAATAGCATATACCTTTCAGTACACAGTTTCTATGAGATTTATGCAATATATGTAAAAATGACAGGAGTCAATTAGCATATGGCACACAGAACTAAAAACAAAACAATGTTGTATTATCCAAACACAATTAAGTAGATTTATGAATTTTTGCATACATGTCTTCATAATTACTCATGGAAAAAATCAGCACTTACATCATTTTAACTCAAAAAATTAACATCAACTTTCGTATGTGCTTTTTTCACAAAAGGCTATGTATCCTAGGACAAAATTTCATATTTTATATATTTTATGTAATTGGAATACATTAAATCAGAATAGAAATACCCAGAAAAGTATATTTTAGCTCTGAAGAATATGTTTTGCATAACATGGCATAGTTTGTAATTTCCTAGAGAGTGAAATAAAAGAAACGAAAAAACTAGGAAAAATTATTAAGCTCCATATATCCTACTAATATCTGTTTTATAAAAAAGGTCCTTCAAATTATATTTAATCAAGTAATAGCTATTGTTCTAACAGCTATTTTAAGTACTATTTTAAACAATCTTCCCTTGTTCCAAAAAGGAGTTAAGATGCGGTGAAGGAGGAATATGCTATTCTGTATGAGGCATCATCAATATGATCACCTTCCTATGTTGAATTTCAAACTCTTCGAATTTTCAATATACATCATATCATACTTCCAAAACATATGCATAAAGTGTTAGAAGTTAATGCACCAGTGCTGTCGATTGTTATTTATTTTGCAAAAAAATCATTACAGAGACTCATTTTACATGCAAATTGAAATGCTATAAGCCATTGAACTGTGCAAATAAAGCCAATGTGGTTAATTAACAAATATGTTTTACAGCTACAAAATAACTGGTTCACATTAAAATACATAAGATGAAAGGATACATAAAACCTGTCAATCACCGGCATTTCATATTTTGATTTGAGTGTCATCTGGGAATAATCTTTCACTCTCCAAAATAAGTTTACAATGGAATCTCATCAGGGAGTACTGGGCAACTGTATTTAATCTCTCAAGAAATTAACCGACTTGAGAAATTCTCTTCTATACTGTATTAGAAGTACTTTTCAAATGATAGCTTATTCTGATTTATTTTTTAAAAAATTTTATACAAAAATTATATGTGACAGCAGCTTTGCATAACAAACAGTAAAATAAATTTGACAAAAACATGAGTATTAATGTTTTTCTGAGACTGATAAAATTTCATATTCATTGAAAGTTAAGGCAGTGAACGCACTTGGGGAAAAAACCAGTTTTCTCTATATTAATTAGAAAATTAATTGCTAAATTTTAACAGGACCAAACATTTTGCGCAACACTAAGCAGTAAGAAGGCAGCCCCCATCAGCAGGTAGCACACCAAAAATGTTTGGTTTCATAATATAGTTTGGGAGAACTACCTCTACAAAGTCTATTCGTGCTGATGCTCCTGATGCTGCCATTTCTGGTGCCCGAAAAGCTGCTGCCTCCACATCCTCTGCTGTAGGTGTCACTGTATAGCCTCAGGCGATTGGGTAAGGGGCACACTCTGGATCTTCAGATGCTAAGATGAAAAAAATCAATTTCAATGCCCAAAAGATGGAACTCCTAATGCAGAAGGTGACTAAAATAATAACCAATTGGTCTATGGTACAGGGAGGTAGAAAGTTTGTTTCGTTGTTTTAACGTAACTCCCCAGAAGTAAATTTAAAGTAAGATTTCTGTAAAAAAGGTATAGCCCTAGAATTAGATAAAATATTGGATAAAATAGTAACACAAAAATTAAACTCAGAGTGGAATTGAACCAGATGACTAAAAACATGCATACTTCCTTAAGGAGCAAGCAAAACTTTGATATAAAGATCATCTAGTGATGAGCCATTCTCATGAAAATGACTTGCTTAAACTAGTACTTCTAAGGTTATTTCTGCTTATTTAAATTAGCTCTCTACAGTAACATGTATTATTGATCATGCTATTGAAGGCAGAATAAGAATACTAAAAAAAACCCAAACCCATTGCCACAGGACAGAGGAGAACTGCTCCATAGGGTTTCCAGGGAGCAGATGGTGGATTCAAACTGCCAGCATTTTGGTTAGCAGCCACAGCTTGCCATAGCTCTTAACTACTGCACCACCAGGGCTCCAGGATAAGAATGGACCCACTGGTAGCTTACCCTGAGTTTCAATGTCCCTTTCCCTCTCTGGAAATAAAAAAATATGATTTGTGAACTTTCCCTATTTTGTCAAGTTTTCTTCTCAAATATATCAGTTGCCATCATCTATAGAATAATTTAACTTATTCTGTATAGTGTTTGAAAAACCCTATGAAAAATTATCACTGAAAGACACCAGTGAGAGATATATGTGTAAGTGGACACATACTGTAGGAGAATACATTTAATTATACTAAAAGAATTTTGATTGGAAGAATGTTTTGGGTTGTAAAAAATAATCATTCTTCCCATTTATTAGCTATTAAATATTTAAATAGAAACTTTTGCTTGGAATCTTTTTGTTTTAATAAAAATATATAATTTGTATCTTGAGAAATAATTTTTAAAAGCATTGACTTGACTGCAAAATGATAAATGCATATATTAGAAATAAATCATTTACAAAAGTATTTACTATCTCTGGAAACACAGCAGTAACTCAAATTAATATGTCATGCCTATTTCAAATTAAACCAGTTAAGTAATGATCTTTTTTATTTAAAAAAATTGTCATTTTTTGACAGTCTTTTTTACAACTTTTGCACCTGAATTCATTGCATTTAATATACTGTACAGTGACAAATGACCACAAATTATAATAACAGATTCTTACTGAACATAATTTTTCAGCAGGAGCCATCCAGAATCAATTAATCATGCTATTACTCTAATTTTGCTCTCAATTTTTTCCAGAAAAGCCACCAATCATATATTTCAATTAATAAGCTTTACATATTTATAATCTTTGATGTGCTACATTTTATTCAAATTAATTAAATGCTATGATTTTACTAACATATATTAAATTAAAAATTGCATATACTTAAATAGCAAAACACAAAGCAAATGAGAGTTTCTCAGATAAGTGTAATTATGGTTATACATAACAGTAAATGATGATCAAATACCCTGGCTTGATTAGAAATTTCTCTTTGCTCCATCTAAAGATACTTTTATATTTTCAATTAAAAAATAAAAATGTAATATTTCATTACAATATTTTTTGCATACAACTGAAATTAGTGCACATTAATCTTAAAGCGTTTTCACAGAAGGCAAGAAGTATAGTCCTTGAATCCACATAATTATTAATTACACTTGAACTTAGCAAATGTTCCAAAAGTCAAACAATTTGATGCATACAATAGGTACATTGGGAACGCACATAAACTATTTGAAAAAATTACTTATCTGCATGTTTAATTGACAGGCAATATGTATACAGATTCTTTGTAAGGATATTTTGCCATAGATTTTGCTAGAAGTTTAGTTTTATTTTATTTATTTGGATGTAATATTAAGTAGCCATTTAAAAGAGGTACATACTTATAAATAATACAACTATTTCACATGATTATCTGATAATTAACTTTCCCAATGTATGTTTATTAAATTCACATTCTTACTTTGGTGATAGAAGGACAATAACCATGTGCCAAACATTACAAAGAATATTTTATTTTTAAATATCCAACTATATTTTGTAAATTAGAAGTGAGTAATGCTGTGTAGTTCAAATTCAAGCTCAAGTTAAATATAATCGTGCATTTTTGTGCATTTTTCTTGGGTAATTTTGAAGTATGAAACTGTATAGCTGCCAAACTCAAAACAATGAAATCTTAGTGTTTTGTCTCTGTTCTCTCTGTCCTTGTCATTTTGCCTTCTCATAGGGCATATTGATTATCTAAGAATGGAATTGTCTAACAGAACAGCAGTCAGTATTCTCATCCTACAATTGAACCAGCCCAGATTCAACACTAGCTAAAAGCTTAGAGCATTGCAGCATACAATTTAGCTTTGAAGACACGGCACAAGTACAAATCATTTTCTTTAAATATCAAGCTGATTAACAGACAAATCTTTATAATTGCAAGCAATATTTTATTCTTTAAGCCTATTGTGTAAATTTTCCCAATATATGTGTCATTTTCAGTATGAGATTATTAAAGCTCAATGAATTAAGAATGTTGTTATCAGAAAACACAATCATCTTTCAGAGTAGCTTTTAGCTGACCAGCAAAAAGATATAGAGCATATACTTTTTTTGTATATAAAAGGTTGAACTAATCGAATGTAATTGTTTTTGAGCTAAATCAACTTTTGAAACGCTATTGCTCTAAAATATACAGTCATGCATCACTTAATGTCCACGATACGTTCTGTGAAATAGGACGTTATGTGATTTGGACGTTGCGCGGACACCATATTCTATACAGGCAGTCCCCAGGTTACAAGCGTCCAACTTGCGTACAACCTGTAATTAAGAACCAACTCCCGTAAAATCTACTATATTAAAAATTTGAGGTACATACGATGGTTAGTAATAATAAACAGGCTCCAGGCAGTGCAATTGCTTTGTATCCAAAAGACGTGAGATGTGTTGTGTGTGGGAAGTTGTTGCTTCACTGTGTCAGGTTATGAGTTATGTCTGCTATGTCCCATTCTCCAATCTGGATTTCTGAATTTATGGGATCATGGGTGTATACACGGTCAGACATTGCCCGAACAGACACTATTTGGTGCATGACTATACCTTATAACATTTGCAATATTTTGTTGATAGCCTAAAGTATTTCAAAGGAGTTTAACATATAAATGGAAGAGTACTTTATCTGTGGCTTCCAAGTCACTTTAGAATAAGGAGTGGGTGCTTTAAGAAGTGCAAAGGGAGGGTATGACCGATTCTGTCTGGAGAAAACAAGAAATAATTTTAACCAATACACTGTGACCTGTAGAAATACAACCAGAATGCTCCTCAGAAGTGAGGATGGTGAAACTTTGGCTCACTTACTTTGGACATGTCATCAGGAAAGATCAATAGCTAGAAAAGGACAGCATGGTTGGTAAAGTAGAGGGTTGGACCACCTGGGCTCCAAACTGTATCCTAAATGTCTTTAATTGAATTGTCCCAAACTTAATTCACCATTTCCCCTCTAAAACAGCTCCTTTGTCTGGATTTTTTTTTTTTTCAACCTTCATTGATGGTGTCACCATCTTTTGGGTCACTTAAACTTGAAAAATGGAGACTTAACTTAGAGCCTTTCCTCTCATTTCTAACATCGAATAACCATAAGCCTGTGCCAACTTTATTTTCTAAATATTTCAGGAATCAGTCCCTTTCTCTCCATCTCTGTTAATACTGTCCTACATAGTATCCTGATTTCTTATCTTATTACCAAAAAAACCAAAACCCATTGCTGTCGAGTTGATTTTGACTCATAGTGACTCTATAGGCAAAGTAGAACCACCCCATAGGGTTTCCAAGGAGCGGCTGGTAGATTCAAACTGTCAGCCTTTTGGTTAGCAGCCAAATGCTTATCCACTGCACCACCAGGGCCCCTGGATTACTACAGTAGCCTGTTAATCTATCTCTTCTCCCTCAAATCTGTACTCCACATGGGTACCAGAGGAAATTTAGCCACATCACTCCCTACCTATACTCCTTCAACAGTTGCCTATAGCACATGGGAAAGCATCTTAGCAAAATAAACTGTTGTGGTATCCCATCTCCTTATTCAGCCTCCCTGACCACTCTCTGCCATCACGTTATGCTCCCACAACTCTGAATTGCTTATAGTTCCTTGCAGTACTATTTTTCTTCCCTTTGTACCTCTGCTACTGCTGTCCTTTCCACCTATTTCTATTTCTATCCAGTTCTTTAGACTCGGCTTAATCATCACCTTTCTAGGAAACCAACCCTACCCTAAGCTGATTTTTAAGTTATGCACGTAGAAAACTTGTAAAATATAGATACACAGAAGAAAAAAAATCACCATAAACTTTTACCCTAACATAACCATTATCACTTTTGAATGCTTTTTCTTGCAGCTATCTAAGGTATATTTTGTTTGTACAATTGCAACTTTACTGTACAAGCAATTTTGCATTCTGATTTCATTTAATATTATTATTTAAGCATTTTCCTATCATTTAAAAAAACACAATTTAACTGACTTCATAAAATATGCCACCAGGCTAACTTATCTTAATTAATCTAATCATTCTTCTATAACTAGAAAAACAAATGAACAATATGGTATTATACTCAAACCTCTAATTCTAGCTGTGACCACTCTCATGGTCTCTGGATCTGTATATTTTGTGGACTCTTCACCAGGACTTTTTACTAAAACTTAATAAGTCCAAAACTACATTCATTATTTCTACGTAGCACTTATCCCACCCCTCCCATCTCTCCCAAGCCTTTTTCTGTCTCCCAAACTAGAAACTAGCAGGTCTTCCCTGACTTCTCCTTCAACCCTTCCCAACTCAAATTCAAGAATTTACTAAAGTGTTTTCATTCTACCCACTAAACATATATTGTGTCTTTCCTCTCCACACCGTTGTCATTTTTAAAATTGGTTAACATGGTCTGTAGGCTATTGAAATGGTCTCCAAACCAGTCTCCCTATCTTCAGACTCTTCCTCAAATTTGCTCCATAACTGTTGTTAGTTTCCCTCAAGTTGATTCTGACTCATGGCGACCCCATGTGTGCAGAGTAGAACTGCTCCATGGAGTTCCAATGCTGCGACTTTTCAGAGGCAGAATGTCAGGCCTGTCTTCTGAGGCATCCATGGATGCGTTCAAACCACTGACGTTTTGGCTAGTATTAACCATTTGTGCCACCTAGGAGCTGCCATAGTTACCTTTTAAAACTGCAAACCTGATCATGTCACTCTTTAGCTTAAAGTTCTTCAATAGATCACAGCATTCTACAAAAGTAACTTCCAACTCTTTGGCATAGCTCTGTAGCTAGTGTTTTATATATACTATTTCATTCAAAGGAATCCCTTTAAACAAAGTATATTTTTATATTTTGAATAAAATACAATTTTATTCAAAGGGATTACATTTATGAATTCCTTTAGTATGGCAATGTATGATTGTTTTGTAAAATTCTGTATGATAGAACATTTAATAAAATGGTTTACTCAAAGAGCCTGAAAAAAAAATGTAACATATTACTCTTACTTAAGGGATAAATACATAAAAACTTTTTAAGGCTTAGTCAATTCCTAAAGGTTGAGAAAACAATAACATATTGCTACACGCATTCTTATTCTAAGAATAATTCACAAAATCACAAGCAGTAATCAATAGAGGCACACATTCATCATTTCAGACATGGAAACTTAATGGAGACTTGACGTAAGCAATAATTACCTAAGGAGCACTAATTCAGAATTTATATTCAGCGCTAACAAATTAATTTTGAAGCTAATTGAAAAGAAACTTTGCTTTGAATAAGACCACGATGAGGCATACTCATGATTTTTAAGAATGTTCTGATGGGTTCATTATATGAAACACCTGGAAACATATATCATCTTAAGGCAAGAAGTTTTTTTTTTTATTTTATTTTGTTGTTGCTATTGAGGATATACACAGCAAAACCTGCACCAATTCAACAGTTTCTACATGTACAATTCAGTGACATTGATTACTTTCTTTGAGTAGTGCAGTCATTCTCATCCTTCTTTTCTGAGTTGTTACTCCCCAATTAACATAAACTAACTGCCCCATAAGTTTTCTAATTGCTGTTGTCACTTTGATCCCATATAGACAGTTCTTGAAAGAGCATGATGCTAAGGCAGACATTTTTTACTTGTTAAGCTAAACTACTGTTTGTTAGTTTTTAAATTTTATATATAAAAATATATGTAACAAACCATTTGCCATTTTAACCATTTTTTAGTGTACAATTCCATGACATTAATTACATTCACCATATTGTGCAATCATCATTTCTGTCTGTTTCAAAAGGTTTTTCATCACCCCAAATAGAAACTCAGTGCCTCTTAAACAACAATTCCCCATGTTTCCCTACCCTCTGCCCCTGGTAACCACTAATAAACTTTGGTCTCTATGCATTTGCCTATTCTGGATATTTTATACCAGAAGAACGAACGAATCAGTGTTAGAAGAAATATAACCAGAATGATACTTAGAAGCGAGGACAGAGAGACTTTGGCTTGTTTACTTTCCACATGTCATCAGGAAAGACCAATCACTAGAAAAGGACATCAAGCTAAACTATTTTTTGGTTTTAAGAAGACTCTGGGGATATTTTTGGTTTAAGTTTTAAAGATTACCTCAGGGCAATAGTTTCAGGGGTTTATCCAGCCCTCTTGGCTTCAGAGTTTGGAGACCCTGAGAATTTGAAATTCTGTTCTGCATTTTCACTCTTTTGATCAGGATTCTTCTATAGACTCTTTGATCAAAATGGTTAGTAATGGTAGTTGGGCACCATCCAGTTCTTCTGGTCTCATGGCAAAGGAAGCATTTAGCCATATGTTCATGGAGGCATTTAGCCACACATTCCATATCCTCCTCCTATTCATGACTCTCCTTCTTCCTCTGTTGCTTCAGGTGAATACAGACCAACTGTTGTGCCATGGATGGCTGCTTGTAAGGTTTTAAGAACTCAGACATTATGCAACAAACTAGGATATAGAACAGAAGTACTAAACATGCTATTAGGCCAATTAACTGGGATGTCCCATGAAACTCTGACCCTAAACCTCTAAACTAAGGAAACAAATCCAAAGAAGTTTTGATTGTGCATAAGTAGCCTCAGAAGCTACTCTTTTTTTTTTTTTTGTCATTGTAAATATATCTATCATACAACTTTTCCAGTTCAACTTTTTACAGGTGTACAACTTATTGACAGCAATCACAATAATTGACTGTGCAACCTTACTCTCTCTTAAGAAGTTTTAGCAATAGAAAATAATTTAAAAATAAAAAAAAAACTGTGGAAACAGAGGGTCTATGTAAGTTGAAAAATTTGGATACTATCAGAATCCTAACCTCTAAAAGTTCTGGGAAGAAGGACCTGGCAGTCTATTTCTAAACAAATTGGCTAGTGAAAACCTTATGAATAACAGCAGAATATTGTCTGGTATAGTGCCCAAAAATGAGCCCATCAGCTTGGAAGACACTCAAAATATGACTGGGAAAGAGCTGCCTCCTCAAATATAGAGTCGACCTCATTGTGGTGGATGGAGTAAAGCTTTCAGTACCTTCATTTGCTGATGTGGCATGACTCAAAATAAGAAGAAACAGCTGCAAACATCCATTAGTAATGGAAGTGTGGAATGTACAATGTATGCTCTGGGAAAATTGGAAGTCGTCAAAAATGAAATGGCACACCCATGTTCATTGCAGCATTATTCACAATAGCCAAAAGATGGAAACAACCTAAGTGCCCATCAACAGATGAATGGATGAACAAATTATGTACATACAAACAATGAAATACTATGAAAATATGAAGAACAATGATGAATCCAGGGGGGCATCTCAAAGTATGGATGGGTGTGGAGGGCATTGTGCTGGGTGGGGTGGGTCGATCATAGCAGGACAAATATTGTGTGAGACCACTATTATAAAAACCCAAGACAAGGTTTACACACAGGAAAAAAAAAAAAAACTTTGATGGTTGTGTGGTGGGAGGAGAGTTGGGGGGAAGTCACTAAATGGATTGTAGACAGCTGTTGGCTTTGGTGGAGGGACAGCATACAATGTGGAGGGCTTGGTGCAGCTTGACCAAGGCAAAGCCATAGCCATGGAAGCTTCCTGGATGCAGCCAGGCATCTTAAGAGACTGAGTTTCTGGGGCTGAGGGCTGGGGACCATGGACTCAGGGGACATCCCGGTAAACTGGCATAACATAGTTTATAAAGAAAATGTTCATCCTGCTTTGGTGGGTGGCATCTGGGGTCTTAGAAACTTGCAAGAAGCCACCTAAAATACATCTATTGGTCCCACCACGTTTGGAGCAGAGGAGAAAGAAGAAAACTAAAGACACAAGGAAAATATTAGTCCAGGGAACTGATGGGCCACATGAACCACAGCCTCCACCAGCCTGAGCCCAGGGGAACTAGTGCCTGGCTACCACTGCTGAGTGCTCTGACAGTGATCACAATAGGGTTCCTGACAGGGCAGGAGAAAAGTGTAGAACATAATTCAAATTCACAGAGAAAGACCAGACTTACTAGTCTGACAAAGACTAGGGGAATTCCTGAGACTGTGGCCCCCAGATACCCTGCTAGGGCCACTCCCAAGGTCCACCTTTCAGCCGATGATTAGATAGGTCTATGGGACAGACAATGGCATACATGGGGAATGTGCTTCTTGATTCAGTCAAATGTGTGGGACCAGGTGGGCAACAATTGGCTGTGGACAGGGACAGGAGGACAGGAGGGGATGGGAAGGCTGGATGGATGGACATGGAGAGCCCAGGGTGGAAAGGGGGAGTGCTGACACATTGTGGGGATTTCGGCCAGTGTCATGGAGCAGTTTGTGTATAGATTTTTTAATGAAAGCCTAACTTGTGCTGTGGACCTTTGCCTAAACCACAATAAAATAAAAAAATAAAAAGGAATGCATAAAGACATATATCCTAGGCATTAGTGAGTTGAAATGGACTGGTATTTGGCCATTTTGAATCAGACAACCATATGGTCTACTATACCAGCAATGACAAACTGAAGAGAAATGGCGACACATTCGTTCTCAAAAAGTGCATTTCAAGATCTATGCTGAAGTTCAACACCATCAGTGACAGGATAATATCCATACCCCTACAAGAAGACCAGTTAATATGACTATTATTCAAATTTATGCACCAATCACTAATGCCAAAAACGAAGAATTTGAAGATTTTTACCAACTTCTGCAGTCTGAAATTGATCAAACATGCAATCAAGATGCCTTAATAATTACTGGTGATTGTATTACAAAAGTTGGAAGAAGGATTGGTTATTGGAAAATATGCCCTTGGTGATAGAAATGACACTGCGGATCACATGATAGAATTTTGCAAGACCAATGGCTTATTCATTGTAGATACCTTTTTTCACCAACATAAGCTGTGACAATATATGTGAACCTTGCCTGATGGAATACACAGATATAAAATCGACTATATCTGTGGAAAGAGCAATGGAGAAGCTCAATATCATCAGTCAGAACAAGGCCATGGGCTAATTGCAGAACAGACCATCAACTGCTCATATGCAAGTTCAAGTTGAAGCTAAAGGAAACAAGTCCATGAGAGTCAAAGCATAACCTTAAGAATATCCCATCTGAATTTAGAGACCATCTCAAGAATAGATTTGACGCACTGAACATTAACGACCGAAGACCAGATGAGTTGTGGGACAACATCAAGGACATCATACACAAAGAAAGCAAAAGGTCATTAAAAAGACAGGAGAGAAAGAAAAGACCAAAATGGATGTCAGAAGAGACTCTGAAGCTTGCTTTTGTATGTAGAGTAGCTACATGAAAGAAATGAAGAAGAAAAAGAACAGAACCAAAGATTTCAAAGGGTGGCTTGAACAGACAAAGTAAAGTATTATAATGAAATGTGCAAAGACCTGGAGTTAGAAATCCAAAAGGGAAGAACACGTTCAGCATTTCTCAAGTTGAAAGAACTGAAGAAAAATATTAAGCCTCGAGTGGCAGTATTGAAGAATTTATGGGTAAAATATTGAACAATGCAGGAAGCATCAAAAGAAAATGGAAGGAATACACAGAGTCACTGTACCAAAAAGGATTGGTTGATGTGCAGTCATTTCAGGAGGTAGCATATGATCAAGAACTGATGGGACTGAAGGAAGAAGTCCAAGCTGCACTGAAAGCATTGGCCAAAAACAAGCTCCAGGAATTGAAAGGATTGATGTTTCAACAAACGGATACAGTGCTGGCAGCTCCCACTTGTCTATACCAAGAAATTTGGAAGGCATTTGCCTGGTCAATCAACTGGAAGAGATCCATATTTGTGCCTATTCTAAAGAAAGGCGATCCAACAGAATATGGAAATTATCAAGTAATATCATTAATATCACACGCAAGGAAAAGTACGCTAAAAATAATTTAAAAAACAATTGCAGCAGTACATTGACAGGGAATGCCAGAAATTCAAGCTGGATTCAGAAGATGTGGAATGAGGAATATCATTGCTGATGTCAGATGGATCTTGGCTGAAAGCAGAGAATACCAGAAAGATGTCTACCTGTGTTTTATTGACTATGCAAAGGCATTCAACTGTGTGGATCATAACAAATTATGGATAACATTTTGAAGAATGGGAATCCAGAACACTTAATGTGTTCATGCAGAACCTGTACTTAGACCAAGAGGCAGTCATTCAAACAGAACAAGGGGCTACTCCATGGTTTAAAATCAGGAAAGATGTGTGGGAGGGTGGTATCCATTCATCATACTTATTCAATCTGTATGCTAAGCAAATAATCTGAAAAGCTGGACTATATGATGGAGACCTGGTGGCACAGTGGTTAAATACTACAGCTGTTAACCAAAAAGTCAGCAGTTCGAATTAACCAGCCACCCCTTGGAAACCCCATGGGGCAGTTCTGCTCTGTCCTGTAGGGTCGCTATGAGTCGGAATTTACTTGATGGCAATGAGTTTGGTTGTTTTTTGGTTTGGGACTATATGAAAAAGAACAGGGCATCAGTTTTGGAGGAAGACCCACTCACAACCTGCGATACACAGATGATACAACCTTGCTTGCTGAAAGTGAAGAGGACTTGAAGCACTTACTGATAAAGATCAAAGTCTACCACATTCAGTATGGATTATACATCAATATAAGGAAAACAAAAATCCTCACAACTAGACCAATAAGCAACACCATGATAAACAGAGAAAAGATTGAAGTTGTCAAGGATTTCATTTTACTTGGATCTACAATCAATCCCATAGAAGCAGCAGTCAAGAAATCAAATGACATATTGCATTGGGAAAATCTACTGTAAAAGACCTCTTTAAAGTCTTCAAAAGCAAAGATGTCACTTTGAGGGCTAACGTGCACCTGACCCAAGCCATAGTATTTTCAGTCACCTCATATGCATGTGAAAATTGGACAATGAATAAGGAAGACCAAAGAAGAATTGATGCCTTTGAATTATGGTGTTGGTGAAGAATATTGAATATACCATGGATTGCCAGAAGAACTAACAAATCTGTCTTGGAAGAAGTACAACTGGAATGCTCCTTGGAAACAAGGATGGTGAGACTTCGTTCCACGTACTTTGAATAAGTTATCAGGGGGGACCAGTCCCTGGAGAAGAACATCACACTTGGTAATGTAAAGGGTCATCAAAAAAGAGGAAGACCTTCTACAAGATGAATTGACACAGTGGCTGCAACAATGGGTTCAAACATAGCAATGATTGTGAGGATGGTGCAGGATAGGGCAGTGTTTCTTTTGTACATTGGGTCACTATGAGTCAGAACTGACTCAACAGCACCTAATAACAACAAAAGTTCTTTAATTTCACGTTGGGAGGTTTAAAGGATACACCTTTCTCTGTCCTGCCTTTCCACTACCAAGCCTGCTGTAGGGTGTCACACACTGTTCTTCACATTCTCTCCAATTTTATGTTCCACCTCCAGACTACCTGGATCCTACAGCTTTCCTGTCTTTAGCACAGCAAACCTGTCTCCTTTGAAAACCACAGCTCCCAGGAAGAACTTTTAGCTTTAGTCATGACTAAGTAAGGAAAAGATTCCACTCTCATTATCACCATTTATTCTTTTCTTCTTTTTAGACCTAGTGATTTAAAAATTAACAAACACTACAAACCTCCTTTTGCCTTTGCCTCCTGCGCCTTTCTATTTCAACCTTTCAGTGTTAGAATTACTAACAGAGTCCTGTTGAATTTATCTTGAGTTTAATTCCTTTGTCCATTCAAAAATTTGCCATCTTGTCAAATGCAAATATCCTTATTATTGAAAGTCAGATGAAGTATAATTAGACATAGTCATTCGTTTCCAAACATTCCATCAACCACACAATCTTCCTCTCCATTTGGCAATAGCTCCTAGAGGCTGTGTCTTCACTAGTACTGCTGGTGAATCTGAATTTATCCGGGTCACATGATGACTGCCAGGTCACCCTTGAGGTGTGTCATGGATTAGAATTATGTCCCTCTAAAAATGCGCGTATCAGTTTGACTGGGCCGTGATTCCCTGTATGGTGTGATTGTCCACCATTCTGTCATCTGATGTGATTTTCCTATATGTTGAAAATCGTACCTCTATGATGTTAATGAGGGGGGATGGGTGGCAGCTGTGTTGGTGAGGTGGGACTCAATCTACAAGATTGGATTGTGTCTTGAGGCAATCTCTTTTGAGATGTAAAAGAGAGAAGCAAGCAGAGAGTTGGGGATCTCATACCACCAAGAAAGCTGTGCTGGGAGCAGAGCACATCCTTTGGACCCGGGGTCCCTGCATGGAGAAGCTCCTAGACCAGGGGAAGTTTAATGAGAAGGTCCACAGAGAAAGTCTTTCCCTGGAGCTGATGCCTTGAATTTGGACTTTTAGCCTACTTTACCGTGAAGAAATAAATTTCCGTTTGTTAAAGCCATCCACTTGCGGTATTTCTGTTACAGCAGCACTAGATGACTAAGACAAGGTGTCTGATATTTTGTGCAGTAGCTCTGCCCAGCTGTCATTTATATAAAAGGAGCTGTCTTCAATGGCTCTCATGTTCTACCGCTTTCTTGGCTGTAAGAATCCGTTGGTATTAGTTTTGGCACATAAAAATCACCTTGTCTCCATACGTTCGGCTACTCTTAGCTTCTCCTTTTGATAATCAGGCTTCTTGTAGCCTAGTGCCTGAAATATAGTAGGTATTTGATGAATATTTGCTGAATTACTGGATGAATGTTTTGCAGATGGTCTCCTGAAGCCTCAACTAGATCCATAGCTGGTATGTAAGTACCTGAGTCGGTGCTTAGGTTACCCTTTTCAGGAAATGGAAGTTGTTTCCTCTACGTAAGGGATAGCATAACGTCTTCAAGCTCCATTCATATTGTAACATGTATCAAGTCTCTGTTTCTCCTACTGGCTGAGCAGTATTTCACTGTATGGATGTATCACATTTTGTTTATCCATTCATCTATTGATGGGCATTTATGTTGTTTCTAAGTTTTGGCTATTGTGAACAGTGCTGCAGTGAACATTGGTGTACAAGTCTCTGCTTAAATCTGTGCTTTCAAGTTTTGTGGGCATATACCTAGGAATGGAATTGCTAGGTCATATGGTAGCTCTATTTTTAGTTTTCTTAGGACCCGCAACACTGTTTTCCACAATGGCTCTACCATTTTGTATTCTCCCCAGCAATGGACAAGTGTTACAATTTCCCCACATCCTCACCAACATTTGTTATTTTCTGTTTTTTTAATCTTAGCCATCCTAGTGGGAGTGAAATGCTATCTCATGGTTTTGATTTGCATCTCTCTGATGGCTAATGACACTGAGCATCTTTTCATGTTTGGTGGCCATTTGAATGTCCTCTTTTGTGAAATGTCTGTTCAAGTCTTTTGCCTATTTTATGATTGGATTCTACCACATTCTTAATAGTATATATTTGAAGTTGTGTTGTTGAGAATCATTCTAGACTTTTATTTTAAATTTTGTCAGGCAAACTCATCTACCTATCCATCTGTTCAACGATTCATACATTTATTACGCATACATGGTACTGCTCTAGACAACGGGGATATAAATACAAAAGACATTTCTGTCTTAGAAGAACTGATAGGCCTGTGAGGAAAACAAGCGAGTAAATAAACAACTACAACACAATAGGGTACATTTTTTTTTTCTATGAGAGCACAGAAGAGACACAACTGAGCCATTCTGAATGGTTTCAGAAAGGCTTTTTGGAGGAGCTTATCTCCATTGAGTTACAAAGGATAAGTAAATTAATCAATCAAAGAGTAGGGAAAAATTTTCCTGGTTCAAGGAACAACATATGCAAAGGTCTACAGATAAGAGTGGTAATTCAGGAGAATTGTTGCACGACTGGAAGAATGTAATCAATGTCACTGAATTGTACATGTAGAAATTGTTGAACTGGTGTATGTTCTGCTGTGTGTATCTTCTACAACAACAAAAAAATAAAATAAATTATTTAAAAAGAGCCTATTAAGGTGTGTCAGGCAGTTTAATTAATATAAAATATTATGTTGTTCTTCTGGATTCTGTAATGTTTATGATACTTGTCAGATTATAATAATTTTTAATTCATTATGATTTATTTTCTAATTTATAAATATTAATTTTATACCAAAAAAAGTGTGGTAATTCAGGGTGACTCTACCTGGCACACAAATGCCTGATAAATATGTGCTAAATGCATGCTATAATGAATTAAAAGTACATTTATATTAAATGCATAGTATGTACTGAGCAGTATAGTTGGCAGTGAAGATACAGTGATGTGAGAAGGAGGGAGTTTTTAGGAAAGGAAAGAGAGCTAGACAAGAAGCAGGCTGTACAGGTCAGATTATTTTAAGGTATGTAGTTTTTTTTTTCTTTAAGGTTGTTGAAGTTATTAAATACTTTAAGCCAGGAAATAACATATTTTCATTTTAATCAAAAAAAAATACAGTGGAGGGTGGCAAGAGCAGAGGTCTGGAAATAGGAGGTGATTTGAATAGCTAAGGCATGAGATAATGATAAGCTGAACTAAAGGAATGGTAATGGAGACTAAGAGCATGGGAAGCAGATTTGAGAGTAACTACTCACAGTTATAATTTTACATTTATTTACGTGATTATTTGATTAGTAGCTGCTCGTTATTAACTATAAGCTCCAAGAAGACAAGGTCAGGGCTTATTTTGCCCATTATCATGTCTCTCATAACTAACACTTTACCTGGCACACAAGAGCCTAATAAATATTTGCTAAGTGAATGCTATAATGAATTAAAAAAATACATTTATATTAAATGTATATAATGCACTGGGCAGTATAGGTGGTAGTTAAGATACAGCGATGAACAATTTAGGCAAGATTCCTGTTCTCAAAGAGAAATTTTAGAAAGGGGAGAGACAAGTAATAAGATAATTTGCAATAGTAATCAGGGTAACAAAAAAGTTAAAACGGGTTTTGGAGAGTGCCTGGGGTTGGAGAGCCTACATTAGATTGGAAGGTCAGTGAAGATCTTTTGGAGCAAGTGACATTTGACTTGAGATTTGGATGATAAAAAGGAAACAGCCACGATGGATTTGGGAGCAGAGTGTTCCAGACAGAAGGAAATGAGTAAGTGAATTAGACAGATTTGACAGAACTTGTTGACTGATCGAATGTGGGAGTAAGAAATAGGCCTAGGATGATTCACAGGATCTAAAAAATGTTATTTCTATTAACTGAGCTTGAGAATACTGGAAAAAGTACAGATAGTGACGTAAACAATGAGCTCAGCACTGGAACTGTTGACTTTAAGATACCTGTGATGCAGTGAAATGGGTGAGATGATAAGTCACCTCTAAAATATGCTCTCTTTCTAAGAATAGGAAGGATACGGATCACAGCTCTTAAGGATTGCTACTACAGTGTTCTTCAGGTGAAACTCCTTAACTGACAATACCTTCAGCTGACTACATTTGTTTTAAGTTTTCCAAATACCTGCTGCTACTCAGGGCCAGTAGACTCTGTTCTGATGATTCAGAATTTTCTGTTAACTTGGACATTCAAAGGTAACATGAATATTAATTATTCGTAGGTTTTAGAAAGGACTAACTATTTCCAGGTATAAAGATGGAAATCTGGATGTTTCTACTGCATCCCTTACTACAATGCTTAAATACTCAGTTTTAATTTCAGATTTCCTTATAAAAATAGTTTTACTTTTGTTGGGGAAGTCCTGATTCTTTTGGGATCCCATCTACTACTTTTGCTTACTAAAGTAACCTGTATGTTATTTATAAGAATCTTCTACCAGCTTGCCATGTCCAGCTTAGACTTGGGGGTCTGGTTCAAAGCTATATTATATACGCCAAATGTTCTTCAATATCGCCTTGAGCCATAGATTTTTCCTTTTGTGTCACAGATGAGAAGGGCAATAATTAGACTTCTTTATTAAGGATATTTTGTGATTAACTTGTGATTGAGTAAAGGAGCCTTGTTGGCACAGTGGTTAAGCTCTCGGCTGCTAACTGGAAGGTTGTTGGTTCGAACCCACCATCCACTCCGTGGCAAAAAGATGTGGCAGTCTGCTTCGTAAAGATTTACAGCCTTGGAAACCCTATGGAATAGTTCTACTCTGTCCTGTAGGGTCGCTATAAGTGGGAATCAACTCAGTGGCAATGGATTTGGTTGGTGGCTGAGTAATGACCATCCAAAGTAGAAAGTGCCCTTTGTGTACAGACCATGCCAGAGACTGCCATGCTCCCTAGATACACAGTTACTGTGACTTCATAACAAAATATCCTCTCAGTAGAGAAGGCTCAAGTACAAGAAACTGACCTGATAAATGTGTCCTGCTTGACAGATACCTTTCAAAAAGTGCCAATAAGTTAGCCTTTAGCAGCTGATTCCATCAAGTGTGGGTAGGACCTGATAGACACGTGTCTCTTTCTGGACTGCAAGAACACCAATGATTTCCAGCTCCACCACATGTTATAAAGCATATAAAGCAAATAGCCTCTGGTCCAGAATTAAGGAAACCCAGGTGGCATAATGGTTAAGAGCTACGGCTGCTAACCATAAGGGTCTGTAGTTTAAATCCACCAGGTGCCCCTTGGAAACCGTATGGGGCAATTCTACTCTGTCCCATAGGGTCGTTATGAGTCGGAATAGACTCCACTGCAATGGTTTTTTTTCTTAGCCCTGGTGGTAGTGGTTAAGAGCTACAACGAGGACGGCTGCTAACTAAATGGGTGGCAGTTTGAATCCAACAGCTGCTCCTTGGAAGCTGTATGGGACAGTTCTACTTTGTTCTATGGAGTTGCTATGAGTAGGAATAGACTCCATGGCAATGGGTTTGGTTTTTTTTTGGTGCATTTTAGCCTCATAGCATAGCCATGGCTATACTAGCTGAATATGTTTGTTGATAGCCATAGTCTGCCTACTTTTTTAGTAGTATGGTACCAGCTTAACACTTTATCCCCTAGCAGACATCCTTGAACCGGATTTTCCACCTCCTTGTATGTACTCAACTTTTGTCGGACCTATTTGCTAGGTTCCTCTTCTTTAGCCTGATATCTGCTTCTAGCTGTTTGTAAGGTGGGCCTATTAAATTGCTTGGCATGTCCAGCAGGCCTGATAATGTAGATTATATTTTTGGAGTTAAAGTTCATTAAAATGTATTCGCAATTTTCAAGTTACCATGGCTAGATTCTCACTGAAAAATTTTCCAAGGCAGTATGTTGACACAAAGTCATATTACAGTGTGTCCATTGAAAATTGTTAAAGAATGCTGCTTACTGGATTTATCTAAAGAACGTTATCTATGAACTTAGAAAAATATCAGCACCGTAGATGTGGTAAATTATATCTATGAATATAAAAATTCATAAATTGTCAATAGCAATTGAAGTAATTAATTGGTAGTCTTTTCAACTTAATAATGCTTTACATACCATATTTTTACACAAATAATACCTACTTTCTACTTTGGTTGTCAACCACCCCTCCCCCTACAAGTTATTTTCATAAGCGCCTCTTTGCCAATTTTTTTTACATGTTGCTGTAAAAAAATTAGCATAGTACGCTTACAAAAATACCTGGGAGGAGGGGTTGAGGACACAGTTGGCAAACAAATGTAGAAGGTACATGTAATTTATGTAAAAATATGGTACATAAAATAAAATATAATTTCTAGAAACTTATAAATGTGATTGTTACATATACTTTTTTATCATAGTTTTTATTTTTTAATTTCACTTCCTTTTTGTGTGTCTTCTCCTCCTGTCTCCTCCCATTTACCCATTCTCACCCCACCTCAGCTTCAAGTGACCCAAATACATAACCCAGTATGTATCCTACCATATTTTTTTAGGTGCTTGTATAACAACATAACTACACACAGATACAGGGATTGTGGCATTGTTTGTGTTATAAAAATGTAATTATGTTATAAACACTTTTCTGTATCTTCTCTCCTTCAACAAAGTCTTGTAGAAATCATTATTTTAATCATTTTATGGTGTTGGTGTACTATTATTTGTTCAATTTCCACACTGTTGGTGAATTTTTGTTTTTTCTGATCTTTTTTTTTTTTTGGCCACTCCAAACAATGCTAAAGTCAACCTTGTAAATTAAGTAATCCACTTGACAGTTGTTTTGTATGTGGTGCAAACCAGGAGGTCTAATTCCATTTTATTTCAGATAGATCACCAGTTGTATCACTGACATCTATTAAATAATTCACCTTTTTCCACTGATCTGAAATATCAACTTTATCATATTTTAAATCTTATACACACTGAGATGTATTTCTGACTTTATATTTTTATATTTTGTTCCACTGACTTTTTTTTTTTTTTAGCTTTATGATAATACCCAGGGACTCCTTATTTGATCACAGTGGCTAATAATAAGTTCTGATATCTGACATGACTGTTATCATTATCATTCTTTTATTTTTCTCATATAAACTGTAAGATTATTTTATCCAATTCAAAATGCTTTGAGATTCTAAGTGGAGTTGGGGTAAATGAATATTGAATTTCATTAATGAGTACGTTTTGGAGAAATAGCATTGTTATGATATTAAATCTTCCCAGACAGGAAATTGTCATAGATTGAATCATGTCCCCAAAAAATGTGTGTAGCACCTTGGCTAGGTCATGATTCCCAGGATTGTATGATTCTGTAGTCTGATGTGATTTCCTTATGTGTTGTGAACTCTATCACTATGATGAGGTTATATGTGATATCCTTATGTGTTATAAATTCTATTACTGTTATGAGGTTATGCTGATGAGGTTTACAAGATTAGACAGTGTCTTAATCCAATCTCTTTTGAGATGTAAAAGAGAGAAGCGAGCAGAGACACATGGGAGCCTCAAATCCACCAAGAAAGCAGTGCCAAGAGCAGAGCGCATCCTTTGGACCTGTGGTTCCTGCGCAGAGAAGCTCCCAGACCAAAGGAAGACTGATGCATCACCAGGACCTTCCTCCAGAGCTAACAGAGAGAGAAAGCCTTCTTCTGGAGCTGATGCCCTGAATTTGGACTTGTAGCCTACTGGACTGTGAGAGAATAAACTTCTCTTGTTAAATCCATCCACTTGTGGTATTTCTGTTAGAGCAGCACTAGATGACTGAGACAGAAATGATATGTCTTTTCATTCATTCGGATCTTCCTTTATGTCCAGTATGTTCCTTTATGTCCTTTATGTTCAGTAAGAATTTATTGTTTTTCAAATGAGGTTATGTCTTTCTTACTAAATTTATTCCTAAATATTACTTGGTTTTGTTGCTATTAGTGATGAAAGATTTATTTTGGTTTATTTTTATCACTCTTTTTTTTCTAGAATAGAAAAAAATTGCTATTCATATATTTATTTTGTCCCCAATCATCTTGCCAATACCATTATTCATTTTGGTAGTATATTAGGACTTGGGTTTGCTAAGTGTGCATAAGTATGATTATATGATCAGCAAAGAATATAAATACTAGTGTCTGTTATTTCTGTCTTTGAATCACTAATCTGCCTTTAATATTTGTGCAATATTGGACAAGTATTTCAATCTCCTTAAGTCTTATTTTCCTCATTTATTAAATGGGAACTGATAATGGTACCTATATTATAGTGATGCCAAGTGGGTTAGATACATAAAAAAATGTAAAGTACTTTACTACAGTGCGTAGCAGGTATAAAACACTGTGAAATGACAGCTGGTGCGATTATTACTACAGCTGCTGAAGAACTGATGAGACAGAGATTCAATTTAAGGAGCAAGTGTAAATTGTCCAGCAGTAAGGCTTCATAGCAAATTTGTATTTTGATGTAGAATAAATGTAAGGTTTTAAATGGGCAAGCTAGAAGAGATTGGATTCTTTCTCTGGGTAGCAACAGATTCTCCAGGCAATGTGGAATAAAAAATGATCCAAACTAAAAGTACAACAGCCATCTATTTAATAATATACAGTCCAACAAAGAACATGTATTTCACCTACAATCTTTTTAAAGTAAAAAAAACAACAGCAATTAAAAAATAATCTGATCAGAGAATTGATGTCAATATATACAAAACAAATCAATGAGAAACAGAGTAGGAAATTAAATTTTGTAAACTATGAGGGCCGACTGGAAAAAAAGAGAATTGAGTTCATAAATTGACTGTAGTAGAAATATACAGATTCAGTGAAAATGTCTGCTCACATCATTTAGTTCAATTTGACTTACTGACACAGAAAGATTAATAGTTTCTTCAAGTATTGACACATCTTATTAAAATCTAAATTAATTGGAGTAGATTCTTTAGAAAAGTTTTTTTCATTGACTTAGAATGGGTCAAAAAGAACACATCACATTTATCAGTTTAAAGAAACTTTCCCCATAGATTTGAATCCTTTCTGAACTTTGCTAGCTCTTAGATAAAAGCATTAAATTCTGAAGAATGTTGACAATGTTGACATTTTTATAATTTAGCTAAGAAAAGCTTACCCCAAAATAATTAATTCACTCTTGTCAAAAGGAAGATACGTAAGTAATATCAGAATCCAGTAACCCTGATGGCCAACAGAGAGAAATAAAACGTAATAAAAATTCTTGATTCATCTTATAATAGAAGCCTTTACTAACCTAAACGAAAGACAGAATATTCAGATTAGCTATCAATAACATTGGATTTGCAGCCATGATTGAATATAATTGTTTGGATTTCACATATGTAATAAACCTACTATATAAGTACATGATGTTAAAATAATACATAAGAAAAGCTATCAAATAAACATTAATCTGAATCATGCAGGAATCACTCTGCACATATTTTATTGTCTGTAAACTGAAAAGTGTTTGCATTTGTTATCATTTTAATGCTGTACATAATCAAAATTCTCAATTCTAGTACATTTATTATAGTGTTCTTCATTGATACATAGTATATACTGAGCCACTCTCAGCAGAAACACACAATGTTATGGATTGTATATAAAGCAGTGTAGTTGGATTGGTCCAGCCAAACTTTTTTGGGGGATGGGTTTGGGGAGGGAGGGAGCTTGTTTCTGTTTTTGAATAGTGATGCTAAATTGCCCATCTGCTATTGGAGTTGAGGGTGCAATTTATAGCTGCAATTGCATTTGTTGAAGTTTACCCTTCCCATATCTCTATAGAAAGTATATCTTCACTTGCCTCATTAGTGTCATTTTTCTATTAAACACCTGATTAGAATATAAATCCAATCCAGTCCAAATTTTACACTTGTCATTTCTTGTTTTAAGGAGTTCTTTGTTGGATATCAACTCAGAAACTCAACTAAAGTGTATTTTTTTATATTGGCTGAAAACAATTACACCATCCTTATGAAAAAGAACAAGAAATTATGTTACTTATTCAAAGCTATGTTGGGGCAGGATCATCATTCAAGTGCCTCTCTTCTCTCTATGACACAGAATCAAGAGAAAGGTCTTTCACTAAATCTTTTCCTGACCACAAGTGTTGTCTGTTGAAATATTACATGTTCTCATACCTGATGGGGAAAATCACTAAGAAAAGAGTTGCGGCAGGAAGAATTGGATTATTAAATTAAGTCAAACATAGAACTACTTCTCAGATTTTTATCAATTCAAATGGTTTACTTTATACAGAAGTTATTAATTTTTGTGTTCTTTGCAGGTTTTCATATACTATAAATTGTGGTGGCACACTTGGTAGGTATTAAAAGATTCATGTCAACATTAAACAAGTCAGCAATAGTTCATTGCAATAGCTATGGTAGTATAATATCACACAGTATTTATGAAAGCATCCATAATATTAAATTATTCCCTTATTCATACTTCTGTATTTTTGGTTGTTTGAATTACACTGTTTGCTGCCTTTACCAGCACTAAAATATATTCAGGAGAAAAGCTACCACTTGTTTCAGTAAGCATGCCATCTTCCTCTGGTACTGGCTTGACTTTTTACATCCTTCTGACCTTTTCTTCACAGCACGTTGTAACCTCCTCTCCCCAGTGTCATTGCCCCTACTCAGGGCAATCTTTTGCCTGACACTCACTGCCATAACAATATGAATGATCAGTTGTAGCAAAACTAACATTTTCACATAAATGGAATTTGGAGGCATGCTTGTGAAGTGTCCAAGGGGTTCCCATATTCCACAGCATTCTGGATAAAAACAACATTTCTAAATTGGCAGGGAATTATTCTAAAGGATTTGAAACTGATCTTTGTATGATTTTCATGAATATTCAGATAATAACATTGTTTTATTTAAAATAAAAAAATCTTTGAAAGCATCATTAAAATAGCTTGTAGTATAACATATAATTAAAAAATACTTTGAATAAAATAAGTTAAAATGATATATATATATATGTTATATAAGTATTTTATATATACATAATAGATTGTAACCCTGGCTTAAAACATGCTATTGTATTTCCTATTAAATAAGTATAGAAATAATAAAGAAAGTTAAATATTTGACCTTAAAAATATCATAAAACGTGGAAGTATTATCAAATAACAAAAATAACAGGTCTCCATTACCCACAGTGCTGACAAAAAATAATACTTAATTTGATATTATTCAAACATCGTTTCTACCAGTAAAGAAAAGCATCTTTCTTCAGTCACAGTAAGAACCCATTCTGTCTACTTAAAGCTTTGACTAAATAATTATGACTTGGATATGTTTGACAGATTTCAGTATTGAGAATATTGGACACAGAATGTCTGATTTGGAATGTGGCAGAGTGGTGCACATACAATACTGAATTGCCACAAATATGCTATAGGTGTGTTTTTAGAACTTCTGAATCCAAGTTAAAATACGTAAAAAATAAAAAAGACACTTATTTCTTCACGTGCAAAGCAAGATGCCAGACACTGAGGAGAATGAATAATATAAAAAGTACTCAAGGGATGGTTTGTCAGGAAGTGGAGGTCAGAAAACTCAGGAAATGCAGAATGGATACTTGTTTCATGGGCAATTTAGTGCAAATATCTTGTGATTCATGGCTTAGTGTTGATTCTAATGTCAGTACTTTGGCTCCCTAAGCAGCTGTTTTCTGGATCCTGCTGCGTAAGCAGACAAAGCAAGGGCAGAACTGGTAAACTTGAACCCAGAATTGTGAATGTTTTCATTGTGTAAGTGCTGTTAATATATTTTTTTTAACAATAAAGAAACAAAAAGTAAAAAAAAAAACAAAATAACAAACCCAATAAAACCAAACCAAACCAAACAAAAAAACAAAAAAACTTGAACCAAGAGACCTTGCCAAAATTCCCAGTTCAAAAGTTGAAAGAGAAAAGAGAACATCGAGACAGATCTTTCAGCATGGTAATGTTCGTGTAGTCTGAATGGTTATAGCACCTTCTTGCTAAATTTCCTTTTATCTTGAGCACTAACTACTGCAATACTTGAGTCTCTTTCAGAAGTTTCTTTTGGATTCTGTTTTGTTCCCTCCCTCTGTAACCTTCTTCACCACTTCTGTTTATTGTGCATCAACCATGTGCAAGACACTATTTGTTGTAATATACATATTGAATCACATATAATACCTAGTACATATGGGAAACTGAAGTTTGGAGAGGCTAAATAACTTGTTGTAGAGAATGCAGGTGCTAAGGGGTAAACGAAATTTGAATTCATGTTTGCCCCCACTCTGAAGCCCAATCCTCCTCCACCTGGCCATGATGCTTCTCCTTCTCCTGATGTAGGCAGGAAGCCATAATTTGAGTTAAGGGAAACGAACCAGATTGTATTTTGCAAATTTAAAACAAATTGCCAATAGCGTTTTAAAACTTTTTAAATACTGTAATATTTTGGAAATAAGTATTAGATTTTTTTTAAAAATGAGTTTTTATTTTGCTATTAAATTGTTGGAACAGCTCATCTAAGTTTTTTTTTTTTTTCCCAAAGCAATAACTCCTTTTTTATTACACAGTTTTCAAACAATAACTTCATTCTGTATGAGAGTAATAAAGAGATCTGGATTCAGATTGCATCAGGCCACTCCAAGTAAAACGGTTTAAAAATAGTTTATGATGTACCAAAACATTCATATTCCTGTTTCATCTTAAATTGTTCAGTGATCACAGAGGTAAAATCTGTGCATTTCTGTTTGAAAAGTACAGATGGAGAAAAGGGGTCAGAAAATAATAGAAGAATTTTTAGGGAACTTATTTATCCATGTTTCAATTATATCCCAAGTTCTCAACTCAAAACAGGTCAAAGTAAAACAGAACTGTGCTGATTTACATATTTTGTGATTAAAATAGGAATAACAAACATGACTGTATTTTAATGGAAATGACTTTGTGTCATCTATCCAAAACCTTATAAATGGAATGTCTGTCGGATCTTACAAGGTAATGAATTTTACTTATGGACTAATACTGAATGATAAGCATTACATTTGATTAAAAAATATGAAAAATTATGTAAGCTACTGAATTACAACTGAAGCAAGAATTTCAGGTCTCTATTGTTAATGTAAAATCTAATAGTTATTCACTGCCCTAAATCAACTTAGTTCCTATTTCCCTTGCTTTTCTCCCACAATTTACTTAGTTTCATTTCTGTTTCCATTTTGAATTGAATTCTTTCAAGCTGTTTCTTTCTATGACAATCTGAACACTTACTTCAAGCACAAAATTTTTTATTGGGTAATTATGTCTAAAAAAAGAAAGTTACTAAGTTCTTAATGATAACTCAAGTAGAATAGAATTCCATTAAAGCATGGCTTCTTTAACAAATCCAGATAAATCGCAAGTCAAGTAATACTCTTTTCAGTACAACAAGGGAACACACCATGTATCATTTATTAGCTTTTGTTTTTCACGATATCAGTCGTAAATCAGGGTGATTTTCAGTAGTTGCATTTGGACATCAGGGGTGACTTCAAGATTTTATAAACATTTCCAAGCAGAATGAATTTGTTGCTGTTAGGTGTCGTAGAGTTGGCTCTGACTCATAGCAACACTGTATATTACAGAACAAAACATTTCCCGGTCCTGTGCCATCCTCACAATCATTGCTATGTTTGAGCCCACTGTTGCAGTCACTGTGTCAACTGAATGCATTTTGTAAGTTATAAAAACTTGAGTAAAAGATATCTATGGCCTATTATAATCACATTATGCATAGTCCAATACAAACTATTTTAAGTTGTTTGCTTCCCAGGCAACATTTGGCAATGTAGGAGAGACCATATTGCCTCATAATACACTGTACCTTCAACATTTCTTTCTTTAGGACATATTTCCATTTTATATGTTATGGAAATTCATTCCACATAAAAAAGAAGTATTCCAAGTTTTCTTATAAGGAAAAACAATCTAAGATTATACCAAGAATTGACATTTATTTTTTCAGTTGAAATTGATCATACATTAAATTTACTAATTTAAAAAAGTAAATAAATGAAGCCAATGGATAACCAGTAGTGTCAGTTTAAGCCATGTCATTATATTGTCAACATTTTTTAAAAACTAAAGAGAGCCAACCACAATTGGACATACATAGTGTACTCTCTCCAAGGGTAATGATTAGTGGAATGGCTGAAAGTTATGCAAGTGGAATGAGAAGAAAGATAAGCAATGTACATTATGCCTGACTTATTAATTTCATCATAATTAAGAGTCATATGCAGTCAACAAATTATTTAATGAGAAAATATCAGAAAGCTCATTTTCATTTCTAGTCCCGACAATCAATCAAGTACTCCGTACTCAGCATTGTTCTAGGCACTAAGGCACATCCTTGCATCCTGCACTGCTTGCCTTCATTCAGTAAACATTCACTGAGAACCTTCCTTATGTCCCACATCGTTGCCAATAAATAAAATACAGCTTGTCACTTTAAAAAAGTTCACAGTCTTCTTGGGGATATACTCATAGACAAAAACTCCAGTATAATGTGGTAAATGCTGTGATAGGTGAATACACAAAATGCTATATTGACATTTGGAATGTATTTTAAGGACTCACAGAACATGGTACAGCAGAGAAGGACTAATAAAGCATTACTTACTTTCTCATCTTCTCATTCTCTCACTTCCCTCTATCTTCCATCTTAGATTTTGCAGCTCCAGCCTACAGCCATTCTGGTGTAGACAGCATAAATTCCTTTGCCCTCTCCTCCTCTCTCTGGCTTGCCTGGCAAAACACAGCCAACTGTCTCCATCTTCCATGCTTGTGCCCAAGTATCTGAGTGTTTCTGAAGAAGACTGCTTAACTCTGCTGGAAGGATTTTCTTCAAACACATAACCTGAAATGTCATGGACACTCAACACTGCCAGATGAGTCTAAGACACCTTCCTAGGATAATAAATTTTCTACCTCTAAGATGATCACTCTTTCATACTTTCTCTTGTCTTCTTAAATTTCCAACATTCCCTATTTCCTCACTCTCAGATGATAACACCTCTTTATGTTTCAGAGAGAAAAATCAAAGCAATTAGTTGAGAACCTTCTTATTTTTCTACTCACAGGCCAGCAATCTATCTATTTCTAATATTCATTTTATCTGTTTCCATGTTAGAAGGATCCCTGATTCTAAGGCCACCTTTTCCACTTGTGCTCTGCATCCCATTCCAGCACTTCATGAAGCAATTGTTCTTGTAATTATTTCCCATCACTCCTGTCTCTCTTTCTGTCTACTGGATCAGTTCCACTAGCTTTCAAATATTCTTTAATATCATCTATCCTAAAAACTCTTCCATGACATCATGCCCCACTCCAGTTACTACCCACTTTTCACTGTTCCATTCCATAGCTAAACTTCTTGGAGGAGTTGTCTCTCCTTGCTGTCTACTTTTGTTAATCACTATTCTCTCCTGAACCACTCTAATCAGGCTGCATATAATACACCATTGAAATAGCTCTTACCATTTACATATATTTTGCTAACATCAATATTCAATTTTTTTGTCCTCATCTTACTTGACTTCTCAGTAGTCTTGAGACAATTAACTCCTCTCCTTATGAATTATTTCTTTTCTACACTTCCACGGCACTAATCACACTTGGTTTTCTTCTTAACTCTCTAGCTGCTCACTCTCAGGGTCTTTTTATGGCTCCTTTTACATGCTCCAACTACAAATATTAAAGCATTCCAAGCTCAGTTCTGAGTCCTTATCTATATTTATATTTTCTCCCTAGGAGACTTCAACCAGTGCCACAATTTTAAATATCATCTATACACTGATGACTCTTAAATTTATATCTCTGTCTCCCCTGAGCATATGATTTATGTATCCAACTGCCTACACTTGATTGTCTAACAGGCATTTAAAACTTTCCATTGCCAATATCAAATACCCTCCATCTGCTCCTCTTGAAATTTTCTCTATATCAAGAAATTATACCAGCATTCATCCAGTTAGTCAAACTCAAACTTCGGGAATGCTCCTTAATTCCTGTGTTTCCCTCTTACTATACATTCTATCCATCAGCAAGGCTCTACCACCAGAAAGGATCCCTAGTCTGACCACTCACCATCTCCATAGCTATAATCCCAAACAAAGCCACCATCATTTCTTGTCTTCACTATTACAATGAGCTCCTAATTACTGTCTCTCTTCCAATTTTTGCCTTCCTATAACCACCTCTCTGCAGAGTAGCCAGATTGCTGTTTGTAAAATGTAGGTGAAATCATGTGTGTCCATTCCTCAAGTTCTCAAATGTTTTCTTACTACGATGAGAATATAATCTACGTTACTAAACATGGCTCAAGAGGCACTTCATAATCTTGCTCCACCTGCTTCTCTGACCTCATCTGGTACTCCTTCACCCCTTGCTCACCATGTTCCAACTACACTGACCTGTTTGATTTTCAAACACATCAACCTTGCTCCTATTGCAAGTGTTTTGCACCTGCTGTTCTTTTTCTTTATGATTGTTCTTCTTCCAGAAGCTCACATTATTCTCATCATTCAAATCTAAACACAAATGTTACCTCTTCATAGAGGACTTTCTTGACCACTGTAGCCAAAAAAGACCCTACACATGTCTACATCACATCACCCTGTTTTCTTTAGAGCAATTACCTATCTTATCCATTTATTTGTTTATGTGTTTATTGTCTATCTCCCTCCACCAGAATGGAAAGCCATTGAAAAGAGAA
The DNA here is from genome assembly GCF_000243295.1 of Trichechus manatus latirostris. Taxonomy (NCBI): domain Eukaryota; kingdom Metazoa; phylum Chordata; class Mammalia; order Sirenia; family Trichechidae; genus Trichechus; species Trichechus manatus. The sequence continues at coordinate 17,127,107 of NW_004443939.1, read as the reverse complement.
TCTGCTTCTATTGTTCATTGATATATCCTTAGCACCTAGAACTGGGTTTGATACATATTAGGCTCATTGTAGGTACTCATTTAAAGCTAAGAAAAAAACTTGACTCATTTATTATATGAAGTGAGAACTTATCAGTAATGTATAGATGTACACATCTGCAAGTCATATTGAAGGAATTAAGCAAAATACAGTGAGAGGGAAGTGGTAGGGGCCAGACGGTGAAGGATCTTCAATGTCATGTTTAGATTTTGGATTTTATTGTACGAACAATGGGAAGCCAAATATTTTTCATTTTACATTCTTTCTTAAATAGAACCTTTAGGTATGAAATTTTTCTTTTATAAAACTGTAGTATATAAACATATTTTAAAATAATACACATTTAGGTGGATGTAATAAAGAAATAACATTTAAGATTCTATTTAGTATAAGAAATGCTTTTCCTTTGCCTTTTGGAAATTGCAGGAGACATTTAAGCAAAATAAAGTTGTTGCTTTTAAAAAGCTATGTAATTTAGAAATGTTTCATTATAATCTTAAAAGTCAATAGCCTTAATGACATTTTTAATTTACTTAAAACAATTCATTTTTTCTAAAGTGCAACTGACCATTTCCTAAATAGAGAATGAATTATTTTTACTTTTTAACCAATTCATGTAGCATAATATTTTATATTCCATCTTTTTAGAGTGAGTAGAAATCTATACAACTAATGCTTGATAGGAGTCACAATGTTTTCTTCTGATTAATTTTATTTCTAATCTTGCTCATAAAATTATGAGGAATTTATTTTATAACTAGAAATTATTGTTAAATTGTTATTATGTACTAAATGTGAATTGAAATGTTATATTAAAGCACTACACGGAGCCCTGGTTGTGCAGTAGTTAAAGTGATACACGGCTAACCGAAAGGTTGGTGGTTAGAAACACAAGCGGCTCCTCAGGAGAAAGATGTGCAGTCTGCTTCTGCAGAGATTTACAGCCTTGGAAACCCTATGGGTCTCTGTGAGTCAGAATTGACTCAGTGGCAGTGGGATTGAAGTACTGAATAAAGTTCAAATTTAAAGAGAAAAGGAATAGAAATACAATGCACTTAGGTAAAGGTTTGGGGTCTTTTGAGTACAAAATTTAAAACTAAGCATAATGGAATAAGCAGTTAGGCAAGGAAGAAATCATTGTTTTTAAAGCCATTAAAGGGCAAGGTAAAATCTTATGTTTCTAAAAAGAAATACTAAGTATGCATCCCAGGAAATTAATGTTACAAAGTTAATATGTGAATTTTTGTTTTTAATATTGTTCAGGCACTGATCTTAAATGTCAAGGAAACTGTGGAAACTATAACAATTTATTCCTCTTGCATCTGCTCAAAAGAAAATTAAGCTTTATCTAGATGAATTTTGCATATTGAAAGACCTGAATTAACCCTGACTTGACCTTTAACTGAAAGGTCAGAGGTTCAAACTCAGCTGCTTAGTGGGAGAAAGATGTGGCAGTCTGCTTCCTTAAAGATTTCACCTCAGAAACTCTATGGGGCAGTTCTACTCTGTCCTATAAGGTCTCTATGAGTTGGAATTTACTCGATGGCAGTGGGTTTGGTTTTTTTTGGGTTTTGAGTAGAGAGGAGACTGGAGAAATGAAGCAAGCAGAAAATCTTGAGAGTTAGAGTCATCTGTTTTAGTATGTCTTATCCAATCAACTTTTAGTAATAAGGTAGTTTGTTGTTTACTGATGAAGAGTGCTTTTTAAAAGTATAACCCAAAACTTGGGTGGCATGGAAATCATTCAAAATGCCAAGATTCAATTTTTTTTCTTCACTTACCAAAATACTATTCAAAGTCCCTGGTGAAAATCAATTCATTAATACTTGTTTAGTGTCCACTGTTGCTGAGATTGTGCCATTACAAAATCCGTAATTCAGGAAGCAAAGGCACTCTGCCTAGAAATTCCTTACTTGACAGTTGGACTATAGAGCTGGAGCTTCAGATAATATGTTCGAGATGACACATACACACACGTACACATACACAATTAAGCTTGGTAGATTTCTGAGTCACACTATAATTAGATCAAAATTTCTATGGAAATTTTGCACTGAAAAAAATTCTAGTAGAATATCTAGGCTACCACTCTGAAGGCAGAATATATGGCTACTTTGATGGAGAAAGTGATGAGAAAGTTAAGGGTTGATCAGGAGTTCTCCAGACAGAAAAGGGGACGGTCCCAAGGAAAGATGCTTGGAGTTGTAAAGGTGCATTGTATATTGGATGTAGCAGAGAGACTTTGTTAGATGGTGGAAAATCATAGGAGATAATGAAGTTAGAAAGGTTGAGTCCAAACTATGAAGAGTCTTGACATGTTTGTCTTCTGCAAGCTGTGAGCAGTCATTGAGAGATTTTAAACTGAAATATGCTATGGTATGTTTTAGTAAGAAAGTTCTGACAACAATATGGGGGATATATTTCAATGGGGGAAGTGAAGAGGAGGGGAATTGTTGGAGGCTAAGGAAAATAATAAGGATCTCAAGTAGGGCAATGACAGTAGTAATGGAAAACAGTGCTTGATGAGACATAAATTGATGGCCAATGGATTTGGAGGTACAGGAGAGAAAAGAAGATTGAAATTTCTAATTTCTATGATTAGGTGGACAATAGGAAGCCCAGAATCTTATTTTGTTTGATTTAGTTTGGTTTTGCTATGGAAGTGGTGGGTGGAGGACAGAGAAGAGGATGATTTCAGTTTTGACATGTTGTGAACATTCCATCTGAGATCTGATTATTGGAATAAAGAATAGGAATTTAGGTAAGAAGTGCAGTTTGGAAATGAATAGTTGCAATTCATCAACACAAAGGTAATATCTGAGACCATGGGAGTTCATCTGTTCACTAAGTTCTTTGTATATTGTTCTGGCCAAGACTCTGATACTAAGGTCAATACCAGTATTATGTTTCAGAACATACCTTTAGAAAAGATACTATATACAGAGACCATAAAGGGAAGTACAATCATCCATATTAAATTGTTTCAACTTGAAAATCTGAAGTGAATCAATTCATAAAATTATATGACATCAAAAATGGTGGATATATGCCTTTCTTGATGCTTGTTCAGTGTTTTGGTTTATTTTTGTCATGTTCTTTGCTATCCAAGTTTAACATTCACCCAAAAAAGGTAGCCATTTTGAAATTAAAAAAGTCTTTAAAAATGAGTAACTAGATATTTAGTTAAACTTTTTGTATACTTAATTAAAGGTGAGAGACAATCATTTGTATGGGAGTTCTCATTACATTACTGCTTGAAAAATAAGGAGGTTATATCAGCATCACACATTATTTTTAAGACTTTATCATTAAGAAAAAATATGAAAGACATGATTCCCTTTCTGATAAAGAGATTTTTATGAGATAAAGTGAAAATATATAACTCATACAGATCTTTTCTTGCACACCCCTAAATTTTCTAAGTGCCAGTGTATACGAGTTTGTTTAAAAAATTTCCTAGCTTTAAATGATAACAAGGCTTGCTTTGAGAAACTGTTAACCAAAATCTATTTCCCAGCTTAAAGGAGGTAATAAACACCTATTATTTTTTACAGATTCTGAAACTGAGCCTCAAAGAAGTTAAATAACTCCTAAATACGCAGCAAGGTCTGAATTCAAAGTAAGGCTAGTCTGACTGCAAACTATACACCCATTTAAGTACGTTATGACTCCTCTCAGGTGAAATAGGAGTAAGAGTACAGGCTAATTGTTCCGTGAGAGACAAAGTCTTGCGATCTTATGAAACTGGAGCCACAGTGCTTTCAACTTCACTATTATTTCAGGCAGTTTTCATTCTTTGAAAAATTTAATCACCAGGGATCAGAGTGATTGTTGACTGAAAGTACTCTGAGAAAAGAAACTTGGATCACCGTAGTGTTATTTGGCTTTCTGCCTTCTCTGTAGTTTCTCACTGGGCTTGACACAACCTTAGCTTCCGATAATATTCTCAATCTTAATGTTACGTTGAATATATTGAAGGTTAAAAGGAAATACAATTATTTCCCAAGACAGAGAGCTCACAGTTTGCTTTTGTGAATCTTTGGAAAGTATACATTTGGTATTTTAAAAGGGAATCTAAAAATTCCATTGTTATGATGCATTATAATTTACAGAATTCTTTAAAATATATAATGAGAAGAAGTAAATACCTAATTATAACTACAGTTCTCTAAAACCAGAGGGCACTGATATGCTAATATGAATACCCTTAGTTAGCTAGCTTGTCATATTATCACTTTTGATAAAGATAACCTAGAATAAGGATGGTACCATGGGTTCAGCAAAAACATCACACCTTGTAAATAGGTATACTTTGGTAAAAGCACTGTACGCTTTTGGTAAATCACAGTACCATGATTATAAAAACACATAATATTCAATTATGTACTACAGTCACAAAATCAGTTAATAGAAACGTTATACAGCTACTCCACCAGCTGTTCCTGACAATAGGAATTTTTTGTTATAATGACACTAAAGAACCCATTGATGTATTTTATTGAAATAACAAGTAGACTATGATAATGCCAAATGAGATAAATTCATTAATAGCCTGCTGGAATGAGAATTGAAAATGACTTAGTCACACCTATTCACCTTGGAATACATATTGATTTATAAAAATTACATTAACAATGATAACTGGTAGTAATATAGACAACAAAGGAAGAGAAGTACAAGTGTATTATATTTTAGATAAGTCTACCCATGATAACCAAACCAAAAAAACCAAACACTTTACCATCTAGTTAATTCCAACTCATAGCGACCCCACGGAACAGAGCAGAACTGCCCCATAGGGTTTCCAAGGAGCAGCTGGCAGATTTGAACTGCCGACCTTTTGATGTAGCTCACCATAGGTCTTAACCACTGTGCCACCAGGACTCCAAGATAATATTATTTAAAAAGAGTAAATGAATTTACATGAAAATTAAAAACATGCTATTTAGAAATGAATATTTTAGAAGTTTTAGTGACAACTACAGAGTATTAATTGTCATTCAAGGTAGGAGAAAAATATATACATAATACATACATTATATATATAGAAACTTTATCACTGAAATGCTGAGTTTTTATAAATATTTAAGCATTTTGGCACATAAATGCAAACTCTCCTCTCACCCTCAATATCTACAAGTAATTCAGAAATGAAGCTGATATTTTTTCTTATTAATAGTGTTTTTTATTTTTTAAGAATTTATCTTTGAAAATAGTTTTTTTTAAATAAATTTTTATGTGGAAACAATAATTAACTTATAAATATGTTCAAAATAGTGAGCAAATAACTTTTTTGTGAACCAATTAAGAGTAAATTGCCAACCTGTTACCCTATCATCTCTAATACTTTAGTGTATATTTCTTACAAACAAGAACATTTTCCTATGTAATCACAGTGAAAACCAAACCACTTGCCATGGAGTTGTTTCTGACTTACGGTGACCCCATGCGTGTCAGAGTATAACTCTAATCCATAGAGTTATGAATGGCTGATTTTTTTTTTCAGGAAGTTGATCACCAGGGCTTTCTTCTGAGGCACCTCTGGGTGGACTCGAATTTCCAAACTTTTTGTTAGCTGCCAAGCATGTTAACCATTTGCGCTACCCAGGGGCTTCATGTCCAGATAAGATATAATGTATCGGTGCCTTCTGTGAGTCTATGTGCATTACAGCAGGTCCTTAGGCATTCACAGAGGGGTAATACTGTAGGGTTTTTGAAACTTTAAGGAGAAAATTACTTACTAAAATCAACGATGTTTAAGGAATAAAATCATGCAAATAATGAACACACCATCAATTAGTTCTTAAGCATACCTTGTTTAGTATTTTAAAAGTATCATACATATTTATACAATTTGTACATTGAGACATTTTTCCTTAAAATTATTCCTTAATGATTTTTATTAAGGAGAGTACAAAAAATTTTATATGATAATGAAACTATATATGATAATGAAATATAATCCTGCTAACAGCCAAACGAGAACTTATGCAGTAAATTGTTCTCTTCTTGAGTGAACACATTAGAAGCAATTGTATGATGAAAATGATCCATTTGATAAATTTGGTTCCCTGAGATTCACAGACCCTCTTTTTGGTGTTTTTTCATAATATACTAGGTATTTTAATGTGACTCATTTTATACAAAAAGATGAATAATTCACTTCTAATGAAAATATAAATGTGAAAAGTAACAATGGGCCATGAATATATTGGAAGTAGATAGAACTGAAATATTAGAATTAATGCTTTTTTAGATTCCTCTCTCTAGTGGGCTTACATTTTCCTGAGGAGATAATCTCCAAGTGCACAAAGAGTTGAAACAATTCAGAGAACCACAAGTGCTATGAAGAAAAACTAAATGGAAGAATGAAATAGTGTAAAGGCTAAAGGAGATAATTTACTATGGTGTGATCAGGGAAGGCTTCTGAGAAGGCAATGGCTGAAGTAAGACCTAATCATAAAGAAGACCTAACCAAAACCCGTTGCTGTTGAGTCGATTCTGACTCTTAGTGACCCTACAGGACACAGTAGAACTGCCCCATAGGATTTCCAAGGAGGGGCTGGTGGATTTGAACTGCTGACCTTTTGGTTAGCAGCCGTAGCTCGCTATAGCTCTTAACCACTGCACCACCATGGCTCTAAGGAAGACCTAGTCATGAAAATATCTGTGGTAAGGGCATTCTAGGCAGAGAAACAACCAGTGCAAAGGCTCTGAAATGGGAACAAACTTGCTGTGTTCAGGAGGAAGACTAGTACAGCTGAAGAGTTCTGGAAAAGGGGGAGAATTGTACCAAGATAAGGTCTTCTGTGAATTTGATTTCTGTGAGTCAGCCTCTTGAACCTGAGGCATTATTCTGGTTCACTGTTGAAACTGAATTTCCAGACCTGCAATGCTAAGGACCAGACCTAGTGTGGTAGGAAACCCTATGATGGCCTCCCCATGATCCTTTACTCCTGGCATTCACTCTTATGTAGTCCCCTCCCACATTGTCTGTGTGACCAATAGCATATGGCAGAAGAGATGGCATGGCATTTCCGAGATTACATTATAAAATGTATGGCTTCTGTCTTGGGTGGTCTTGCTCTTTCTCTCAGATCACTAGCTCTGAGGGAGGCAAGCTGCCAAGTTGTGAGCAGCCCAATGGAGATGCCCACGTGGCAAGGAACCAAAGCTTCCAGCCTATAAACCAGTGAGAAATGAGAACTGCCAACTACCACCTAAGTGAAATTGGAAGCAAATTCCCCAGCCAAGCCAAGCCTTGATATGACCGCAGCCTGGCTGACAGCTTGACTCGTGAGACACCATGAGACAGACCCATCCAGCTAAGCCACCGCTGTATTCCTGATCCTCAGAAACTCTTAAACAAACACGCACACAAACAAGTAACTCACTAAATAAGGCTGTTTTCCCTTGTCACCTAACATTCATCTGAATATTCTCTACCAGTCCACATTTTCTGACTATTCCTAAAAAAACATAGTTAAGAGAATAATTCTGCTATGAGGAAAAATTGTATCACGGAATCTAAGGGCTTTTCTTGTTGGTTTTCTAGTTTTTCAGGTTCTCATTGTCTTCAATTATTACAAACAATCAAGGCCTGACTGTTTCAATGATTTTTAAGCAAATGTTCCTCTGAGGAATTTAATTTTCTTACTCCTTGATGTATCCAGAAGAATCATTATAAAGAAACAGGTATGAAAATTTATGATACTAACTTCTATTTAGTAACTGAAAAATTGATCTGGAATCTGCACAAATCATCTACACAGGGGATACACATTTTAATGTATGTTCTGCCATAATTCCTATGCATTTTTTACATTTTGTAATGACGTAAGCATATAGACTTTAAGATGGAAAATGAAAAGAAGAGGAAAAGATCTCTGAAGATCCACTAAAGACCCAGCATCCTGCCGCTATCCCTGAGGAAATCATGAGCTCTCTCTTCTTGGAGTAGTTATCATAAAACTAAAATTGCTTTTCTTAAAACTACATTTCTTCCTTTATTTTTACTGGGGGGAAAAAAAAAGGAAAGTCAAAAGCGCTCACATAACCCTAAGTTGCAGGTTTTGATTGGTGATCCTGACGTACTATGCATTAAAACCTAAACAAGCTCTTCATATTTGATGCCTGTCCTTAGTTCTTTAGAATTTGTAAGTTATAAAATGAATATACTATATTGAAAATAACTTTGAAAATATTTCTTAAAATATAAAAGCTATAACAGATATTCAACTTATACACACACCACAGTCTACCATGTCATTTCTGCATATCTTTACAGTGTTTTTGAGCCCAACATGGTTTGCACATATTATTCTACTCGTTTAATTCTATTTAATACTATGCCACAGTTTCAAAACCACACACCAGTTACGAGCATTGCGGCTCATTACTCTGAAATATTCACGAGCTATCCCTATATAAAGTTCATATTATAAATCTATGCCAGGTTCAATTTTATATTTGACATCAGAACCATTATGTGAAAGTAGAGGGGAAATAATTCTCCTCCATACACTCAATATTTTTTCTTGACCTAAACTTAAGTTTAGATGAGGGGGATAATTGCTCTTTTGCAGTGATTTAGCTTCTACTCATGCTATGTTTCCACTTTACTTTAAAAGTGGCAAACAAAAGCACTGGGGATGGAAATGGTGGCACTAGCAGCATTTGCAGAAGATTAATACTTGACCAAGTAACACTTTCAACCTTGTTCCCATATCTGTTTATGCCTGCAGCCTGAGGAGGTCCCTTCAATTAGTTCCACGTACAATGCTTTGGCTTAGAGAAAGGCATTACTCAAAAGTGCAGAGCACAGATACATGGAGACGTCTCCTCCTTTCCATGCTGTCTCCTTGTCTTCCATTTATGGAGGAGTGAATGAATGTTCCCTCTCTTATGTATATATTTGAGTATAATCCATATCATTATTGAAAATTTCATACTGCATTGACAACATTTTCATATATAAAATCATACATAAAATGTACTTGAAGGCATTTTATTGATACATTGGTTAAAAAAATAAAATTCAGTTGCTTACTTAGGAAAAGAATTTTGAAAGTAAAAAGTAAAATTTAGTTTGGGTTCAGTAGAAGAAAGATCACTAAATCCTGCAGATATATTTGAAAAATTAATCACTGTAGTTGATATTTTTCTGCAATACTGCTGGAGGATAATAATAGCAACATAGTGCTTTCAATATTTTAATTATAATTTATATACAAACAATATTGATAATATGAGTAAAAAACCTCACTACATCTTAAATAATTTTTAACTTTCAATAAAATAATTATTTCTGTATAACGCAAAATTTTATTATTACCCATGAATAAGGCAAGGCAGGATGAAACAATGCATTTCACTATTAACATTGGATAAAACTTTGTCAATTAGTTTTTATTTAAAATATATCCTGAGTTTTTAATATAAACCAAATTTTAAACAGACCAGTAAGAGGGGACTACTTCAAGGAATGTAGAAGTATAACTTTTTGCCACACCAATTTTAGGCTCTCTAAAAAATTTTTAATATTTTTTTCTGAAAAATTTGGGCATTTTTTAAATTTAGAAACTGGAAAATATCGCAGCCCGTAAATTACCTCGAAGGACTAAGCATCCTATTAGGTTGAATCATTTGAAACTGTCAGTCTTTTTGAACAATAAAAATGGAAATTTCACGTTTCAGTGCAATAATTTCCTGGTGTGCATCTTCAGTCATAAGAAGAAATTTAAGTGAACTCTTCCCCATGTTAACTTGTAACTATTCAGTTTTATAAGGATACATTTTTATTTAATATGCATCTCTTTTAGTATACCTTACTTTTCAGCCTCTAAGAAAAACTGGTAGATAAAGTTACCTCAGTCAAAATGCAAAGCATAGCCAAAATAAAAATAAGTAGATACTTTTCCTACTAGTGAAAAATCACAATTCAAAATTCAGAAAATACACAGTCACTTACTTTGGTAGAGTTTTCAAGTGATTTTCTCTTAACTCCAAGATCCGCAATTTGACAAGTCTGCAGAATGAATTATGAATTATCATTATCAGTAACCAAATGCCTATGCCTAAACAACTTTGTACTATGGTTACAGATTTTAAAGAAATATACAGATTGATTATGAGTAGGATTGCATCAAAAGGAGCCCTGGTGGTGTAGTGGTTAAGCACTCAGCTGCTAACCAAAAGGTCTGTGGTTCGAACCCACCAGCTGTTCTGCAGCAGAAGGATGTGGCAATTTGTTCCTGTAAAGATGTACAGCCTTGGAAACCCTACGGGGCAACTGTACTCTTTCCTATAGTGTCGCTATGAGTCGGAATCGACTGACAACAATGGGTATGGGTAGGGCTGCGGCAACAGTGGGCAATGACAAAATATCACTTCCCTAAAAATAATTAAGATCTTTCAAAGACTATCATTGATTCCAAGTCTTCAAAATTTCACATATTTTATATACTTTATATTTTCAGTGTTGTTTCCTGTATTCAACAGACATTTATTGAACATTTATTAAATACCATGTGCTGTGTTCAGTGGAACATGGCAATACTTTCCCTCAAGAAAGTATAAACGAACTTGTAAAGCAAATAGTATAGCATGGCAGTGCATAGTCTGGGACTTGCAGTCGGACAGAACTGGGTCATATCCAGACTTTTACATTCCATTTTTGTGACATGGGGCAAATCAATTAACCCTTCCTAACTTCAGTTTTCTTTTCTATAATAAGTGTATGATAATAGTGCCTCATTTATAGGCTTTTGAATATTAAATGATGTAACATATGTAAAGCATAATGCCTGACACATCATAAATTATAATAAATATTAGCTATTACTATTATTATTAATTGGAGACTTAGTGGCTCAGAGGTTAAATGTTTGGTGCTAACGAAAAGACTGGCAGTTTGAATCCACCAGCAGCTCCTTGGAAACCCTACGGGGCAGTTCTACTCTGTCCTATAGAGTTGCTGTGAGTCGGAATCGACTCAACAGTAACAGGTTATTATTATTACTAATTACAAAATGGGAGAAGTCTATAATATGTCATATTTAATTGACACTAAGATGCACGTCATACTTCTGAAATGGGTATGCATTTAAAAATCTATGGTATCATCTTTCCTGGGAAATCACATGAAGAGGATGAGAGGTGTTCAGTTTCTGTTGCTTGGATAACATTTGTGATTAGGAATGCATCTCATGTTTAATTACTTGTTAAGTTTTGCAGTCTGGGACTCTCTATTGTAATTCACGTATGTCGTTGCTGTTGTTGTTAGTTTTTGTGGCGTTGACTGTGACTCATGGCAATCCCGTGTGTGCAGAGTACAACTGCTCGATAGGGTTTTCAAGGCTGTGACCTTTCGGAAGCAGATTGCCAGGCCTATCTTCCGAGGTGCCTCTGTTTTCTGAACCATCAGTCTTTCAGCTAGTTGTAGAGCACTTAACCTTTTGTGCTACCCACTGAGCTTTAAAATGTACTTCTTATTGTTAGTTGTTGTTGAGTGGATTCCAACTCATGGCAACCCTACGTGCCTAGTTGAGGCTATTTTAGAACAAATATTAATTCAATTCTCAAAATTCTTAATGTTTTGGGAATATTTTACTATTTGTACTATTTCATCTACAATCCCTTATATTTACTGTGCTTTTAGGTATTCTTCTAGGTCTCTTTCCCTTTCTTTTTGTTTTGCCTCTTATAAAATTTCCAATTTAATTTTAATCTTATAATTTTAAACTTTATGGGAGATAAAGTGATGCAGTTCTTCAGTGCATGGGTGTATTACTAGTAAAAGAGGTTTCTTAAGCATTTTTATGTCTTAAATCTTCTTAATACTTGTACTAGTATGATGGTATTTTGTGCCTTATTTTGGGTTTTAGGGGCAAAGAATCTCAGGATTTGGAAGAGACCTTAAAAGTCCTTTTGTTAAACTACTTAGCTGAAAGTTAAAAAAAAAAAACAAAAAAACTTTTTAGATTAAAACAATAATACAATAGAGTATATTTTGGCAGACTATTTATATAAAACAGAATTTGAATTTCTAATTCCAAGTAATTTTTGTTCTGGTGTTAAGTGTTCTGTTTGCTCAGATCTGTTTTTTTTTTTTTTTCACTTTAGTACTACTAAAAGAGAATGGAAAAAAATTCAAACCCAAAAAAGTGTAACTTAGGGTAACAATTAAATATTTTCTGATTTGATAAATTAAAGGTATACTTGTAGTTTTGTGGTATCAGAAGGACTATGTTAGTTTACATAAATGGCAGGTGAAATGCCAGCTCTTTTAGAAGTCAGATGAGAGTTCTTTTGAAGATTTGTGAATTAAAAAAAATGGTCCAAGTCTGTTGTGTTCACAGGTGTTGTGATGTAATGATTTGCAAAAGTAAGGGAGTTTGGGCAATGTTGCTTATGTGCTCTCAGTACGTAGTGAAGGCTGATAAATGTGAAGTGACTTCATTATTCCATTGAGTTAAATGTCGTTTACTAGCTTCTGTCAACAGAGTAGTGTCGAATAATGCTCAGTTTATTATTTGAATAATTTTAAAGATAATCATTTAGAAAAATGCTGTAAATAATGAACCTAAGATGCCTTAACTTTTAAGATATATCTTTTATTAAGAAAATACAGTGAACTGAACACATAGAATATATTCAAAAATATAAAGACGAAAACAATAAATACTCATTCTACTTCCAAGGGAACCAGTCTTTTATCTCATGTATATTCACATTAATTTTGATCCATAATTTGTTTATTTTGTTGTAATATCCTCTTAAACATAATGTATCATACAAATTTCTCAAAAACATCTCTCTAAATCAAGGCTATAAATTGCTACATAGTATTGTCATGTGCATATACCATGATATATTTAACCAATCTCTTAGATGGATGTTCTGCCAAATACACTTGTCTATAAATTCTAGGGTCATATTTGATGATAGTATGATACATTTCTAGAAATGAATTATAAAGGCAATGGATGTAAATATTTTTAAGGCATGAAGGTCATTCTGCAATCCCATTAGCCATGGGTGAGATTATCTCTTGCCTTGTAAACTCTAAATAGTTTTCGCCAATATGCTAGTAGGTAAAAACATTTCATTGTGGTTTTAACTTGTATTATTTATTTGTGAGTATAAACTTATTTTATGTGTTCATTGGCCATTTGTATGTTTTATTATGAATCGCTTGCACATATCATTTACCCATTTTTTTCTATGAGATCTTTGTCTTCATATTCATTATTAAGAATTCTTTACATGTTAAGTACATTAATAATTTGTTTTTCACAAATGTTGGAAATATTTCTTAGTTTATTATTTTATTTTAATTTTTATGTTTTTTTAATTCTTTTTATTTGGAGTCTTTATGTAGTCAGATCTATCCATTTATGATATTTTCCTTTGCTTATATGCCTATTAAGGTCTTTCCCACTCCAAGAGCCACAAATATCTATCTGTATTTTCCCCCATATCATTTTATTAGCTTTATTGTTTTATATTTAACTTTTTAATTCATATAAAAAATACTTGCGTATTAGTGTAGTGAAATCATTTTTTGCTTTTATTGTTTTATATTTAACTCTTTAATTCATTTAGAATTTATTTGCTTATTAGTGCAATGTAAAGATCTAAGTTTACCTTATTTTTTGCAAAAAGTTTAATCAATTAACTGAGCCCTAGTTACTGAATAATAATGGGAGTATCTTTTTTTTTTTAATTGTGCTTTAAGTGAAAGTTTATAGTTCAAGTTAGTTTCTCATACAAAAAGTTATACACACATTGTTATGTGACCCTAGTTGCTTTCCCTATAATGTGACAGCACACTCCTCCTTTCCACCCCGGATTTCCTGTGTCCGCTCAACCAGTTCCTGTCCCTTTTTGCCCTCTTATCTCACCTCCAGACAGGAGTTGCCCATTTAGTCTCATGTACCTACTTGAGCTAAGAAGAACACACTTCACACGTATCATTTAATGTCTTAATAGTCCGGTCTAATCTATGTCTGAAGAGTTGGCTTTGGGAATGAGCTAACAGAGAGTACGGGGGCCATGTCTTCCGGGGTCCCT
>NW_004443939.1:17100157-17112847 GCF_000243295.1 Trichechus manatus latirostris | reverse complement strand
CAAAATGGGATGCACAACATTTTCTTAATAAATTTTGTTATGCCAGTTGACCTAGACGTCCCTTGAAACCATGGTCCTTAGACCCCCGCCCCTGCTACTCTGTCTAATGGGTCTATCTTTAATCACAACTCTCACTTTCAAAGTTTTATCAAATGGCACTGGTAAAGTACTTACCTACAATGAAATAAAATTGCATCATTTAAATTTATTATTCTTACCTTCCAAAATTAGCTGGTAGAAATTCCAGAAAGGCGTCATTCAGGTAGAGCTGGGTCAGGTTTAGAAGCTGCGTGAAGCCATCAGGGAGCCTAGAAAGGAGTTAAAGATTTAGTCACTGCATCAGTGTTGCTATAGAAACAGAACAAAAATATAAATCTCTAAGGAGAAAAAATAGAAGTGCAATACATTTTTCAACTCTCTTTTGGTATCACAGTAATGGGAGAATTTATTGAGAATGTTGTTACAGCTTGAAAATTTTGCCTGTTATTAAAATAAATGGCATTCACCCACCTCCACGCTACTCTCAGGAGCTGAGATTTATGTCACTGCCAGAGTCAGCCGTATCATTTCTTACTGCTGCCCTAAACTTATGCATGCCGGCGGAGGCATGTTTTATGGAAATTTCAAGCTGTATGCTATGTTTTGTAATTCTAAAATTAACATTCTTTCTCAATAGAATATTCATGTACGTAGTCAGGCAAGAATATCTACCTATGATTTCCCTTAACCATTAAAATTTATCTACAATTTGTTGCAGTGTTAACTAAAGCTGTCCAGTTTGAAAACGGAAGTATTTTGTCCCCTTTACTGATAATTTCTTTAGTGCAGCCTCAACATATATGTACATTATGATTCAAATTGGTCCAATTCATGCTTATTAAAAACTAACAAGAACATTGATATAATAATGATACAAAATTCTAAGGCTATAAAGAGGCATTAAATTTTTTTTTTTTATTGTGCTTTAGGTGAAAGTTTACAGCTCAAGTTAGTTTCTCGTACAAAAATTTATATACACATTGTTATGTGACCCTAGTTGCTCTCCCTATAATGTGACAGCACACTCCTCTTTTCCATCCTGGATTTCCTATGTCCATTCATCCAGCTCCTATCCCTTTCTGCCTTCTTATCTTGCCTCCGGACAGGAGCTGCCCATTTAGTCTCGTGTATCTACTTGAACTAAGAAGCACACTCTTCACAAGAATCATTTCATGTCTTATAGTCCAGTCTATTATTTGAAGAGTAGCCTTTGGGAATGGTTTTAGTTCTGGGTTAACGGAGAGTCTGGGGGCCATGTCTTCGAGGGTCCCTGCAGTCTCAGTCAGACTGTTAAGTCTGGTCTTTTTACTAGAATTTGAATTCTGCACTCTACTTTCTTCCTGCTCCATCAGGGACTCTCTGCTGTGTTCCCTGTCAGGCCAGTCATTGGTGGTAGCCAGGCAGCATCTAGTTCTTCTGGTCTCAGGCTGATAGAATCTCTGGTTTATGTGACCCCTTTGTCTCTTGGGCTAATATTTTCCTTGTGTCTTTGGTGTTCTTCATTCTCCTTTGCTCCAGGTGGGTTGGAATCAATTGATGCATCTTAGATGGCCACTCATTAGCTTTTAAGACCCCAGACACCACTCACCAAAGTGGATTGCAGAACATTTTCTTAATAAACTTTGTTATGCCAATTGACCTAGATGTCCCCTAAAACCATGGTCCCCCGACCCCCACCCCTGTTACACTGTCTCTCGAAGTGTTTGGTTGTATTCAGGAAACTCCTTAGCTTTTAGTTTAGTCCAGTGATGCTGACTTCCCCTGTATTGTGTGTTGTCTTTCCCTTCACCTAAGATAATTCTTGTCTACTATCTAGTTAGTGAATTCCCCTCTTCCTCCCTCTCCACCTTCATAACCATCAAACAATGTTTTCTTCTGTGTTTAAACCTTTTCTTGAGTTTTTATAATAATGGTCTCATAAAATACTTGTCCTTTTACAACTGACTAATTTCACTCAGCATAATGAAGAGGTATTAAAATTTTGAGAAAAAAATCATTTGGGGAAATTTTTACAAATTTGATAAAAATAATTACTTGAAATATTTAAACCTTTTTTGTCAAAAAGATTTAACTTATGGATTTTCTAGAATTTTTTCTTACACGGATATTGAATATTTCCCCTATGATTACACTTCTATTTAAACATTTTAAAATACCTTCTCTATGGTTTAGTCCAGACAATGTTATTCTGTAAAATACCTCTAAATAGCCTTTAAATTTTCTTTCCCCTCGAGTTATAAGCTATCTCCCTCCTTGCATTTACTGCCAAAATTATTTAAAGAGCTACCTATACTCACTGCCTTTTACTACTCCTCAACCCACTGCTTTCGGGCATCTACCCAAACTGTATTACTAAAACAGCCCTCACCAAAGCCTCCAATGACCTCTTAAGTCTCAATTGCATTAACTTCATTTTATTTCGTGTCCCACATTGCCTAGCAACAGTTGCCATCATTGACTGTTCTCTCCTTCTTGGCTTCTAGTAGGTTACTTTTGCCTGCTTCTCCTCCTCCAGGATATTATATCCAAGTTTCATTCCAAGGTTTCTCTTCCTCTGCCCACTCTCTTGTTATAAAATGTTTTGTACATATAAAAGAATATACGTGTACCCACCATAGATCTCAAGCAATAGAATCAGCACTTTGAAACCCTCTGGGTGCCCCTCCCTGACAGCATTCTCCTATTTGTCCCACTAATTCCTGAATGATGTTTACTACTCAGTTTTGTAAAGAATTTTACCAAACCTAGTCAATTTCTAAACAAACAAACAAAAACCACATTGTGTGGTTTTGCATTTTTGAACATTACATAAAGCAAATCATGCTGTACATGTTTTCCCAAGATTTTTAAAAATTAGCATTATATTTGAAATATTCATCCATATCATGTAGGTGATTAGAGGGCCTTGAATGCTCAACTCAAAGACTTGAACTTTTCCCTATAGGATTAAAAAAGAAAAATCTATGGTAGATCATTGTTGTTCTCTGTGCTTATCTTTGTCGTAATACATTAGAGCTAACATGCTGGTTAAAAGAAAGAAAAACAACAAACCATTGCCGTCGAGTGTATTCCAACTCATAGCGACCCTATTGGACCGAGGAGAACTGCCCCATAAGGTTTCCAAGGAGCACCTGGTGGATTCAAACCACCAACCTTTTGGTTAGCAGCTGAACTCTTAACCTCTATGCCACCAGGGTTTCCACATCCTGAGAGTATGATAGTTTTTATTGTGGCACAGGTGTTAAATAGATTTCAATACAAATGTAACCACTACCTTATTTTAATGTCTTTTTTGTTCTGTATAGTCATGCAAAAAAAGGAATCATTTAAACTTTCCAAAAGATTAATATGATACGTGTAACATTAGAAGAATATTAAAACAATTGATCTGATAACTGACTTTAAAATTGTCACTATTAATAAGTGAAAGGCTTTAAAATGTATTAATTTTGTAGTTATAGGAACAATTTGAACTATCTGGCTTCCCTCAGTCCTCTATTCCCCATACATATGTACTAAATGGTATAACTTTATACCATTGTCTGATCAAAGATCTATTTCTTATATTGATGCTTCTCTAGCAAAGCTTATGCTGTGGAAGAATCTGGTGTATTATATTGAGTATTTCTTTAAGGGTTTAAGAACTGACCACATTTTGCACATTCCAATTGCAAAAGTGAACTGCCAAAAATAAGTTATATGAAAAACCAGAATACAAAATAAGATAATAATTTTCCAGCCTGGTTATAAACAAAGATGTGTTGACATTTTATATTGAACTTTCATTTTAAAAAAATGCAGACTTAAGGGTATATTTATACAGTATGTCTTATTTAATAGCATCTGTATTTTTTATTTCAATTTACTTAAACAAGAATTTATTGAATGGTTACTCTGTGCTTAGATTCTAAATTAAAATCTTCCTCTTGTCCCCCATAGGGCTCTGCACATAGATATAGTAGAATGCTTACATCAATTCTACTTTATACAAATGTTGAGTATTTTTTACTCCCAGGATAAATTATAAATTCTTTGATGACAAAGGATGTGACTTCATGCTTTTTTTTTAAAACTTCCTAAAATGATCTTGTAATATTGCGCTTTGAAACTAAAAGGCAGTAAAAATGGATTAGATTTTATTTGAAAAATATATACAGTCAGTAAGTCTACCAAAGAATATATTTAAAATTCTTCTTATTAATGTTATAGTACAATTGTATAGCTTTTAGTATGGACAATAGTCTCATTTGGCTATATCACCATTTCCAAAAGAAGGTACAAGCCCCCACCAGCTTGAGGAAGAAGACAAGCACTAACAAGCTAAATCAACTTGGTGAAGACAACAGCTATAGGCTGCCTTTCTCCCCTTCCAAACTATTCTATGAAATCCAATATTTTATATTAAGTAAAGAAGCTTCAATAATGAAATGATTTTGTTCCCCTACAATAACTAGTGATTTTCTATATTCAAATGATGTATTAAAAATTTCAGAGAAAATATGCTTTATAATTGTTAAATAATTCTTTCTACATTAAGTATACTCTCATTTTATTCATTGCTTAAATTAAAACATATATTCAAAATACATCAAAGAAAAGGTAATCACAGAACCAGATATCCATACAGTGTAGTGGTTAAGCAAATGGGTATTGATGTCAGAAGACCTGGATTTGAATCTTCCACAGTTCTTTTCTCTTTTGCATATTATTCAGCCTCTCTAAGACTCAGTTTCCTTACTTATAAAACGGAAATACTAATATCCACTTCTTGGAGTTGCTCCAGTGATTAAATGATTATCTGTCACATGCTAAGAACTATGGAGAAATTATATTACTTTTCCGTAGTATTCTTTTTACTCTAATCTTTCAATATTAACCAGAATATTATTTTAAATACTTTCATTTTTGCTAATTTTCATTGCTGTAATAGGCAAATTAAGACGGGCTGCAGACACTTCTGTTTCAATATTTCTCTTTTCTAATTGCATTTACTTTGAAAGTTAAGTGAAAATATGTTGCAGGCACCTGACCTCTAGTAGAACAGTTAAACCATATAGAATTGCAGGTTTTATAAATTCTGATTAAGAAGTCAATGTAAAAGTGTCTATAACTGAAAATGTGTTTTACATCTAAGCACTTTAATTTATACATTTTAAAATTATTAATATTACAATGCATTTAGAAAATAAACTGGAGCTTTGGTGGTGCAGTGGTTAACAGCTTGGCTGCCAACCTAAAGGTCAGCAGTTCGAATTCACCAGCAGCTCCTTGGACCCTATGGGGCAGTTCTACTCTGTCCTATAAGGTTGCTGTGAGTTGGAATCGACTCCACAGCAACGGGTTTTTTTTTGGTTTTGGTTTAGAAAATAAAGAGAAAAGAAAATACTGCTCATAATTCCACCTCCTTAACACACCCATGGTTAACATTTTTTCTTTCTTTCTAATTTCCTTTTGACTGTTTTAACATTATTTCTTACTTGTATCATGATATCTCACTTTATAATTATCTTTCAATTTTAATGTAAAACTAGAATGACTACATAATCTGCCTTTCAAACTAGGATACTTCTGAGAGTTAAAGGGGAGCTGTTACTAACTATGCCACATCAAGAGATGTAAACTGGGGTGATTTGGGTAAACAAAGACATATGGTCACCCTATATATAACCTTCACTTCCATCCAGTTGATGTACCATAATTTATTAGCAATTTCCTTATCGGTAAGCATTATGAATGTTTCACATTTTTCAAAGTGTACATTTTCATTTAAAACAAAACAAAAATGTTACTTCAGAATTTTTGAAATATAGTGAAAGAAACTCAAGAATTCAAAATACTGGCTTCAGGAACTTCTATCTGTAAAAAAGGAAACAATATTGATCTGCATCATAAGGTTGCGGTGAAGGCTAAAATGAAATAATGTATCTAAAAGCCTGGGGTATGGTAGGTTCTCAATAAATGTTGATCCTTGCTTTTCTCATTGAACAGCTGGTATTTTAAATTGTACTGTGATAATTTTCACCAATACTTGGCTATGGCATTCAGGCTATGCTATAAAGTTCACGTCTAAACTAAAACTATAGTGATAGCACTCAAAAGTATAATTTTTATATTTGAGAGTTTTCATGACTCAATACTTTGTAGATTTCTTAGGCCAACTAATAATCTTTTCGAGGAAATTTATTTGATTAGAATTAAAGAATTACAAATAAGAACAATTCATCATCTACCCTGGATGATATGAGTCAAGTCAAAACATGGTTGTCGTCTTGGTGTGAGAGGTTAGGAACATTTATTTCCTTGTTGAGGAAATGGCATTATGGTCCAAAAGTTTTGCTAAAATCTTCTCAGGGTTTTGTCTTTTTTTTTCCCCTCCATATGCTACCTTTGAGGTAGAAAAGTTGTAGTTTTCAAGCACATTTTATTGCTTTATGTTCTACACTTTCTACTAAAGGTCTCAAATTATTTTACAAAATGTTCACCACAAGGATCTCCATCTAAACTTCTACCTCATTCTTTTACATTCTATTCCATTTCTGGTCTGATCTACAGCCTCTTCCCACTACACACAAAGAAATCACCCTCACTACTTCCTCTCCTCATTTTTATTAGTGAAAATTTCCTTCCCACTTCTCTTTGACAAACTTCCTTTTGTCTTCTGAAAACACTCCATTCACTAAATACCTTTCTAGTGGATTTCAGTTTCTTCCAGTCTCATCAACACCATGTGGACAAAGGACTGAAGGATTTTCTCAAATCCTAGCATCAGTTTTATATAATGAATGTGCCAGTCTTACTTAGAAACTAATTATCTGCATCCCAGTACCACTGATTTGTTTCAACCTCTTCCAAATATTACTACTGTCTAGATTTTATTTCCACTTCCACTGTTAGACAATTTCACATTCAGGCTCATGATCATCCAATCCATTCACTCCATGGTTTCTTGACCTACTTGATTCCACAGACTTCTGTCACTATATTATACCTGCAATTCATCAACGTGGTCGCATCTTGGGTTTTATTTTCCCATGGCATTTCTCCACCAACAAACCTTCAACCACAAATACCCTTTTTCTGATCACAGCATTTTTACTGTCCAGGTCTTCCATTCTACTGTCCTCATAGGGCTATCTCTTTGTTCCTCCTGTAATCTCCAGTACACAAATACTCTCTATTTCTGGTTATACCAAATTCCTTTTCCAGCTTGAACTACACGGTCAGTCCTTTTCATGTATCTACCAATACCTTAAACTCTTGCACTGCCTTGAACTTCTACCGGGTCCTTGTTTCTAACTTCCCACCTTGGCCATAACTTATAACTGTTTTCTTAGTTTCTGCTCACTTCCATGGAATGTTGCCTGAGAGTCATTGAAAAATGATGACATGGTTTGCTTCAAAGTAATGCCATCTTGTGCCAGTTGGGCCTTCATTGCTACTCAGTAATGTTTTAATCATCTTTTGTTCAACTATTGTGATTTGATTATTTCTTTTCCATCATTCTACTAAGTTAAATTTTAAATGTAACATTTAAAACTCACTTATTATGTGAATTTTTTCTATCTTGGTACATTATTATCCAATAGAAACATAAAAGTAAATAAAATTTAATCACTAATACTCACTTAGAAATGGGATTGACACTGGCTTCAATTATTGTTAAACACTTACAGCACTTTATGTTTTCTGGAAATTCTTGTACACCTAAAATGTAAAAAATAAAAAAAATTCAGGAAACTGTTTCAGCAAAATTTCTCTAAACTATAGTTTTAAATATTAAGAATAGTTAATACACAGTATAAACATAATTAGGCTAATCATTTAAGAATAATAACCTAATATATTCATATTATATAATATATGCACACATAGATGTATATTTCTAATACAATTTGAATGTTAAATAACATTTTATAATAGTAATAGTTGGAAATTGGTTACAAAATTTGGCATAATATAGATCTGGAGTCTTTGCTAACCTAAGAAAAAAAATAGTTTATGTTATTTAGTCAATATATATATATAGTGCCAACATTGGAGGGGTGGCGGGGGTGGGGGAGGGCAGGAGTCAGATGATATAAAGAAAATAGAAGATAAAATCTTTGCTCCTAGGAGTCTTCAATAAGATTGGAAGGATCAAACACATACATCTGAAAAATACGTAAGGGCACATCACAAAAATAATAGATATTCCTAAGCTAATGCAGGGATCTAACAAATTTTATGCAGTTCTTCCTTGTTGACTGCACAGAGAGACGCTCTGCATCCATCTGAAAGTGTGAGGAGGTGAGCAGTACTTCCTTGGGTCCTCCCTGGAGTCTCTGAGGTAGTCAGCTTGGCTGATTGCTCTCAGAGAATTGCTCATCTGCTGTCACAGCTGTGCTGTTGGCTATGTGACAGAAAAACAGATTTTTCTACGAAACTGAAAATCAGGAAGCCACAAAACCAAGCCATAAATGTGGGGGGCAGAGGAATAAAAGATGTGGGGGGTGTTTCCATCAATTGATATGAGTGAATCAAATATAACAGACCCTGCAAATGTTAGAAGACAGTAAACGAAGCCATTTCTACCTGCCTGCAGTATCACCACTCCTCTATTTTTGAAACTATTATTAAAGATGTAAAAATTTCCATAGAGAACTGGTTCTGTCCAGTATTTCATATCTGATGGAAGCATAAGCAACATCCTGTTCTAAGATATAGTTAAATTTTTGATGATAATAATCAAGAGACAAAACCTTCCAACTTCCTAGATTCTGCTAACCTGGATCACCAAGTCCACAGGACCTCCAAGCCCAATTAGGCAGTAGCAGGATAGCCAAATCCAAGACAGTTCATTCATTCACTGCAAAGTAAAGGCTTGGGGATATTTCTCACCCATTTCACCTTCTGTGAAATTTCATCGGAAATGATGTTGTCTTTAAATTATTGTTGAAGCATTTTGGCGTCTTAATAAGAACCCAAGGAAGCTAAGGAGCTCCATTATGTATGAGTTTCATAAGAAAGGGACTCCCTGGGTGATGCAAACAGTTAATGCACTCAGCTGCTAACTGTAAAGGTTGCAAGTTTGAGCCCACACAGAGATGTTTCAGAAGAAAGGCCTGGTAATATACTGAAAAATCAGCCATTGAAAACTCAGTGGAATACAGTTCTACTCTGACACACATACAGTCGCCATGAGTTGGAGTCAACACCGTGACAACCGGTTTTTTTTGTTTACTTGTTTTTCAAGAGAAAGGCCAATTCTGTCTTTTTAAAGGCCTGTAAAGTTTAGAGCTTCCCTTGTTAACTAGATTTTAACAAAATGGCAAACAGGTCAATAAACTAATCCTTGAACCATCCTCAGTGCTTCCCCTTAGCATTCATATTTACTTTGAATATTTTCAATCAACAGAGGTTTAAGGTTTAAAACATCTTCTTTTCTCTCTTCAGCTTTTTTTGTTTGGTCTGCAATCTGGGCTCATTACATGTTGGTGTGGCTGATGCTTTATCTCCACAGGTTCCAGCCTTAGAACAATATTTCCTTAAATTATGTGTAAACCGAGACATGGAAGCAGAAGTAAATTAAAATACAATTTTAAGTATAGGACTGTATCTCTTTATCTTCTACTTAAAAAGGAATTGCCTGCTGTGGTGAAAATGGTACTACATTATTTGTTTGAAAAAACTGCATAATGTTGTTTACAGTTTAAATTTAAAAGTGTTTAGAGCAGAGTTCATTAGCTTAAGATGGAATCCCAGCTTAACCACTTACTGGTTGAATAACCCTAGGCAAGTTACTTAAACCTTCAGTGCCTTAATTTCCTATTCTGATAAATGGTGACCATAAGATTGCAACGCTTTCATCATAAAGTTGTAGTTAGCATTAAAAGGAAATAATACAAACCAATTGGCACAAAGTACTCCATAAATGTCTCTTATAATTATTAGAAATAAAAAAAAGGAAATGGAACTTCTGGTCTTAAATGCAAAGAGCTTAGAATTCATCATTCCTGTTCTCACAATAGGAAAAAAGCTGAAAAACTAAAAATCAACAACTCTTCTTAGGTCCATCAGACAACTGAGATCACATGTCCACCCCCAAAACTGGAGATCCGGGCAGAGATTTTGGACTTGCCATCATCCCACAATCATGTGAGCCAATTCCCTAAAATAATTCTCTTTCCCTCTCTTTCTGTCTCTGTGTGCACACACGCGCGCACACACACACACACACACACACAGACACACACACACACACGAAACTGATTCTGTTTCTCTAGAAAACCCTGACTAAAATAATCCACCACAGAGTAGCAATACTCAATGGGTAATTGACTAATTGCTAGACATTTAGAGTAGACTACCTTAAGAGATTTAAAAAAAAAAAAAAAAAATCCTGCAGGCCCAGGCTTCAAGGCTATAACAATTTGAGGAGTTTTAGTTTCAGGAATCCCCACCATACTCCCACTGTAAAGAACTAGAAAAATGCTTCTGGCAGGGGGAGGGGGAAAGTAATCATTTTGAAATAAGCCCAGAGCGCTCTGCTCTTCTTGACAATGCCTACCTTAAAGGGAAACTTTTTTCCAGAACCTAACTTACTATGGTAAACTTCACAGCCTTGAAACCCTTATAGAACAGTACTATTCTGCACACATGAGGTCGTTATCAGTCTGAATCAACGCGAGGGCAACAAACAACAACTGACTCTCTAGGCTTCTACATACCAAAAAAACCAAACTTGTTGCCATCAAGTCAAATATGAGGGAAGGGAAATAACAACTCCAGCCTCAGTTAGCTTTCCTTTCTCAGCTAAGGAGTGAGAAAAAAATGGGAGGAGGAGAGAACAACTTGTAAAGGTCCCAGCCCAGGGTCACAGGTTTGTTAAAAGACTGACATCTAATATTAGGATCATAGAATGCTCCTTCCGCCATCCCCATTTTACCATCACATCAGTAGGGCTTCTATTAAAAAAAAACAAGAGATTACAGCCAAAGAGAACAGCAAGGTTCAGGCTCTTTTTAAGGAGTCTCTAGGGAATCTCCCCTCTTCTCCAAAAAAAAAAAAAAAAACCACAAGAGACAAAAACAAAGACGTCAGAAAAAATTTTAGCCTCTGACAACTATAGCTACAGCAAATAACAAACACAGCCTAACTCCTACCTAGAAAAAAATGAAACCTCATACCAAAGCTCTATTTACCTTAGTTTCTTTTATCTGATACATCATGTCTGGCTTTCAACAACAACTATAAAAAACTACAAGGCATGTTAAAAGGCATAAAACAGTCTGAAGAGACTAAGCAAACTTCAGAACAAGAATCAGATATGGCAGAGATTTTTGAATTATCAGACTGGAAATATAAAATAACTATGATTAATATGGGGAGTGTGTTGATTCAGTGGTAGAATTCTCACCTTCCAATGGGAGACCTAGATTTGATTCCTGCCAATGCACCACAAGTGCAGCCACCACCCATCTGTCAGTGGAGGCTTTTGCATTGCTATGATATTGAACAGGTTTCAGTGGAGCTTCCAGACTAAGACGGACTAGGAAGAAAGATCTATAGATCTACTTCTGAAAAAATCAGCCAATGAAAACCCTATGGATCACAATAGTCTGATCCTGTTGTGCAAGAGGTTGCCATGAAACGGGCCAACTCTACAGCAGCTGATGACAATGATGATGATTAATATGCTAAGGGATATAGTGGAAAAAGTGGACAATATAAAAGAATAGATGACAAATGTAAGCAGAGTTATGGAAACTCTAAGAAAGAATCGAAAGGAAGGAGGTGGGGCCAAGATGGCAGAGTAGTCAGACACTTCCAGTGGACCCTCTTACAACGAAGACCAGAAAAAACAAGTGAATTGATTATATATGACATTCTAGGAGCCCTAAACATCAAAGGCAAAGTTGAGGAACTGGATTGCATGGCAGGGGGAGGCAGAGATGGTTAGGAAGCAACAAGGACTTGCCAGACTGACCCCATGAGAGCCTGAGCCCTTCAGGCCTGATCAGCCCATGGATGAGCAGTGAGGCAGGCAAGCAGCAGTGCTCGGGAGGTGTGTTCAGCACTGGAGAGACCCAGCAGCAGAGAGTCTACTCGGCCACCCAGAACAAGTGAGAAGTAGCCCTCAATCAGCGAAAGATAAGTACTTGCGTACGGCCTACCACGTGGATCAAAAACACCACCCTTAGGGAGAATCCTCTCTCCCATTTACTTCCCCACTTCCTGCTCTGCACTGGGTCCTGGACCAGCTTCAGCAATTGCCGAGCCCCTAGCTGGAAGTAGGATCGAACACACGCCCTGAGCCATTCTCCCAGCTTTGGAGAGTGAACAAATTAACAAATGGGAAGAAATAAACTGCCGGCTCCCCTAAGCCAGGAACTCAGGGTAGGCACAGCTCCTTTGCCTAAGCACAGGCTTAAGGGATCCACGGACTTTAAGTGCCTTTCCCCCTGCAGAGACTTGTGTGGGCCCATTTCAACAGCGTAGGCCCTCATTACCACAGTACAACAGGGTATATATCTGAAGTCTAACTTCAACTGTTTAAGCTGTGAAGTGGCAGGTTCTTGATATTTGACACTGCCTATTAAGCAGGGTCTTCACCTACCCACATCAGGGGCCTGAGGACTGGTGGCTCCACCCATGCCACCTAACCACCTGTGA
>NW_004443939.1:17097532-17099562 GCF_000243295.1 Trichechus manatus latirostris | reverse complement strand
CAAGCTCCCAAAATAAATAATCTAGAAATTTTCCAGAGAATGAAAATTTCTTGGAATTACCTACCAGAGGCAGAATACAAAACTCTTTAAGAGATTATGAAGGAAATTGTGCAAAACAGAGAACACGCAACAGAGGAAATTAAATTATTAGAGATGAGCATAATGAAAAATTTAACAGGCTGCAAGAATCCATAGAGAGACATCAAACAGAAATCCAGAAGATTAATAATAAAATGTCAGAATTAGACAATTCAATAGAAAGTCATAGGAGCAGAATTGAGGCAATGGAAGTCAGAATTAGTCACATGGAAGATAAAGCAATTGACACCTACTTATTTGAGGAAAATAAGATAAGAGGATTTAAAAAAAATGAAGAAAGCCTAAGAATTATGTGGGATTCTATCAAGAGGAACAACCTATGAGTGATTGGAGTATCAGAATGGGGTGGGGGAGGGGAAGAACAGAAAATACAGAGAGAATTGTTGAAGATTTGTTGGCAGAAAACTTCCCTGATATAGTGAAAGATGACAAGATATCTATCCAAGATGTTCATCGAACCCCACCTAAGGTAGATCCCAAAAGAAAGTCACCAAGACATATTATAATCAAACTTGCCAAAACCAAAGATAAAGACAAAATTTTAAGAGCAGCTAGGGATAAAAGAAAAGTCATCTACAAAGGAGAGTCAATAAGAATAAGCTTGGACTACTCAGCAGAAACCATGCAGGCAAGAAGGCAATGGGATAACATATATAAAACCTTGAAAGAAAAAAATTGCCAGCCAAGAATTACATATCCAGCAAAATTGTCTCTCAAATATGATGGCAAAATTAGGGCATTTCCAGATAAACAGAAGATAAGGGAATTTGCAAAAACCAAACCAAAATTACAAGAAATACTAAAGGGAATCCTCTGGTTAGAAAATCAGTAACATCAGATAATAACCCAAGACTAGAACACAGGACACAGCAACCAGATATCAACCCAAATAGGGAAGTCACAAAAATAAACCAGAGCTAAAACACTGAAAATAGCGAAACAGAGGTCAATATATAAAAAATCGACAACATTAAAATAAAAAAGAAGGACTTAAAAAAATGTAGACATAAGTTTTTCATGTGAAGAGGAAATCAAGGTAATATAAAGAAATAAAAAGCTGGTATAAACCTAGAAAAATAGGGGTAAATATTAAGGTAACCACAAAAGAAACTAACAATCTACAAGTCAAAATAAAACACTAGAAAAATATAAAGACTCAGCAAATACAAATGCAACAACAATGAAAAAGATGAAAATACATAAAGAAAAAGACTCAGCACAAAAAATTAAGTGGAACAAAGAAACTGTGAACAACACACACACAAAAAAAATCAAAATGACAGTACTAAACTCATACCTATCCATAATTACACTGAATATAAATGGACTAAATGCACCAATAAAGAGACAGAGAGTGGCAGATTGGATAAAAGAACATGATCCATCTATATGCTGCCTACAAGAGACACAGCTTAGACTTAAAGACACAAACTAAAACTCAACGGATAGAAAAAAAATATCAAGCAAACAACACTCAAAAAAGAGCAGAAGTGGCAATATTAATCTCTGACAAAATAGACTTTAAAGTACAATCCACCACAAAGGTTAAGGAAGGACACTATATAACGATTAAAGTGTCAATACACCAGGAAGACATAAGTATAATAAATATTTACACACCCAATGTCACGGCTCCAAAATACATAAAACGAACTCTAACAGCATTGAAAAGAGAGATAAACAGCTCCACGATAGTAGTAGGATACTTCAATACATCACTTTCAATGAAGGACAGAATATCCAGAAAGAAGCTCAACAAAGACACGGAAGATCTAAATGCTACAATCAACCAACTTGATCTCATAGACATATTCCGAACAATTCACCCAACATCAGCCAAGTATACTTTCTTTTCCAATGAACATGGAACATTCTCCAGAATAGACAACATATTAGGCCATAAAACAAGCCTTAACAAAATCCAAAGCATC
>NW_004443939.1:17093097-17097432 GCF_000243295.1 Trichechus manatus latirostris | reverse complement strand
GAGATATCATCTCACCCCAACAAGGCTAGCATTAATCCAAAAAACACAAAATAATAAATGCTGGAGAGGTTGTGGAGAGACTGGAACACTTATATACTGTTTGTGGGAATGTAAAATGGTACAATAACTTTGGAAATTGATTTGCCACTTCCTTAAAAAGCTAGAAATAGACGTACCATACGATCCAGCTATCCCGCTCCTTGGAATATATCCAAGAGAAAAAGAGCCAGCACACGAATAGATATATGCATACCCATGTTTGTTGCAGCACTGTTCACAATAGCAAAAAGATGGAAACAACCTTGGTGCCCATCAGTGGACGAACGGATAAACAAATAATGGTATAGCCACACAATGGAATACTATGCAATGATAAAGAACAAAAATGAAGCCGTGAAACATATTAGAAGATGGAGGAATCTGGAGGCCATTATGCTGATTGAATTTAGTCAGTCACAGAAGGACAAATATTGTATAAGACCACTATTATAAGAACTCATGAAAAGGTTTAAACACAGAAGAAAACATTCTTTGATGGTTATGAGGGTGGGGGAGGGAGGGTAGGGTTATTTACTAACTAGATAGTAGATAAGAATTATCTTAGGTGAGGGGAAGGATAGCTCACACTACAGGGAAAGTCAGCACAACTGGACTAAACCAAAGCTAAGAAGTTTCCTGAATACAGTCAAAGACTTTGAGGGACAGAGTAGCAGGGATAGGGGTCTGGGGACCACGCTTTCAGGGGACATCTAAGTCAATTGGCATAACAAAACTTGTTAAGAAAATGTTCTGCGTCCTACTTTGGTGAGTGGCGTCTGGGGTCTTAAAAGCTTGCAAGCAGCCATCTAAGATCCATTAACTGGTCCCAACCACCTGGAGTAAAGGAGAATGAAGAACACCAAAGACACAAGGAAAGTAGTAGCCCAAGAGACAGAAAGGGCCACATAAACCAGAGACTTCATCAGACTGAGACCAGAAGAACTAGATGGTGCCTGGCTACCATCAATGACTGGCCCGACAGGGAACACAACAGAGAGTCCTTGATGGAGCAGGAGAAAGGTAGGGTGCAGAACTCAAATTCTAGGAAGAAGACCAGACTTAATGGTCTGAATGAGACTGGAGGAACCCTGGAAAGCATGGTCCCCGGATTCTCTATCAGACTAGAACTATACAAATTCCGAGGCCAACTCTTCAGACAGGGATTGGATTGGACTGTGGGACATAAAGTGATACTCGTCAGGAGTGTGCCTCTTAACTCAGGTAGATACAAGAGACTAAATGGCAGCTTCTGTCTGGAGGTGAGATGGGAAGGCAGAGAGGGTTAGGAGTTGGTTGAGTGGACATGGGGAATCAGGGGCGGAAAGGAGGAGTGTGCTGTCACAGTATGTGGAGAGCAATTAGGGTCATATAACAATGTATGTACAAATTTTTGCACAGGAGACTAACTTGAATTGTAAACTTCATTTAAAATACAACAATAAACAAAATTAAGTTAAAAAAAGATAAAAAAAGAATCAAAAGGAAATGCTACAAGTCAAAACCATTGTAACAGACATTAAGAATGCCTTCGATGACCTCATTACTAGACTGGACAAGGCTAAGGAATAATCTGTGAGACTGAAGATATGTAAATGAAAACTTTCCAAAGTGAAAAACAAAAAGAAAAATGAATGAAGGAAAAAAAATCCAAGAACTGTGAGACAAGTACAAAAGGTATAACATATGTACTATATTTTTATGCAAATAACACACTCTACATTTTTTTTGCCAACTGTGCCCTCCCTTGTGAGGTATTTTTGTAAGTGTGCTATGTTAATTTTTTTTTACAGTAACATGTAAAAAAATTAGCATGGTTTGCTTATGAAAATACCTCATGGGGGAGAAGGCACCGTTGGCCAAAAACATAGAAAATACGTGTTATTTGTGCAAAAATATGGTATAATAGGAATATCAAAAAGAGAAGAAATATTTGAATTAAAAATGCTTGAGGATTTTCCAAAATTAATGATAGACGCCAAACCACAGATCCAGGAATCTCAGAGAACATCCACCAGGATAAATACCAAAAATTCTACACCTTCCACATATCATATTCAAATCACAGAAAATCAAAAACAAAGAGAAAATCTGATTAAAAAAAAAAAGCACTACATTTTGAGGAAGAAGGATCAGAATTACATTGGATTTTTCTTCAGAAATCATGTGAGCAGAAAGAGAATGGAGTGAAATATTTAAAGTGTTAAATGAAAAAAATCACCAATCTGATTTTCTGTATCCAGTAAAATTATTCTTCAGAAGTAAAAGAGAAACATTTTCTCAAATAATTTGTTGCCAGTAGACCTGTCTTGCAAAAAATGTTAAAATAAAAATTTCAGAGAAAAAGAAAATTACATAGGTTAGAAATTCGTATCCTCATAAAGAAAGGAAGAGCATTGAAGGAGAAATAAATGAAGGTAAAATAAAATCTATTTTTTTATTCCTAACTTATCATTTCAGGAGGCAACAAATAATCAAGAACCACTGGAACTGAAGGAAGAAATTTAAAATTTACTGAAGGCATTGGTGAAAACCAAGACTCCAGGAACTGATGATTTACCAACTGAAATGCTTCAAAAAACTGATGAAGTACTCAGTCACCTATGTCAAGAAATTTGGAAGGCATCAACTTGGCCAACCGACTGAAAGACATCTTATTTATGCCTATTTCAAAGAAACGTGATTAAATAGAATATGAAGATTATAAAAAATATCATTAATATCACATGCTAACAAAATTGTGCTGAAGATAATTCAAAAGTGGATGCAGCTGTACACTGACATGGAACTACGAGAAGTCAAAGCTGGATTCTGAAGAGGATGTGAAACAAGGGATATCATTGCTTATGTTAGATGGATCTTGGCTGAAAGCAGAGAATACCAGAAAGATGTTTACCTGTGTTTTATTGACTACGCAAAGGCATTTTTGACTGTGTGGATTGTAACAAATATGGACAATGTTGCGAAGAATGGGAATTACAGAACACTTGATTCTGCTCATGTGGAACCTGTACATAAATGAAAAGGAAGTTGTTCAAAAAGAACAAGGGGATACTGAGTGATTTAAAATTAGAAAAGGTGTATGGCAGGGTTGTATCCTTTCACCTTACTTATTCCATCTGCACGGTGAGCAAATAATCCAAGAAGCTGAACTATATGTAGAAGAACATGGCATCAGGATTGAAGGAAGACTCACTAACAATCTGCAATACGCAGTTGACACAAACTTGCTTTCAGAAAATGAAGACAACTTGAAACACATACTGATGAAGATCAAAGACTACAGCCTTTAGCATGGATTACACCTCTACATAAAGAACACAGAAATCCTTAAAACTGGGTTGTAAACAATATCACGATAAACAGTGAAAAATTTGTAGCTGTCAAGGATTTCATTTTACTTGGATCAGCAATCAATAGCCATGGAAATCTAGAAATAAAACAATGTATTGCACTGGGCAAATCTGCTACAAAAAGACCTCTAAAATCTTAAAAAGTAGAGATGTCACTTTGATGACTAAGGTAAGGTGTGCATGACCCAAGTCATGGTCTTTTCAATTGCTTCGCATGCATGCAAATGCTAAATAATGAAAAAGGACGACAAAAGAAGATTTGATGCATTCAAATTGTAATGTTTGTGAAATTATTGAATATACTATGGACTGCCAGAAGAACAGACAAGTAAGTCTTGCAGGAATAGAGCCATATGTGACTTTGTCTTGTTTACTTTAAACACTTCATCAGAAAAGATCAATTGTTAGAAAAGGACATCATATTTGGTAAAGTAAAGGGTCAGCAAAATTTGTATTGTGCATAGACACAATAGCTGCCACAATAGGCCCAAATATACCAATGATTGTGAGGATGGTGCAGGATCGGTAACACTTCGTGCTGTTGTACATAAGGTTGCTATGAATCAGAGCTGACCCAATGACAACGAGACCAACTGATGTAATGAAAACAAGGACAACTGCAGTATGTACAAATAACAATAAGAATATAGTGGATAGCTACGGCTTATGGATAAGTGAAATGAATGATGGTAATGTAATGAGGGACAGGAAGGAGAAATTTGAAATACTCTGTTACAAGGTACCTTCATTACCAGTGAAGCAGTATATTGTTATTCAAAAGTAGACTTAAATTAATTGTAAATGCATTTTACAGACTCGGGAAACCACTAAGATGTTTTTAAAAAGAACTATAATTGATATGCAAAGAAAGAGAGGAATTTGGCCATATTAAAGGCTCAGTTAAAGCCAGAGAAGGCAAAATGAGTGAAAGTAAAAAAGAAAGAAA
>NW_004443939.1:17064407-17092997 GCF_000243295.1 Trichechus manatus latirostris | reverse complement strand
AAAAAAAAAAAAAAAAAAAAGAAATGCAACAAACAGAAAAGTCATAAATATGGTATATATTAATCTAACTATATCAGTATATCAGTGATCACCTTAAATGTGAAAAATCTAAATATACTAATTAAAAGACACAGATTACCAAAATGGATAAAAAAACAGTATCCAATTATATATAGTTTACAAGAAACCCACTTTAAATATAAAGACACACATAGAATAAAAGTGCAAGGGATGAGGAAAGATATACGATGCTAATATTAATTAAAAAAATGTGAAGTAGCTACATTAATTTCAGACAAAGCAGACTTCAGAGCAAGGAAAATTATCAAGGATAAAGAAGGACATTATGTAATGATAAAATGTCAATTCTCCAAGAAGATAACTATACTGGATGTGTATGTGTCTAGCAACAAAGGGTAAAAAATATGTAAGACAAAAACTGATAGAATTGCAAGGAGAAACAGAAAAATCTACAACTGTAGTCAGAGACTTCAGCATACCTCTCTCAGTAACTGACAGATCCAGTACACGGAAAACCAGTAAGGATATAGTTGAACTAGACAGCACCATCAATCAACTGGATTTGATTGACAGTTATAGATTTCTTCATCTAACAACTGCAGAATATATATTGTTCTCAAGTTCACATGGAACACGCAAGACAGACCACATTCTGAGCTATAAACACCTACCTTCACAAGTTAAAAAAATAGAAATCACAGAAAGCATGCTTTCAGATCACAACGGTAGTATACTAGACAATAAAAGAAAGATAGCTAGAAAATCCCAAAATATTTTGAGATTAAACAACTCACTTCTAAATAACACATGGATCGAAGAAGAAGTCTCAAGAGAAACTTAAAAATACTTTGAACTAAATGAAGATAAAAATACAAATTAACAAAATTTGTGGGATGCAGTGAAGGCAGTATTTAGAGAGAAATTTATAGCATTGGAAGCATATATTACAAAAAAAAGAAATATCTAAAAATCAATAATTTAATCTTCCATTTCAGGAAACTTGAAAAAGAAGAGAAAATTAAGTTCAAATTAAATAGAAGAAAAAGAATTAAAACTAGAGCAGAAATCAACAAAATTGAAAAAAGGAAAACAATAGAGAAGATTAATGAAAACAAAAGTTGGGGCTTTTCTTTAAAAAAAACAATAAAATTGATAAATATCTAGACAAGTTAAGCAAGAAACAAAGAGAGTAGATACTAATCACTAATACCAGGAATGAAAGAAGAGTCATCACTACTGAATCGATGGATGTTAAAAGGATAAAAAAGGAATATTATGAACAACTCAGTGTCCTCAAATTTCATATCTTAGATGAAATACTGTCCTTGAAAGACATAACCTACCAAAACAGATAATCTAAAAAGACTTATATCTATTTTTAAAATTGAATCAGTAATGAATAACCTTCCAAAAGAGAAGGTACTAGGCCCGGAAGTTTTCACTGGTGAATTCTACCAGACATTAAAGGGAAAAATGATACAAATTCTCTATAGTCTGTTTGAGAAAACAAACAGAGAGAGAACACTTCCCAGCTTATTCTATGATGCTAGCACTATCCTAATATCAAAACCAGATAAAGCCATTACAAGAAAGGAAAAGTACAGAGCAACACCTTTCATGAACATAGATGCAAAAATCCTCCACACAATATTAGCAAGTCAAACCCAACAATGTATAAAAGTAATTACACACCATGACCAAGTGGGTTTTATTCCACATATGAAGGGCTTGTTCAATATTCAAAAATCAGTTAATGTCATCTATCACATCAACAAGCTAAAGAAGAAACATCATACGATCATATCATTAGATCCAGAAAAGGCATTTGACAAAATCAAACACCATTCATGATAAAAATTCTCAGCAAACTTGGAATAAGGGAGAACTTCCTTAACTTGAGAGGTCCCTGGGTGACACAAATGGTTTGCCTTCATCTACTATTCTAAAGTTTGATGGTTTAAACTTACCCAAGAGTGCTGCAGAAGAAATGCCTGGCAATCTGCTTCCATAAAGATTATAGCTAAGAAAACCCTATGGAGCAGTTCTACCCTGTAACACATAGAGTGGTCATGAGTTTGAATCGACTCAATTGCAATGGATTTTTTGTCCCTTAACTTGATAAAGAACATCTACAAAAAACCTATAATGACAAAAATGATAGCCAACATCATACATAATAGCGAGAAACTTGTGGTTAGCAGAGGAACATTGTCTGATATAATGCTGGAAGTTGAGAACCTCAGGTTGGAAGGCACTCAAAGTATGACTGGGGAAGCTGCCTCCAAAAAGTAGAGTTGACTTTAATGATGTGGATGGAGTAAAGGTTTCAGAACCTTCATTTGATGATGTGGAATGACAAAAATGAGAAGAAACAGCTGCAAATATCCATTAGTAATCAGCACATGAATGTATGAAGTATGAATCAATGAATATTGGAAGTCTTCAAAAATGAATTGAAACAAATAAAAATCAATATACTAGGCATTAGTGAGCTGAAATGGACTGGAATTGGCCATTTTGAATTGGATAATCATGTGGTCTACTATGCCAGGAATGAAATTGAAGAGGAATGGCATCACATTAATTGTCATTGTGAAGTACAACGCTGTCAGTGAGAGGATAATATCCAAGCACCTACGAAGACCAGTTAATACTACTATTATTCAAATTTATGCAAAGCACTAATGCCAAAGAAGAAGAAATTGAAGATTTTTACCAACTTCTGCAGTCTGAAATCGATCAAATATGCAATTAAGATGCATTGATAATTACTGGTGCTTGGAATGAGAAAGTTGGAAACAAAGAAGGATCAATAGGTAGAAAATACAGCCTGGGTGATAGAAACAATGAGGGGGATCACGTGACAGAATTTTGCAAGACCAACAACTCATTCATCGGAAATACTTTTCTTTAATATCATAAATGATGACTGTGCATGTGGACTTCACTGGATGGAACACAAAGGAATCAAATCGACCACATCTGCTGAAAGACCTAATGGAGAAGCTCAACATCATCAGTCAAAATAAGGCCAGTATCCAACTTCAGAACAGACCATCAATTGTTCACATGCAAGTTCCAGCTGAAGCTGAGAAAAATTAAAACAAGTCTTTTGAGAGCCAAAGTATGATTTTGAGTATATCCCACCCGAATTTAGAGAGCATCTCAAGAATAGATTTGATCTATTGAACACTAATGACCGAAGACCAGACAAGTTGTGGGATGCCATCAAGGACATCATAAATGAGGAAAGCAAAAGGTCATTTAGAAGACAGGAGAGAAACAAAAGATCAAAATGGATGTCAGAGGAGACTCTGAAACTTGTTCTTGAACATCGAGTGGCTAAAGCAATTGGAAGAAATGATGAAGTAAAAGAGTTGAAAGATTTCAAAGGGTGACTTGAGAAGACAAAGTAAAGTATTATAATGAAATATGCGAAGACCTGGAATTAGAAAAACAAAAGAGAATAACATGCTTGGCACTTCTCAAGCTGAACGAAGTGAAGAAAAAATTTAAGCCTTGAGTTGCAATATTGAAGGATTCTATGGGCAAAAAATTGAATGATGCAAGAAGCATCAAAAGAAGATGGAAGGTATACAGAGTCACTCTACCAAAAAGAATTGGTCAACTTTCAACCATTTCAGGAGGTAGCATATGATCAAGAACTGATGGTACTGAAGAAAGAAGTCCAAGCTGCAGTGAATGCTTGGCAAAAACTAAGGTTCCAGGAATTGACAGAATACCAACTGAGATGTTTCAACAAATAGATGCAATGTTAGAAGCACTACAGTTACCCGGTCAACTGACTGGAAAAGATCCATATATGTGTCCATTCCAAAGAAAGGTGATCCAAAAGAATGCAGAAATTATCGAACAATATCATTAATACCACACAAAAGTAAAATTTTGCTGAAGATAATTCAAAAACGGTTGCGGCAGTATACTGACAGAGAACTGCCAGAAGTTCAAGCCAATTCAGAAGAGGACATGGAACAAGGGATATTATTGCTGATGTTAGAAGAATCTTGGCTGAAAGCAGAGAATACCAGAAAGACGTTACCTGTGTTTTATTGACTATGCAAAGGCATTTGTGACTGTGTGGATCATAAAAAATATGGACAATATTGGGAAGAATGAGAATTACAGAACACTTAATTGTGCTCATGTGGAACCTGCACGTAGACCAAGAGGTAGTCGTTTGAACAGAACAAAGGGATACTGTGTGGTTTAAAGTCAGGAAAGGTGTGTGTCAGGGGTGTATCATTTCACCATACTTATTCAGTCTGAATGCTGAACAAATAATCTGAGAAGGTGGATTATATGAAGAAGAAAGTGGCATCAAGATTGGAGGAAGACTCATTAACAACCTGAAATATGCAGATGACACATCTTTGCTACCTGGAAGTGAAGAGGACTTGAAGCAGTTACTGATGAAGATCAAACACTATAGCCTCCAGTATGGATTACAGCTCAACCTAAAGAAAACAAAAATCCTCACAATTGGACCAATAAGCAACATTACGATAAATGGAGAAAATATTGAAGTTGTCAAGGATTTCATTTTACTTGGATCCACAATCAATACCTGTGAAAACAGCAGCGAGGAAATCAAACAAAATATTGCACTGGTCAAGACTGCTGCAAAATACCTCTTTAAGGTTTAAATACAGAAGAAAACATTCCTTGATAGTTACAAGGGTGGGAGGCAGGGAGAGGGGTATTCACTAACTAGATAGTAGACATGAATTATCTTAGGTGAAGGGAAGGACAACACACACTACAGGGGATGTCAGCACAACTGGACTAAACCAAAAGCTAAGAAGTTTCCTGAATACAACCAAACACTTCAACAGACAGAGTAGCAGGGGCGGGAGTCTACGGACCATGGTTTCAGTTGACAGCTAGGTCAATGGGCATAACAAAGTTTATTAAGAAAATGTTCTTCATCCCATTTTGGTGAGTGGTAGCTGGGGTCTTAGAAGCTGGCGAGTGGCCATCTAGGATGCATCAATTGGTTGCAACCCACCTGGAACAAAGGAGAATGAAGAACACGAAAGACACAAGGAAAATATTAGCCCAAGAGACAGAAAGGGCCACATAAACTCGAAACTCCATCAGCCTGAGACCAGAAGAACTAGATGGTGCCCAGCTACCAACAATGATGCCCTGACAGGGAACACAACAGAGAGTCCCTGACAGAGCAGGAGAAAAGTAGGATGCAGAACTCAAATTCTAGTAAAAAGACCAGACTTAATGGTTTGACTGAGACTGGAGGGATCGAGGAAGACATGGCCCCTAGACTCTCTGTTAGCCCAAAACTAAAACCATTCCTGAGGCCAACTCTTCAGACAAAGATTAGACTGGACTATAGGACATAAAATGATAACCTGTGAAGAGTGAGCTTCTTAGCTCAGGTAGATATATGAGACTAAATGGGCAGCTCCTGTCCGGACGTGAGATGAGAAGGCAGAGAGAGGGTCAGGAGCTGGTTGAATGGACACGGGAAATCCAGGGTGGAAAGGATGAGTGTGCTGTCCCAGTACAGGGAGAGCAACTAGGGTCATATCACAATGTGTGTATACGTTTTTGTATGAGAAACTAATTTGAATGGTAAACTTTCACTTAAAGCACACACTAAAAAAGACCTCTTTAAAGTATTCAAAAGGAAAGATGTCACTTTGAGGACTAAGGTGCGCCTGACCTAAGCCATGGTATTTTCTATCCCCTCAAATGCATGCAAAAGCTGGACAATAAATAAGGAAGACCAAAGAAGAATTGATGCATTCGAACTACAGTGTTGGTGAAGAATACTGACCATACCATTGACTGCCAGGAGTACAAACAATTCTGTCTTGAAAAAGTACAGCCAGAATGTTCCTTAGAAGTGAAGATCATGAGACTTTGTCTCATTTATTTTGGACATGTTGTTAGGAGGGAGTAGTTGCTGGAGAAGCACAACATGTTTGGTAAAGTAAAGGGTCAGCAAAAAAGAGGAAGACCCTCAAGGAGATGGATTGACAAAGTGGCTGCAACAATGGGCTCTAACATAGCAATGACTGTAAGGATGGCGCGGGACTAGGCAGCATTTCATTCTGTTGTACATAGGGTCACTAAGAGTCGTAACCAACTTGATGGCACTTAAGAACAACCAATAGTTTCCCTCAGGATTGGAAACAAAGCAATTATATCACTTCTCACCAATCCTATTCAACATTGTACTGGAAATTCTAGCTAATAAAATAAGAGAAGGAAATAAAATGTACGCAGATTAGGACGAAAGACATAAAACTGTCTTTAGTTGCAGATGATATGATTGTCTACATATAAAATTGCAAAGAACTGAGAAAATAATAATTAAAAAAAAACCCACTGCAGAAAGAATAGCTTTTCAATAAACGTGCTAGAACAACTGAACTTCGACATGCAAAAAAAAAAGAATCTGGGCACAGACCTTACAGAATCGATCACAGACCTAAGTGTTAAACGAAAGACTATACACCTTCTGGAAAATAGCATAGGTGAAAATCTAGGTAAGCTTTGGCTTGGCAATGAGTTTTTATATACAATATTAAAAGCACTATCCATAAAATAAAAAAAAATGATAAGTTGGATTTAATTAAATTTAAAAACTTCTGCTCTGTAAAAAACACTGTGAAGATAATGAAAAGACAAGCCACATATTGGGAAAAATATTTGAAAAACACAAATATGATAAAGGACTTGTATTCAGAATATACAAAGAACTCTTAAAACTCAACAATAAGAAAACAAACAACCCATTTAACAAATGGGTAAAAGATCTAAATAGATGTCTCACCAAAGAAGATGTTCAGCATCATATGTAATTAGGGACTTATGAATCAAAACAGCAATGAAATACCACTACACACCTATGAGAATGTCTAATTGCAAAATACAACACCAAACCCTGGAGAGAATGTGGAGCAACTTGAACTCTCATTCATTGCTGCTGGGAATGTAAAATGGTACAGCCACTTTTGATGACAGTCTGGCAGTTTCTTACAAAACTAAACAGAGGCTTACCACAGGATTCAGCAATTTTGCTCCCAGGTATTGACCCAAATGAGTTAAAAATGTCAGTCCACATAAAAATCTGCACATGAATGTTTATAGCAGCTTTATTCATAACTGCTAAAAATTGGAAGCAATCAAGATGTCTTTCAATAGCTGAATGGATGAACTGTGGCACATCCATACAATGGGTATTATATAGCAACAAAGAGAAATGAGTTATTTCTCTTTGTTGCTAAATAAAAGAAACCTTAAATGCATATTGCTAAGAGAAAGAACCAAGTCTGAAAAAGCTACATACTATATGATTCCAACTATATGACATTTTCTTTCTTTCTTTCTTTTTAATTGTACTTTAGATGAAGGTTTACAGAGCAAATTAGTTTGTCATTAAACAATACACATATTGTTTTGTGACATTGGTTGCCAACCCCACAACATGTCAACATTCTCCCCTTCTTGACCTTGGGTTCCCCATTACCAGCTGATTTAGAAATGATATTTGGAATCATTATTCCCTGACCTTGAGCATGGAGAACTGTGACCCAGCTGGGGCTGGGCCCTTACAGACTGCAGAGACACATCAACTGGGTCCTGAGATAAGACAACAGATAAGTTTTCACAAAAGGGCAATAAAACCTAACCCAAAGGACTTCTCACCTTTTGTCTTTTTCTATTAACATTTGGTGAATAGGAATTTATCGGACCAATGAAGACCCTCCTGACTTTTGTAACTGAAACCCGTACCAATGATTGTTAAGAAAGATGATTCAAAATGTAAGATTATTACAATTTCTAGCCAATCAGTGAAAAAGTGACGCTTTCAATGATTCTACCCATTTTGTGATGTTGATATATACTGATGATTCTGTGATATTCTTTGGACTTGGGCAGACATGGCTGTGGAATCATCCTTGTCCTTTTTCCATTCTCGCCTACTCTGTAATATTCTTTGGACTCGGGCAGACATGGCTGTGGAATCATCCTTGTCCTTTTTCCATTCTTGCCTACTCTGTGATATTCTTTAGACTCGGGCAGACATGGCTGTGGAATCATCCTTGTCCTTTTTCCATTCTCGCCTACTCTGTAATATTCTTTGGACTCGGGCAGACATGGCTGTAGCAACATGTTTGTCCTTTTCCCACTTTTGTCCTATTTGAATATATGCCGAATAAAACCTTCTTTTCACTTTACTAAACTTTATGATGTTTTTCCCCTACAACACAGCTTTCCTGTCTCCTTCTGCCTTCTCGTCCTTGCCCCTGGGCTGGTTCGGGCTTTTAGTCTCCTTTTGCTTTAGGGGCCTGTCTAATCTTTTGCTGAAGGGTGAACCTCAGGATTGACTTCAGTACTGAGTTAAAAGGGTGTCTGGGGGCCATACTCTCCAGGTTTCTCTAGTCTCTGTCAGACGAGTAAGTCTGGTCTTTTTTGTAAGTCTGAATTTGTTTTACATTTTTGTCTAGCTCTTTGGGATTCGGCAGGTGGGGGCGGGGCAGAGCTGGTGAGGCCATGTGCGATGCCTCTCTTGCTGAAAGGTGTGGCTAGGCCTGTCC
The DNA here is from genome assembly GCF_000243295.1 of Trichechus manatus latirostris. NCBI lineage: Eukaryota > Metazoa > Chordata > Mammalia > Sirenia > Trichechidae > Trichechus > Trichechus manatus. Next base: position 17,084,391 of record NW_004443939.1, on the reverse strand, counting down.
CAGAAGGGACGTGGGCAGCGCCCGGGTCTCGGTGAGTGGGAGAAAGGAAAGAAGGAAAGAGAGAGAAGAAACCAATCAACAAACAAAAATAAATAAATAATTAAAAAAATATATGGTGGTGGGAAATCTGGCTTTTGGGGGTACAGTAGAATTGAGGTGGCTGTGAGGTGATGTCTCTCTCACAAAGTGGCATGGCACGGCCCGTCAGGAAGGGGCAGATCAACTATATGACATTTTGAATAAGGCAAAACTACAAAGATAGTAAAACTATCAGGGTTTTCCAGATATTCGACATGAAGGTTAATAAGTAAATTGAAGCATGGGACGCTTTAACAGCAGTGAAATCAGTCTATATGATACTACAGTTGTGGATAACTGACATTTATGTATTCATTAAAACTCATAACTGTTCAGCACAAAGAATGAACCCTAATGTACACTGTAGACTTTAGTTAATAATAATGTGTCAATATTGGTTCATCAGTTGTAATAAATGCACCAGAGGAATGCAAGATGTTAATAATAGGAGAAACAGTGTGCAGGGATATGGGAACTCTGTAATTTCTATGCAATTTTTCTGTAAACCTAAAACTACTCTAAAATGAAATGTGTATTAAAAATTGATTTATGAGAAGAGTTCTTCTATTCTGGATAGGAGCCCTCTGTTGATTATACACAATTCAAATATTGGTAAACTGCAATTAAAAGATTCTTAGAATTATGAAAGAAAGAAATCAAATAAATAGTTTAGGGTGCTAATATTGTTGTTTACTGCCTCGCCAAAAAAAAAAAAAGGAATAAAAAGAACATAGTGCCAGTCAGCAGGGGTAACAAGCATGTAATTATGTCAAAATGAGCTGACTTGAGGTATAAATTGGTAAAATGTACACACCTCACAGAAGCCAGGAGAGAGGTAGGAATTAGTGTGCTGAAAGAATATTCCAATACCTAATCAATATAGTTGGAGTCCCTGGGTTGCACAAAACGTTAAATACTGGACTGCTAACCAGAAGGTTGGCGGTTCAGACCTACTCAGAGGCACCTTGGAAGACAGGCCTGGGAATCTTCTCCTGAGGCAAAGATTGTGCCAGGTTCACACAGACCGAAGATGAAAGAGAATTCATTCCATTTTCTCCCAGTTTTTATTTTCTAACTTAGAAGAAAGTTTGGAAGAAAAACCCTACAGAAGAGTTGAAATATTTCTAGGAATCTAAAACATGTAGTAAAACTAAGCAAAAAATAAAACAGAAAAACATAAGAAAATTTTCTAGAATAGTCCAGGCATTCTAGTAGCTGAATAATAGGAGTTCTAGGAAGAGAGAACTGAGAAAACAAAGAATAGAAAACCATTACGGAAACAGTTGAAGAATATTTCAAAAACTTTAAAGAACGAACAACAGAATTTTGATGAGCTCACCAAACACCTCATTCAATGAGTGACAATAGTCTATATGAAGAAAGAACTTTGTAAAACTTCAGAATATTGGGGACAAAGAGAAGGAAGAAAAACAAGTTCATAAAAAGGAATAAGAATACAGATAGCACTACACTTTGAAAAAATATTAGAAATGAGAACGTTATAAAGAAATATCTTCATAATTCTAAAGGAAAATAATTTCCACCTGAAATTTTCTAAGCTATGGAACTATTAATTAAAGTAAGGGTAGAATAAGGATGTTTTCAGATGTTCAAGTTCTCAAAATTTTAGTATTGCATGCATCATTTTCTAAGAAGCTTCTGTAAGATATTTGCCACTAAATGATTCAGTAAAACAAGAAATGTGGTAACAAGGAATCAGACGGTCCAACACAAGAAGGATAAAAAGAATTCTCAAAATAATGATGACATGTCACAAGACAACAGCTTGCAGCAGACCTAGACAGCAGCCTGACTAGGTTGGAGTAGCTCAGAAAGCTCCTGAAGAGATTTCCCCCAAGAAGATGCAATTGATAGAACAATTAATATGTTTGAACATATTGACTGGAAATTTACACAACTTAGAGTACTGGGTTGAACTGATAATGAATATACAAAAAGCTAAGCAAATAAATAAACAGACAATTATTAAATGCAAGATAAACAAAATTTGGCAGGAAGGGAAGACTATCCTATATTGTTTAGCTGTTGAGTATATGGAGTTTATGCTCAGCAATATTTTTGTTGAGGTTTTAATAAAAATCTGAATTTGTTTATGAAAGTTGGAACACATTTGAGAAACAGGTTGCCAGGGAACTTTACCATATATATTAATATATGGGCTCCAGAGTTTAGGAAAAGTTCTTCATCATGTAGTTCAACCCACACATCAAGAGGTAGCATAGTATAATGGTTAAAAGCACAGGTTGCAAGGGTAAGCAAATGCCGGTTTTGTCACTTTAACTAGCTATGCAATCTTAGACAGACATAATCTTTCAGCTTCACTTACTTCTTTCTTTCCTTATTCAAAGACTTGTTGTGAGTATTAGATGGTATGAATGTAAAGCACTTAGTATCATATCTGGTTCTTAGTAAGTGCCCAAAAATACTAGATGAAATTTTGGTTTTAATAATAACTAAATCAACATGTATTTTTCTATACCACTCTGTAAGATCATTTGGCTCTTTTAATAATCCTGGAAGGAAGATATTAGGCAATATTATTTATGCTTTAAGCATGAAGAACCACATATTCACAAAGATTAGGCAAATCATCTAAACAACTTATGAGTGCTTATAGATGGGAACGGATATTAAAACAAACAAAAACTAAACACACCAGTTGCCACTGAGTCAATTCCAACTCATAGCGACCCCATGTATTTCAGAGCAGAACTGCACTGCATAAGATTTTCAATGGCTGTGATCTTTTGGAAGTAGATCACTAGGCCTTTCTTCTGAGCCACCTCTGGGTGGATTTGAACTGCCAACCTTTTGGTTAGTAGCTGAACACTTAGCTGTTTGTGAAATTGTTGTTGTTGTCAGGTGCCATTGAGTTGGTTCTGACTCATAGTGACACTGTGTACAACAGAATGAAACACTGCCTAGTCTCATGCCATCCTAACAATTGTTGTTATACTTGAGACCATTTGTCATGGATTGAATTATGTCTCCCCAAAAATGTGTGTATCAGTTTGGCTGGGCCATGATTCCTGGTACTGTGTGATTTTCCTAAATGTTGTAATCCTGCCTCTATGATGTTAATGAGGGAAGATAGGTGGCAGTTGTGTTAGTAAGGCAGGACTGGATCTACAAGACTGAATTGTGTCCTGAGGCAATCTCTTGAGATATAAAAGAGAGAAGTGAGCAGTGAGACAGGGGGACCTCATACCATCAAGAAAGCAGCGCTGGGAGCAGACTGCATCCTTTGGACTGGGTCCCTGCGCTGAGAAGCTCCTAGTCCGGGGGAACACTGATGAGAAGGCCAAGAGAGAGAGAAAGCTTTCCCTTGGAGCTGACACCCTGAATTTGGACTTTTAGCCTACTTTACTGTAAGGAAATAAATTTCTCTTTGTGAAAGCCATCCACTTGTGGTATTTCTGTTATAGCAGCACTAGATAACTAAGACACCATTGTTGTAGCCATTTTGTCAATTCATCTTGTTGAGGGTCTTCCTCTTTTTCACTGACCCTCTACTTTACCAAGCATGACGTCCTCCAGGGACTGATCCCTCCTAATAACACGTCCAAAGTATGTGAGATGTAGTCTCACCAGCCTTGCTTCTAAGGAGTATTCTGGCTGTAATTTTTCCAAGATGATTTGTTTGTTTTTTTGGTAGTCCATGGATATTTAATATTCTTCATCAACATCGTAATTGAAAGGCGTCTATTCTTCTTCGGGCTTCCTTATTCATTGTTCAGCTTTCTCATGCATATGAGGTGATTGAAAACACCATGGCTTGTGAAATACATGAGATTTAATCCAATTTTTTAAAACACTATGTCTTCTTTTTTCTCTCTCCATTATGCTACTCCTACTAAAATTATGTTAGATTTGATTGTAGAACCCACACCTTTTATCAACTAATCTTTGAGATTGGTCTGCTTGGTATTCTGGTACACAGTGTTTTCAATTTATAAAGAAGATTTACTTTTATATATGTTGTTGGTGTTAGATGTTGTTGAGTTGGCCCCTGACTCACGGCGACCTCATGTATTACAGAGTAGAACTGCTCCATAGGGTTTTCTTGGCTGTAATCTTTATAGAAGCGGATTGTCAGGCCTTTCTTCTGTGGGGATGCTGGTGGGTTCAAATCGCCAACCTTTGCGTTAGCAGGTGAGCACAAAAGTCTTGCGCCACTCAGGCTCTTTTTCTTTTATATATATATATTTATATATATAGATAGATACAGATATCAGGAGAGACCACTCCCTGGAGAAAGACATCATGCTTGGTAAAGTAGAAGGTCAGTGAATAAGAGGAAGATCCTCAATGAGATGAATTGACACAGTGGCTACAAAAATGGGCTCAAACATAGCAATGATTGTGAGGATGGTGCAGGACCAGGCAGTGTTTCGTTTCATTGTATATATGGTCACTATGAGTCAGAACTGATTTGACAGCACCTAACAACAACATAGATGAAGATATAATTATATGTATATTCTACAATGAATTTTGTTTTGATTTTCAAATTTATTCCTACAGAAAAAAAGGGATAAATAGACTTCACTTTAATTAGTTTTTTACTAAAATATCTTTTTTACAAAATATCTTATTTTAAACCTTTTAACTTATGATTATTGTAGAAAACAGGGCCAAGCATTTGCAGACCATAAGATGCAAGTTCTAATCACTATTTTTCAGTTGAGATGTCACATAAACTTTCTAATACAGACATGTAAAGAACACTCTTCTATAGGCACCATAGTTCACTCCCTTTGAGGATCCCTGAAGATTTGAGCTTATTATATCTAGACTAGGTTTAAAACTAAGGTGATCAACCAAATGTGGTAAGGTCTGAACTCAGGAGGGCTTACATGGGAAGCACGATGTTTTATGGAAAGAATAGTATGTTTGGTTTAAAGGACAGACAATTGCCCTACATCTACTCCTCACTTATTGACATAGTTAGATTTTGAAGACCAGGTCATTTTACAAAAATCGATGTTTTGCAAAAATGGACGATGACCACATAAGATCACAAAATGGAGGATGATTATATCATTACATAACTGCCAAACTGCTGAGAATCATGGGCCAGCAAATTGACACATAACCTTAACACTACAGCCACTGTTACTCTCACCTCAAAACTTGGCATTTGTTACTGCCAGATGTACATTGTTAATGTGCAAAATAATCAGATAATAGCTTTTTTATTGTTGTCGTAAATGCAAAATATCAAACATCGAGATAGTTGGTAAGTGAGGGGTAGATGTATTCACAAATAGCAGATGCCATCAATAGAAGTTTACCTTCCAAATTAGGACACTGTAGTAATATTTTCCCAATATGTTCATTTCACTAACTATACCACAAATCTATTTGGAATTTGTTCACAGACACACTGCCAAATGAGAAATATTATTTCTGTATTCTGAACTTAAAATGTCTTAGAAATAAAGCTTTCAATGCAATGGAATCAATCAAAATTACATTAAAAATATTAATATCTTGAAGTACAAAAGATGTAATAAACTACTTCATCTGTTGAATCTGATTGATTAATTGTGCCCTTTGCCATTCCCCTTTATAAAACTTAGGTTTAAGTATGTATTTAAAATGCTCTTGCTCAAATTTCAATTATTCAAGGACTAATTCTCCACTTTGTGGGTTGTGTTTTCCTTTTACTTCATGTTCTCTTTCCTGCTGCCTTCCATTTGACCATTTCACTGCTCATTAGTCCTTCCACCAGAAGGTGTGCAGAAGAAAAGGGAGGAGAGAAATCTCAAATCAATCAAATATGGATCTTATTTGCAAGCTTGGTATGGATCTTGAAATTCAGGGCTAACACTAGGTTTTAGTGCATTCAGTTAATTGTTTTTCTTTGGGTACCCTGTGTGTTATTAATGCAGACAACCAAGTTTTGAACAAGAATCCTAAACCTATAGGTAATATGGTTTTCAACCTTCTTTAAATATAATATAATGATGCCAGAATGAAAACTGAGATAAAAGTGTCATTAAAATTTTGTGCTAGGCTTTAAGTCGGTTTTAAATTGCTATTAACATACGAGGGCACATGTTTCTCCCAATGTGATAGATAATTATAGAATTTAAATGTAGGAAACAATTTTGCCATTATCATACTTAGAGCCTAAGAATAGCAAGAGCAAGAAACAGGAGGTTCTTGAAAGACAAACCTAAGTGTGAGCTATTTCTACAACGTGCAACCTGTCTTTTTATCTCCCTTTATGAATATACTTGTTTAATGTATTATAATTTTTACCTACCCCCACCCACTCTCTCACCTTAAATGCCCTTTTCATTTCTCTAAACCTTCCATGTATTCTTTAAATGCCATGTATTCTTCCAGGCTCAATTTGAATTCTATAACCTCTATAAAAATTTATTCAACTATTTCAGTCCATATGGCTTTCTGATGCCTTAATGCCTAATGTTTTAGACTGTATTGTATCTACAATGAAAGAAGATTAGAAAGTAATGAGACATTGCATGCAGTTATGAGTTGCGAAATCATTGCTTTGCCATCTTGTCTTAAATGATTCTTTTATATTTGAGTCACTAGCTTTAACTACAAGGTCCTTGACAGGGAAGAACCATTCACACATTCAACAGATATTTATAAAGTGCCTACTCTTTGCTATGAACTGTGCTAAACATTGGGGATGCAGTGTGAAAAAAAGAATGAGGTCTCTTCATTTGTGGAGATTATATTCTAGTGGGGTAATATATACAATAAACTATAGAGATATTATAAATATATATATATGATTATATAGTATTTTAAGAATGAGAAGTGCTATGGAAAAAGATAATTAGAGCAAAGTTAAGGGGAACCAGAAACGCTTGGGGAATTGCCAACTGAAATAGGGTGGTAGGGTAGGCCTCACCGGGAAGATGACATTTGAGCAAAGACTTGAAGGAAGTGAGAGAGGCATACAGATGTCTGGATGTCTGGAGGTAGGGGGAAAGAGTATTTCAGGAAGATGCCATAAGGCAGATGTGTGCTTGATGTATTGTAGGAACAGGAAAGAGGCCACTGGTGCTAGAACAAAGTGAGGAAGGGAAGAGAAGCAAGAAATTTAAGTCAGAAAAGTAACATGTGTTTTGAGGGGAGGGGTAGGGGCATCAACTAAAGTAGGGCTTTGCAGGACATTGCAAGGACTTCTACTTTTACTCTGAATGAATTGGAGAGATACTGAAGGACAGAGTACGATGTAATCTGATTTATAATTAGAGACATTCCCTGTGACTACTGAGGAGAGTGGGAAGGGTGAAAGAAGGGAGACCAATTAGAGCCATGAAGAGAATTGATGGTGGCTTGCAACAGGGTGGGAGTGAGCAGTCTGGATTCTGGATGTATTTTGAACGTAAGACCAATAGAATTTCCTGATGATAAGATGTAGGGTGTGAGAGAAAAAGAACAATTAAGGATGAGCAACCGAAAGTATGTAGCCAACTTCAGCTTAGATGGGAACAGCAGTATGTAGAATAGGTTTTAGAGAGAAGATAAAGAGTTTGATTTTGGACATGTGTAATTTGAGATGTCTGTTAGACATCTAAGAGGAGAGGTCAAGTATGTATTTGGATATGAACCTAGAGTCTAGGAGAAAGGTCTAGACTGTAGGTAAAATATTTGGGAATCATTAGCATATAGGTCATATTTAAACTGTGAGGCAAAATATGAGCACTAATGAAGTCAATGCAGATAACAAGAGGACAAAGAACTGAATCATGAAGCACTCCAAAATGAAGATGAATGATGAGATGGGGAAGAATCATCAAAGAGACTGAACAAGAGCTGTAAGTGAGGCAGGAAAAAAATAAGAGTGTTGAGTCCTAGAAATCAAGTGAAAAAAATGTCTTGAGTAGGAAGAAAAGAAGCGATCAACTGTTAAATGATGCTGATAAGACAAATTAGAGAATGACCAAGAATTGACACTGGATTTAGTAATGAGGAGGTTATTGTGACTTTGACTGGAATGGTTTTGGTGGAGTGATGAGACTTAAAGACAGGAGTGGGTCTAAGAGAAGACTGCAGGAGAGGAACTAAGAGATAGAAAATACAGACAACTCCATCTAGAGCTTTTGCTGCAAGTATGGTGGGGACTATTTGGGGAAGAGGAGCCAAGAGGTTTTAAGATGGAAAAAATTACAGCATGTATGTATGCTGATTAGAACAATCAAGCAGGATGAAAATTTTGATGATGTAATAAAGAGTGGTGAGAATGCTGGTGTAATATCCTTGAGTAGGCAAGAGGGGATGTTATTCAGTGGAGGAACTGGCTTCAGAGAGGAACAGAAATAGTTTATCTGTGTTAACAGGCAGAAAGCAGAGAATATGGATGCAGATCCTGATAGGTGGGTGGATATGATGGTAAGAGTCTGTGAAAGTTTTCTTCTGAGAGCTTCAGTATTCTCAGTGGAGTAGGATCAATAGCCATGAAGAGGAGGTGTGGGAGGTTTCAAGACAGAGGAGAAGATGTGAAATAGTCACTGGGTGACTGGAACAGTCAATGAACTAAGAAAGCATGACATTATTGTTAGGAAGCATTGAGGCTGCACTTCTGATTTTTTATCTTGAATTTAAAGTAAGGCCAGTCAGTGTGGTGGTACACGCGTCTCCCCTCCCCCCACCTCGCCAGATCCTTTCAGTGGACAGTGACATGAGAGATGAGCAAGGATGTCAAGGGGCTACCTAAGAAAGTGATTTTGACAATTGACCATGGAATTAAATCTGTGTGAGGAGAGCAGACTCACAGTAACTCATGGTGACCCTATAGGACAGAGTAGAACTGCACCATAGGGTTTCCAAGGAGCAGCTGGTGGATTCGAACCACTGATATTTTGGTTAGCAGTCGAGCTCTTAACCACTGTGCCACCAGGGCTATGAGTCAGAATCAACTGGATGGCAACAGGTTTGTTGTTTTTTTGAGGAGAGCAGAGAAAACACTGAGGTGGATGGGGCATGGAAAGGTGGTGCTATTAATGGAAGTTCTGATGGTGTCAAAGGATGTTGGTGTTGGAGTATAAGAGGGAGTGATCTGGAAAGATAGGAGGAAGAGGTCGAAGAGTGGGATTTACACAATGACATACATTTTCTTGATATTTCCTACAGTGTCTAGGTCAGATCTAGGAAAACAGTGGAAAATTTGTTAAATTTCATTTAATTATATTTTGGCATCAATACACTGAAGCAATGAACCAAAATACTCTGTAAACCTGGAAAGAAACATTTGATTTTAGTACTGAGGCTGTAGGTTTAAATTATATATTCTAAGATAAAAAGGTAACTTATCTCCTATAAAATATTCCTATAATAAGAGAATAAGTCCAATTTTTGAATGATTTAGTGTTTTTTTCAAATCCAACATTTATATTTACTTCTTATATGTTTCTGTATAAATCATTACATATGATAATAGTTATGGATAACGCATGTTGAGAAGGCAGGCGTGTTATTTGTACAGCTAATAAACCCAATAGATCTAGGAACAGAAAGAATGGAGTTTATTGATAAACTGTTATAGATGTTTTATTTCATCCTTAAAACAATTTTATAAGGTGTTTTATTATTCCCATTTGCCTAATGAAGAAATTGAGACTCAGAGGTTACCCAGGATTTGAAACCAGGCCAACATGATTCAGAATATTATTTTATCTGTGCTAAGCTGCCTCCACCAAATCTAGGATTTAAATTACTTGGGAATAAGTTTGAGCTAACAAATGCAATGTCTAGAATAGAACACAATATATTGCATTTGTTCCATTATTACTCCCAGGTTAAATAACAAACAACCTCAACTTTCTGGAACTCTGAGTTTAATGCACACTCAAGAACTGGCCTAAAAGGGCATTGTAAACCTCATTTGCTGTATAATTACATTTGATCAAATTTCAGATAGTATCAAATTTCTGGAACTTTGAATGTAATCCTTGGGTAATAAAGTCCTTTTGTTTTGAATTTAATACATTGTCAACAAGGGCTATAAGCCTAGTTCAGAATATTTGTTATTTCTATTTATATACAATTCAGCCTAGACTATTAGAAGTGGAAAATAGGAAGAGATGGCTATTCTGCATAAGCATAAGATCAGTATGAAGAAATTGCAACTGTTGATCTGATAAAAAAGAAGATGAGAAAAACTATAGTGTTGACACCTGAACGTTTCAACTTTACCATTCTCATTTTGTGTAGAGGGAAACAGCTAGACACATTCAATAAAAGTTAAATAACACATGTAGTTTATCATTAAACTCAAATCAACATGGAAAAGTTAAGCTGCACTGATTACACTTATTTAAAGAAGATATGAAATATGAAACGTAACTTTGGGGATTATTTCCATCCAGAATGATTAAAATAGAATTAAAAATTCAGATATACAAAAGGATAAATTTGATTTTTTTTTAATAGAAAATTAGTTTGTGTATGTATAAACCCCCAAGTTCCACGGGTATTTGGTAAATGGACATTTCTTTGTTGGGTGGAAACTATTGATTAGAGGGGGACTTCAAAAGGGGAATCTATTGCATGGAAAAAAAATAAAGTGTCCAGTTATTAAGTTAGTAAATTCAGGACAATGTGTACAGGTCAGTCAGACCTTGTGGACAGAGAGAGGGAAATAAGAAGAGCAAACAGACTGTAGAATGGTTCACTTTACCTCTAATCATCAAAGTGGGGAAAGCCAGAAACGTGGGAGGAATCTGAGCAAGAAGAATTAAAGGTCTCCTGCAAGACTCTTTATTTCAACAGCATTATAAGGACAAAAACCAATTGCAGGCTAAGTAATTCATAATTAGAGACAGTCATGCAACTGATTTTGCCATAGAGACACATCATGGAGAAGTTTGTAAGGGTTTATGACCTTAACCAACAATGAGTTCAGAGATGAATGAATTTGAATTAATCTGTATGAGTTAATTTGAGAGATACTTGATTCCCTCTCATTCTCTCTCTGCTTCAACAATATTTATTGAGTCACTAGTATGTGAAATATACTGTTTAATAAGCTTGCTTCCTAAAACTAATGAATTTTGCCTTCATTATCAGTCTACCGATATTTATTGAACATTTACTGTGTCTGTACATTGTTATTGGCTGTTGGGGATCCAGAAACAGTGTAAGATGCAATTCTTGCTTTCAAGGAGTTTATAAGGAAACTAGGAGGGAGTGTGGGTAGAGAGGGGGCTTGCAATGCTTTATTACCAGTTCAAATTTTTTCTCTTACCATTTTTTAGGATTGACAGGAACACAGAAGACATGTTAATCACTCAGCTCAGAGAAAAGGCTCTACTGTGACTCTACGAAAATTTAGCAGTCTAGGTGACAGAGAACAGCAAAGGCTTCAGAAGGGTGAAGAGATGAGGATAGTTTCTTTCTTCCTCATATTTCATGATTAACTACATTATAAATTCCTTGAGGGCAGAGGCAACATTTTATATTGGTTCTCTACCCCCTATGAACTAAATGCTGGTAACACACACACAAGATATTTTTGTTCATATTGTTTCGTGGTTAAGACATTAGAAAGAATTAATAGTCCTGACAGCACTCCAAGAAGGTAGCAGAAGAAACGGAGACCTGGCCTTTGTTGTCAACACATTCTTTCATGGAAATAGAGTCAATCCTCAGTTCATTTTAAGACTATAGCCCTGGGCAGAGGTAGGGTCTGTAGAAAGGTTAGGTAGTCTCATAGTAAAGGAAATGCTAGTGATTTTCAGATAAATAACACATAAGAGTGCTGAAAGTCAGGCATTTAATAGAGCAAAATAATAAGCTTTACTCTAAACAAATGGTCTAATGATTTGCCAAACACCAAAGAGCACATTTATTGCTAATTGAGAACAACTGCGTGGTAACCTTTTCTCCACAACCCACCTAAGGCATCTCGAAATTGCCTCCCCTAAAAATTATAATAAATACACTAACCCAGAGTCTCTCTTTCTCTTAATATGCTTAAAAATTTTTAAAGATTTCTATCATTTAACTGGTCACTCATACCTCCTTTCTCTAGTGTGTTTGAGAGAAGCTTTCTGCTCTTCACTGCAAGTTGAGGATATTATTTGTCTTCAGTGTTTTGCATGCATTTGGGTAAGGGGTGGAATAATTGGCAAGTCAGTAACACACATAATAATGGCTTCAACTCTGATTGCCTTTCATTCTAACTAACAATAATGATTTTGCCCACTATGACGCTGTTCAAATCCATTCTTGTATAGAAATAAGTTTTAGAGGATGAGTGAAAAATCACTTAATTGCTGCGGAATTAGGAAGAGCTTTCAAATTAATTCATTTTCATTAAAGTCGTTAAATTATAGTGTCATAGTCTCTATGAAGCCATGACAAATCAACAATCAGACTTGGAATTGAATCACTGCCTAATTAAACCTTATCATTCATTATCTTTCTTTACCATATAAAACAAATTTAGTCCATTATAACCATGTATCAGCTCTACAAACAGGCACAGGCTATTTATTCAGGGATCACAATATCATGAAATACCTCATTCATGATGGGCACAGGATTTTAAATTTTACTAGTGAATGTGAGGAGTAAAGGATAAAAGATCCATTGATTTGGAAAGCAATGCATAGGAAGCAAATTCACCCATGAATTGCTGCATGAAATTTAGGGAGCAGAAAAATTTAAGAGAGGAAGGGCTATTTACATGGTAAATACAATTTGGATATTTATTTATTTTCCTAGATTCTGTCTAATATAACAAGTTTCAGTAAATTGACTGAAATTCTTTGGCAAGAACAAGGTTAATGTACTTATTTTTAGGAAGGGAGAATAGAATCTTTATTGAGTACAAGAGGTTAAAAACTCATTTTCTAGTTCATTTCTTCCCAGTTTATCAGGTGCTTTTAATGTTCCAAGTATGTGAAAGTCACTAAGGTATGACGTTTGTTCTACAGAAGCTTACTTTATAGTGGATGATAAAGATATATAATTAATAGGTCCTTAACCTGCACTGACTAATCAAATAACATGTATTTTTATTACAAACAAGAAATATTTTTAAAATTGACCATATACATGGCCACAATATGAAAGTCAATGAATAATAAGGTCTCAGTATCATCCAGACTAAGGAACTATGGTGGCACAGTAGTTAAGTGCTTGGCTGTTAACCAAAAGGTTGGTGATTCAAATCCACCAGCTACTCTGTAGGAGAAACATGTGGCAATCTGTTTCCATAACAATTACAGCGTTGGAAACTCTATGGGGCAGTTCTACTCTATCCTATAGGGTCACTGTATGTCGAAATCGACTCAGTGGCAAAGGGTTTTATCATCTAGACTATAGAATCTGCAATATATTCTAATAATAATAAGGTGATGACTAATAAAACCTTAGTATTTTGGAATACTAGAAACAAAACAAAACAAAAAACCTTGTAGGCTGCAGATAGAGGTAATATTTACAGACAATTTTATAACATTAAGTATATATATCAGAAAATAATAAAATCAAAAGCTTATCAGCCAACTCCTGAAGCCAGAAAAAACAAACCAATAACAACTGAGTAAACCCTAAAAAAGTAGGAGGGGCATAATAAAAACGTCTAAATTAATGAATTGGAAATCAATCAAACAAATAAACAACAAAATAAAACAAACAAAGAGTAGAGAAGACCAATGAGTCAACGGAGGATTATTTGAAAAATCAATAAAATAGAAAATCCTCTGGCAGGTTTGATAAAAGGAATAAAAAATAGATGACACAATTAAACAATGTTAAGAATGCAGAAGGAAAGAAAAACATTCTCAGATAAGGTAGAGATTTATATGTTAAAAAGAAAACTATAGACAATGCATGACACTAAAATTGAAAATCTAGGTGATTAAATAATTTCCTAGAAAATAATAACTTATGAAAAATTGACTCAAAAAGATATAAAGGTATAAAGTTTAGAAATAAAGACATAAATTTGCCATTATCTGCAGATGATATGATTTTTTGTACTTAAAATTAAAAAAAATTCCATTGATTCTATAAACCAAAAAAACCAAACCCATTGCCATCGAGTTGATTCTGACTCACAGCGACCCCATAAGACAGAATAGAACTTCTGCAAAGAGTTTCCAAGGAGCAACTGGTGGATCTGAACTGCTGACCTTTTGGTTAGCAGCTGAGCTGTAGAATTTAGCACTATGACTGAATGAACAATCAAGATATCAAAATTAGTAATGTTTCTATATAGCAACAAGCAAAATTTGAAAATGCACTTTAAAAGAAAGGATATTATTTATAAAACTAGAAAATTTAAAGTACTTAGAAACAACTCTGACAAAATGTGTGCAGGATCTTCATGGAAGAAATCATAGAACTATACTGAAAGACATAAAATAAGAACTAAATAAAGGGACATATACCGTGTTCATACGTAATATCACAAAGATACTAATTCTTCCCAAGTTAATCTTTAAATTTAAGCCAATTTAAAAAATTCCAATAATTATGAATCTCAACAATTTGCACCTAAAATTCATATGAAAGAATTCCATGCCAAATATAGCAGGACACATTTGAAGAAAAGAGGAATTGTCTTATCAAATATTAAAATATATATTAAGCTATAATGATTATATAGGCACCTAGGTGGTGCAAACAGTTTGTGCTTGACTGCTAACCTAATGGTTGGAGGTTTGATCCCATCCAGCAGTATGGCAGAAAAAGAGGCCTGTGATCTGCTTCCATTAAGGTTACAGTCAAGAAAACTCTACGGAACAGTTCTACTCCATAACACGTGGGGTTGCCATTAGTCAGAATCAACTTGAAAGCAACTAACAACAACAACGCATTGATTAGAACAATGTGGTACTGGCACAGAAATAGGCAAATAAGCCAACGGAGCAGAGTTTGGAAAAAGGGCTTTTCTATACAAAAGAGAATTAAAAATCTGTGGAGAAACAAGGGACAATTCAATTTATGTACCTAGAGCAATTAATTATCTATTCATATGGAAGAAAAATAAAGTTTGGCCACACATAGCACTACACAAAAAACAAATTGCAAGTGGATTAATGGCCTAAATATGAAAAGGAAAACTGATAGTTTCAGAAGAAACAGTAGATGAGTATCTTTGTGATATTAGAAAAGGAAAGAATTTCTTAAATAAGTTGTAAAATATAAACTATAAAGGAAAGAATAACTCTAAAGGAAACATTCCAGTTGGAAACTTCTCTATGACAAATGTCATTACAACAAAGAAAAGACAAGTCACAGATTGACAGGTAATATTTGTAACCCATATAACCATATATGCAGATGACACAACCTTGCTTGCTGAAAGAGGACTTGAAGCGTGTACTGATGAAGATAAAAGACCACAGCCTTCAGTATGGATTATACTTCAACATAAAGAAAACAAAAATCCTCACAACTGGACTAATAAGGAACATCATGATAAATGGAGAAAAGATTGAAGTTGTCAAGGATTTCATTTTACTTGGATCCACAATCAATACCTGTTGAAGCAGCAGTCAAGAAATCAAAAGACGCATTGCATTGTGCAAATCTGCTGCAAAAGACCTCTTTAAAGTGTTGAAAATCAAAGATGTCACCTTGCAGACTAAGGCACGCCTGACCCAAGCCATGGTATTTTCAATCACATTATATGCATGCGAAAGCTGGACAATGAATACGGAAGACCGAAGAAGAATTGATGCCTTTGAATTGTGGTGCTGGTGAAGAATATTGAATATACCATGGACTGCCAAAAGAATGAACAAAACCGTCTTGGAGGAAGTACAACCAGAATGCTCCTTAGAAACAAGGATGGTGAAAGTACATCTCACATACTTTGGACATGTTGTCAGGAGGGATCAGTCCCTGGAGAAGGACACCATGCTTGGTAAAGTAGAGGGTCGGTGAAAAAGAGGAAGACCCTCACTGAGATGGATTGACACAGTGGCTGCAACAATGGGCTCAAGCATAACAATGATTGTGAGGATGGCACAGGACTGGGCAGTGTTTCGTTCTGTAGTACATAGGGTTGCTATGAGTTGGAACCAACTCGATGGCACCTAACAACAACAACAACAACAACAAATGTAACCAACAAAGGGTTCGTCTTCAGAGTATATAAATCTTTTAAATCATTAAGAACCTAAAAGACAAAAAATCAAAAGAAAAATGGACCATAAAAGGTAATTTATAGAGAAAGACAACCTGACCAATAGAAAATGAAAAAATGCCAACTTACCTAGTGATTAGGGAAATGTAAATTAAAATTGTAAATTAAAATATCCAGCTACCCTTACATACCCATCTGATTGGACAACACTTAATACATTTAGTAACCTTAAGTGTTGACAAAGATATGAATCAATGAGAACTTTGTTGCTTCACTGGTGTAACTAGATCCACATCAATCACCAAGGTCAACTTTCAGAAATGTTATGTGGAATGAAAAACTTGTAGAATAATATATACAATGTATTAACACTTCCTTGAAATTTTAAATACACTTACTCAGAGGGAGGAAGTAGGAAGGGATGGGGTTAAAAATTTATAAGTTTTTGTAATATTGTATTTATTTTTTGAAGATAGAGCATAATAGCTAAAGTAAAATAATAACACTTAAGTCTCCATGGTGGGTACATTGTTGTCTCATATTTTAAGCATCTTCATACTTAAAATGCTTAATAATTTAAAAATTAAAACTACATAAATATTTTAATATAACTAAGTGTTACATGGTGGCGCTATGGTTAAGAGATCAGCTGCTAACCAAAAGGTCGGCAGTTCGAATCCACCATCTGCTCCTTGGAAACACTATGGGGCAGTTCCACTCTTTCCTATAGGGTCGCTATGAGTTGGAATTGACTCGATGGCAATGGGTTTGGATTTTGGTTTAAGTGTCAAGTGTTTTCAATACAATATTAAGTGTTAGGACAAAGAATATACGAAGCATATTACCCCAAAGAGGGACCCTTGACTTAATGTAGGAGTTCAGAGACTGCTTGGAAATAGCAACATCTGAATTGATATTTGATAAAGCTCTTCAGACCATAAAATTAAAAATCATCCTTGGTGGGTTTGGCAGATGAGATGGAAAGTTTTAAGTAGAGGTCAATCATAGGGACTTGAATATAGGGAGCCTAGACTCTCGTAGCTCAACTTAAGTATCTTAAACAGGAGTGTAACCTAGTCATATCTGCAATTCAGAAAGAGTGTTAAAGCTATTTTTTTTGTGGAGGCTGAGTTTGGTTAATGGTGGTGGCAATAATGAAGATGAGGAGACCCACTAGGAGGCTACTTAAGTGGTCTAGGAAAGAAGAAAAGTCCTAAATTAAGACTGTAACAATGGGAATGGCGATAAAGGAACAGACTTGACATAAGGTTAGGAGGCAAATTTGAATGTGGGAGTTGGAAGGGAGAAGGGATTCTTGCACCGAATGCCTGTGTGGATCATAACAACAGAGAACTAGATAATGGAGGAAAAGCAGGCTAGGAGGTGGAGGATGAGTTTGCTTTCAAATACATTATGCTTAGGGTGCTTGTGGGACATACAATAACTACATCCAGCAGACAGTAGGCTAACCAGTTGGAAACTCAGGGGAGAGGTCAAAGCTGGACATGAAGCAGCACCCCAAGGAACAGGGATGAGAAATCTATTACCACAGGTCAGGTTAGAGCTGATTTTAGAGGTTACTTATTATAGTGTCAGTTCTATTTTTCTAGAACTCAGTTAAAACATTTATTGGGTCCCAAATGTGATAGATGTATCATACACATTATATTTTTTTAAAAGAACGCCTCTGTAAAATGTTTATTTACCTGTCAATCAGTTTTTGAGCACCTATCGTATATATCCGTTACTGAAGTAGCAGTTCTGAACACATAAATGAATTAAGATAGTCCCTGATTTCAAAGCTCTCACAGTCTAGTCGAAAAATATAGGAATAGATAGGAATTAAATTTAGAAGTGTGGTTTAAGTTCCAAACAGAAACATATACAAGATATAAAGAATCACAGAGGAAAGAACAATTAATTCTATTTGTGTACGGAGCCAGGAAAGTTACTTGAATAAATGACATCTGAAACATCTTCTAAGAGGTAAAGAGGACTCTCCCTGGTTTGCGGGTGCAAGTAGTGGGGGAAGAAGAAATATTTGGAATAGAAAAAACAGTATAGTTCCTTGTATCATAAGGAACCAGCTTGATGGTTTTTAGAACAACAGTTTAATATTACCTGAGGATGAAACAGTAGAGAGACTAGCAAGGTTGGAGAAGTAGATGAAAGCTATATATGGAAACTGTGTAGATATCTTTCTGCACACAATAGCTCACTTATCTAAAGGTTTTAATACAAAATTGTATTTTTTGAATTATGGAGGGAACGTGAGGAAACGAGATGACAGGTCAAAGAATTGAACGTGGAAAGTAAAGGCTGGAGACCACATGGACAACCAAGATCAGACTGAACTCTGTCTCAGAGTAATTGGTTTCATTAAGTGGT
This sequence comes from Trichechus manatus latirostris, assembly GCF_000243295.1. Taxonomy (NCBI): domain Eukaryota; kingdom Metazoa; phylum Chordata; class Mammalia; order Sirenia; family Trichechidae; genus Trichechus; species Trichechus manatus. The sequence continues at coordinate 17,065,814 of NW_004443939.1, read as the reverse complement.
CACACATGTAATTCAAGCACATTTCATGCGAACTTTATGTAGATCAACTAGCACTTGGATGAGTCTCCATGTCAAAAATAAGCATTCTATGTTCTGTCCCTAAATACCAATTCTGCTTGTATTTTCTTATGTCTTGCTGCTTTTCCACCAGTGCTATTCCATGCTTGTCAAATGTGATGCTGGTGCTGCACTTATTTTCTGCTATCTGCTTTTTCTTCGCTTGATAGATTCCCAAAGGATATATTATGCTTCTTAAGTAACTGTCTAGGTATCTGCCACAGAATTTGGTGACAGTTTTTTTAGGTACGATTTTCTGAAAGGGCTGATGTGATGAGATCTTTTACTGTGTGTGTTATTTCTAGCAATGGCAGATATATCATCATGCTCATCAAACCTAGTACTGTACTAACTTTGCAAAATGGTTTTCCAGCTCTTTCACATCTTTTTGCATAAATACTTCCAGAACATAGGGAATCATCAGCACAGCTAAAAATCTCTAAATGATAGTTGCAAGGACTTCTAAGTATGGTCATAGACTTTCTTCTGAGTTGAAAGAAGTGTAACTTTAAATTCACTTGATTAATGAGGCAAAAAAATTTTCTTGATAAATGATGGCCACTGGGAGATTATTAGAATGTTCACAAAAATGTCATATTTCTCAGGAGTTTTGTATTTATTCTTGATGATGAAGTTTTTCTGATCCTCTTTAAAAATAGGATAAATATTTATTTACTTAGAAGGTATAGCAACCTGCCTGAAGGCCAAGGGATGTGGTACTTGACCTTACGATATTTGTTAGAAATTGTAATCTGAAAATAGGATTTGATGTGTGAATATGTATAAATAAATAAGTAGTATTAATTGTTATTGGGAGTCCCTGGGTGGTGAAAATGGTTATACACTTGACTATTAACTGAAAGATTGGCAGTTCAAACCCACCCAGAGGTGCCTCGGAAGGCAGGCCTGGCAATCTGCTTTTGAAAGGTCACAGCCTTGAAAATCCTATGAAGCAGTTCTACTCCGCACACATGAGATCTTCATGAGTCAGAACTGACTCGACAGCAACTAACAGCAACAACGTTAATTGTTATTACAGAAATGCCAACCCATACAAATTTGTGGCCTGAAAATATATTTTAAAAGAATAAAATTAGATCTAAGGTCATCTTTCAATGGCTCTAAATCTGGTGGCTATGCTTTCTCCAGGTCTGAAAATGGTCCTTTTAGTGTGTTGTTGTTGTTGTTGTTGTTGTTAGGTGCTGTCAAGTAGGTTCCAGCTCATAGCGACCCTATGCACCACAGAATGAAACACTGCCCGGTCCTGCGCCATCCTCACAATCATTGTTATGCTTGAGCCCATTGTTGCAGCCACTGTGTCAATCCATCTCAGTGAGGGTCTTCCTCTTT